>NW_027185903.1:37668569-37793066 GCF_028583685.1 Petaurus breviceps papuanus
GACACACTTAATAGCCATGTGACTTCGGGCAAGTCAACCCCAATTGCCCTCTGTAATGGAAATGCAGATTTAAAGATCTTCCCTGCCCCTAGGCTAAAGTGCACCTGAAGCCTGGGGAGGGAGGCTTGTTTTTCAGTAGATACTTCTTGATTGGCCAGTGAGTCAATAAGGTTGTTACATTCTCTGAGCCAGGAGAAGGCTATATAAGCCCTGATGTGTAGCTTTGTTTTGGGACTCACTTTGAGAAGTGTTCTGTGATTTGATCTGAATTCTGGGAAGCCGTTGTTGAGAGTCCCCCGGCTTTGAAAAACCCAGAATGTGGAAACCCAGATGTTGACTGGCAGATCCAAGAACCTGTATGGGCAGCAAACCCTGAGGACGCTCGTGGGGTGCTTGCCGCTATACCCTCCAAAAAGCAAAAAAAAAAAAAAAAAAGAGAGAGAGACAGCAGGCAGGGAGGAGAAGTAGAGGTGATCCTGACAATTTGTTATTGTTGTTTAGTTGTTTCTCGGTCATGTTCAGCTCATCGTGATACCTTTTTGGGGGTTTTCTTGGCAGAGATACTGGAGTGGTTTGCCATTTCCTTTACCAACTCACTTGACAAATGAGGAAACTGAGGCATACAGGGTTAAGTGACTTGCCCAGGGTAACACAGCTACTTAATGTCTGAGGCCAGATTTGAACTCAGGAAGATGAGTCTTCCTGACTCCAGGCCCAGCACTCTATGCACTGAGCCAACTAGCTGCCCCAGACGGCAGTTTAGTTCAAGACAAAACACTCCAGAGGTGGCTCTATCAACCGGAGCTTTAAAAAACACCACAGGCAGAGGGAAGAGCCAAGATGGCAGAATAGAATCAGGGACTCACCTGAGCTCTCCCACAAACCCCTACAAATACCTGTGAAAAAATGACTCTGAACAAATTATAGAGCAGAAGAACAAACAGAAAGACAGAGTGAAACAAATTTCCAGCCCAAGACAACCTAGAAGGAAGACAGGAAATGTTTGTTGCACCGGGCTGAGAGAAGATCTAGGGCAGCAGGACTCAGGGGGCTGAATCACTGGCAGCTGTGGCAGTTTCCAGACTTCTCCACCACAAACACCAAGGACAACTTAGAAGGTCAGTAGGAAAGGGCTGTTGGACCTCGGTGAGAGAGGAGCACAGTCCAGCCCTGGTCCCAACATAGCCCTGGCCCCAGAAAACCAGGAAGAGCCCTTGGAAATGACTGAATCAGCAGTGACAGCACCAGCAGCTGCTTCTGGAGCTCTCAGCCCACAGATGGGAAGGGGATCAAACAACTGGTCAGAAGGTGATTACAGGTGTATCTTTGCTAGCACTGAGGCAGGATTCTGTTGCTTTGCCCATACTTGGATCTGGGTTGCAGACCTGGGTAGTGGTCCTGGGATGAAGAGGAGCACTGGTACAGCAGAGCTTGTGGCTGCAGTGGAGGAGGGACCTCCCTCACAGTTCCAGGGCAGAGAGGAATGCTTGTGGTCACTCAGACCACAGCACAGGTCAGGAGAGGAATAAACATCTCTCTCCTTAAATCATACCACCTTGGAAGAACTGCAAATATACAAGTCCCTAGAAATATCTCTGAAAATAGCTGCATAAAACCCCTGAAGCTTGGGACAGTGCACCATCCACACTGGAAGCAGAGCACTACTTTAACAAAGAATTAAAGGGTCAAGTAATAGTCTAGGAAAATGAGCAAACAATGGAAAAACTCAAACTATAGAAACTTACTTTGGTGACAAGGAAGATCAAAATATACACTCAGAAGAAGAAAACAAAATCAAGGTTCCTACATCCAAAACCTCCAAGGAAAATATGAATTGGTTATAGGCCATGGAAGAGCTCTAAAAGGATTTTGAAAATCAAGTAAGAGAAGTAAAGTAAAAATTGGGAAGAGAAATGAGAGAAATGTAATAAAATCATGAAAAGTGAGTCTAACAGCATGGTAAGCTGAAGTAAATAACACCTTAAAAATAGACTAACCCAAATGGCAAAAGAGGTCCAAAAAGCCAATGAGGAAAAGAATGCCTTAAAAAGCAGAATTAACCAAATGGAAAAGGGAGTCCAAAAGCTCACTGAAGAAAATAATTCTGAAATTACTCTATTCTGAAAATATTCTGAAAATAAATGAAAAAAATTAGTAAAAAAAATTAAAAATTAGAATGGAGCAAACGGAAGCTAATTACTTTATGAGAAATCAATAAATTATAAAACAAAACCAAAAGAATGAAAAATAGAAGACAATGTGAAATATCTCATTGGAAAAACAACTGACCTGGAAAATAGATCCAGGAGAGATAGGACTACTTTAAATCCATGATCAAAAAAAGAGTCTACACATAATCTTTCAAGAAATTATCAAGGAAAACTACCCTGATATTCTAGAACCAGAGGGGAAAATAGGAATTGAAAGAAACCACTGATCACCTCCTGAAAGAGATCCCAAAAGAAAAATTCCTAGGAATATTGTAGCCAAGTTCCAGAGTTCCCAGGTGAAGGAGAAAATATTGCAAGCAGCCAGAAAGAAACAATTCAAGTATTGTGGAAACACAATCAGGATAACACAAGATTTAGTAGCTTCTACATTAAGTAATCAGTGAGCTTGGAATGTGATATTCCAGAGGTCAAAGGAGCTAGGATTAAAACCAAGAATCACCTACCCAACAAAACTGAGTATAACACTTCAAGGGAAAAAAATGAAAATTAAATGAAGTAGAGGACTTTCAAGCATCCTTGATGAAAAGACCAGAACTGAATAGAAAATTTGACTTTTAAATACAAGAATTAAGAGAAACGTGAAAAGGTAAACAGGAAAGAGAAATCACAAGGGACTTATTAAAGTTGAACTGTTTACACTCCTGCATGGAAAGAGGATATTTGTAACTCATGAAACCTTTCTCAGTATTAGGGTAGTTGAAGGGACTCTGTGTGTGTGTGTGTGTGTGTGTGTGTGTGTGTGTGTGTGTGTGTGTGTGTGTGTGTGTAGACAGAGGCACAGGATGAGTTGAATATGAAGGGATGTCATCTAAAAAATAAAATTAGGGGGTGAGAGAGGAAAGTTATTTACCTTTTTTGTCCTATTATCTAATCTAATAGGTATGAGGTAGGGCCTCAGAATTGTTTTAACTTGCATTTCTCTAATCAATAGTGAGTTAGAACATTTTTTCATTTTAATTACTTCATCTGAAAACTAATAATATCTTATGATCATTTATCAATTGGGGAATGGCTCTTATTTTTATAAATTTGAGTGAGAGAAGGATAAAAATAGAGGTAGAATGGGGTAAAATCGTACATAAATGAGACAAGGAAAAGCTTTACAGCGGAGGGAAAGGGGAGAGGGGAGAGAGAATAAGTGAACCTTATTCTCATCAGAATTGGCTTAAGGAGGGAACATACACACTCAAATGGGTATGGAAATCTATCTTATCCTACAGGAAAGTAGGGGGGAAGGGGATAAGGTGGGGATAGAAGGGAGGGCAGATTGAGGAGGGACCGGGTCAAAGGAGAGAATAGAATAAGCGGGAGGATGGGGTAGGATGGAGAGAAATATAGTTAATCTTTCACAACATGACTATTATGGAAGTGTTTTACATGACTACCAGCAGCTGCTTCTGGAGCTCTCAGCCCACAGATGGGAAGGGGATCAAACAACTGGTCAGTAGGTGATTACAGGTGTATCTTTGCTAGCACCGAGGCAGGATTCTGTTGCTTTGCCCATACTTGGATCTGGGTTGCAGACCTGGGTAGTGGTCCTGGGATGAAGAGGAGCGCTGGTACAGCAGAGCTTGTGGCCACAGTGCAATATATCAAATTGCTTGCCTTCTCAATGGGGGTGGGTAGGGAGGGAGGAAGAAAAAGAATTTTGGAACTCAAAGTTTTAAAAACAAATGCTAAAAATTGTTCTTACATGTAACTGGGAAATAAGACATACAGGCAATGGAGTATAGAAATCTATTTTACCCTACAGGAAAATAGAAGGAGAAGGGGAGTGGGGTGGGGTGACAAAAGGGAGGGCAGAGTAGTACAAATAGTAGTCAGAAGCAAAACACTGTAAGAGGGACAGGGTGGAAAAAAGAGAGAAAATAGAATAAAAGGGGGTAGAGGGATTAGGATGGAGGGAAATACAGTTAGCAATAGTAACTGTGAAAAAAATTTTGAAGCAAGTTTTTCTGATAAAGGTCTCATTTCTCCATATATAGAGAACTGTGTCAAATTTATAAAAATAAGAGCCATTCCCCAATTGATAAATGATCTAAGATATGATTAGTTTTCAGATGAAGTAATTAAAATGAAAAAATATTCTAACACTATTGATTGGAGAAATGCAAGTTAAAACAATTCTGAGGTATTACCTCATATCTATTAGATTAGATGATAGGACAGAAAAGGTAAATGACAAATGTTGAAGGGGATGTGGGAAAAAATGAGACATTAACATAATGTTGTTGGAACTGTGCATTGATTGAACAATTTGGAACTATGCCCAATGGGCTATAAAACCATGCATATCTTTTGACATTGTAATACCACTATGAGGTCTTTATCCCAAAAGAAATGAAAAAACAAAACAAAAAGGAAAAGGACCTATATGTACAAAAATATTTATAGCAGCTCTTTTCTGGGGGCAAAGAATTAGAAACTGAGGGGATGCCGATCAATTGGGGAATGGCTGAACAAATAGTGGTATGTGATTATGATGGGATACTATTGTACTATAAGAAATGATGAGCAGGATGCTCTCAGAGAAACCTAGAAAGACTTACAGGGGTTGATGCAAAGTGAAATATGCTGGGTACAAAGTAACAAAAATATTGTAAGTTGATCAGCTGTGAATGACTTAGCTCTTCTCAGCAATAGAATGATTTATGACAACTATGAAGGACTTAGGATGAAAAATGCTATCCATCCCCAGAGAAAGAACTGATGGACTGATGGTGTCTGAATACTGATTGAAGTAATTTTTGGGTTTTGGTTTTGGTTTTTTTTTTCACTTTATTTTTCTTGCATTTTTCTTTGTTTTCTTTCACAACATGACTATTATGAATATGCTTTGCATGACTACACATATAAAACCTATATGGAATTGTTTACCTTTTCAAGGGGGGGGGAGGATTGGAGAGAATTTAGAACTCAAAGTTTTAAAAACAAATGTTAAAAATTGATTTTACATGTAATTGAGGAAAAAATAAATAATACATATAAAGTGATTGGGAGGGAAAAAAGCCAAAAACACCACAGGCTTCTAGTCAGCCCATAAATCTTGAGCTACCTATCACCAAGACACAGAAGAGGTAGGTGAGATTATCCCTCTTCCTTTTCACATATTCTACAGAAGTCCCTTCAAGTCTGGTTTCCCTCTATGAGGCTGCCCTAAAACATTCATTTTAACCATTTCTCATTTAAAAGCCCCAAGCCATAGACTGGACCTTTCCCAAGGGTTGGCTTCAGGAACAAACCACATTGTCTGGTCTCCTGCAGGAATTATTGGCTGGCCTGAGGAGTCGAGCATATAATGTGGTTTGTCCCTGAAGCCAACCCTTAGCAAAGGTCCAGGCTATGGATTGGGTCTTTTAAATGAAAGCAAATCACTCCTAAATCCTTAGCTTAAAAGTATCTTTAAGAATATACAACCCCATTCTCATCAATACAATGATCCAAGACAGTTCCCAAAGACTCATGATGAAAAAATGCTATTCACCTGCAGAGAAAGAATTGATGAACTCTAAGTGCAAACTGAAGTATAATTTTCTTGCTTTTTATTGTTGCTTTTTAAATTTTTGCAATATGGCTAATGTGGAAATATGATTTACATGATTCCATATGTATAACTGATATCATTTTGGTTGCCTTCTCAGTGGGTGAGGGAGGAGCTGAAGAGAGGGAAGTAATTTGGAACTCAAAATTTAAAAATAAAAGACTTAAAAATTTAATAAATTAATTTTTTTAAAGGAAGATGATCAGGCCCCTGGGGTGGAAGTTATTGTTGCTGTTGTTGTATATCCTGTCTCAAAGAGGATCAATGGCATCATGAGGGGATGTCTTGACTTGGCATGAATTGGATTTAAGTGAGACAAAGCTACACAAAGTCATAAGCCTAAACTCTCTCCTCCAGAGTCAAGACAAAAGACAAGACAACTGGTAATGGCCCCAGATACAGCAGGTAACCTTGGCCTTTATAAATTAAGGTCTTCCCAAGTCTCAGTTTGTCTGAGGCAATGCTCTTTCAGTGACAAGGGCTAGGTAAGAATTGAGAAAAAACCCAGCCTAGTTTACCAACACAAAAATATCAGCCGGAGAGGGGGAAAACCCTCCAACTTTCTGGCCAGAACAGAAAACAGTGGTTGTTCCCACTCCTTCTAAGTCTTAAAAACCTAAAGAATGAGCCAGACAAGCTCAGACTGAGAGCTTTTATTGGCTGCCTAATAAAAGTCAGAGAGATTGGGGTTGAAAGACATAGTCAGATTTGAAATATTTGAAATACAATGGGCATTTTTAAAGTTTGTTTTTCCAGAGCTTTGTTGTTGTTGTGTGGTTTTAGTCATGTCCTGCTCTCCATTATCCCATTAATCTTTCTGACTTCAAGACCAGTGTTCTGTGCAACACCTAACTGCCCCAAGAGCGATATTTCAAGAAAACATAACTAAAAACTGCACAGAACAAAAAGTAAATGGTCCCAACTTTTTGGAAAAAGAAAATTTTTTTATTAAAGTTAAATAAATAAAAAATTATGTAGGTAGGTAGAGGTAGGACTGGTCTTTTGATCCCAAATCCAGTGTTCTTTCCACCACCACAGGACAATACTTTTGTGGTTTATAATTTCATTGTCTCCTCATTTGACTGCTTTACCAATAGAATTTGAACTTTGGTCCTGAGAGCAACAAGTCTCAGAGCATGAGTCAAAACATTTCACAAACTGTAACCTTAAGAGCTAGAAAAGCTAAAAAACAAAGCTCTGTATAAAACAAAGGGCATCTGGATGGTGCAGTGAATAGAGTACCAGGCCTTGAGTCAGGAAGATTCATACCTGAGCAAGTCACTTACCCCTCTTTGCCCCTGTTTCCTCATCTGTAAAATGAGCTGGAGAAGGAAATGCCACTCCAGTATCTTTGCCAAGAAAACCACAAATGGGGTCACAAAGAGTTGGACATGACTAAACAACAGCAATATAAAACAAATGTCAGAAAAATTGAATATCTTCAAAGCACTTAGGGAATTGCCAGAGAAAAGAAGTAGGCAGATTATCACCAATTTTTTTTTTAAAGGTCTGGTCAGCAGCTATACCTCTTAAAGATATTATTCCTCTCTTCTTGAATCTGGTATGTCTGATGCCCCCTATCCCAGATCACAGGATCGAGCTATAATGCTGAAAGGCCTATGGAGGTCTAATCCAATGCACTTATGTTATAGATGGGGAAACTAAGTCTCAAAGACTCACCTAAGATTCTCACAAATCATAAGCATCAGAGGCAGGCTTTTAAACCCAATTAGTTTGTTTGTTTGTTTACTCCAGGACCAATGCTCTGTCCACTACACCATGCTGCTGAGAAATGCATGAGTCTTAAAGAAAAATGAGTTCAAATAAGGACTCAAGCATTCACTAAACCCTGGACAAGTTCCTTTATCTCTCAGATTCCTCATCGTTAGGAAGGAAATAATAATATTTACACTCTACCTCACAGAGATGTTTATCAGAAAGAGATTTGTAAAACCTCCAAGTACACAGAGAAATAGAAGCAATCATTATTAGTTTCACATAGCAGTCAAATATCTTACTTCAAGCCATTTCCCTTAACAATGAGAAATCAACAATTTCATCAGCTCCTTTTTGCTCGTGACAGACCCAACTGTCCCAGAATCTCGGAGAACTCTTCTCTGCTGACTCCTGAAAGATCCAAAATTACACTCCTAATCGATGGCAAATGGAAAATGGCCATGGAGAAATGTGGCTGGTAAAATTCTATAATTCTTAAGCTTACCTGATTCTGTCTCAGAATGACCCTCCAGCAACTCAACAAAAGAAATAATTAGTAATGATTTGACCCAAGGAATCAATTGAATAATTTAGGATTTAGATGAAGCACTAACCTCAAGCAGTGTCCCCTTCGGTGATACAGATGAGGAACTACCTTCTTTATTTAGTCTTTATTTAGTCTCTGTCCTCTAGCACAAGTAAGATCCAAGAAAGGTCTTTTGGGCTTTAACTTATCCACTTTTAAGCAAGATACAAATTTCCCCTGGGAAAGCTCCTTTGGAGTTTTCTGGGAAAGCAGCACATTGCTTTTAGAAGTCCAACCCCAGCCTACCACAGTGATTATCGATTTAAAGTAAAAGGTGGAGTACATTATTGTAACTTTAAACAATTATTTCATTTAAGGTTTCATTTTCTTATCTTACAGGAATCTGAATTCTGAAAAGATCAATTTTTTTAATAATTAATATTTTCAGTCAGCATTCTTGAACCCAGTTGTTATAGAAAGCTTCTGTAAGTGGATTTGGCAAATTTCTAATACTGCCCACCTCCCAAAAAAAGGGAAACTACGAAGCATCTTCATTTTTTTTTTCAAATGACCAAGTAGAAAGTGAGAAGAAAAATATAGTCATTGTATAGATGATCCCAGAAATAGCTTAATAAATGTTAATAAATATGATGATTAAATCTTTATGCAAAGTCAAGAAAATAAAGAGGATTAAAGAAATATGTAATATGAGGTTCAAGGTGAGGGAGGTGAAGAAGTCCAAAAGCACATGCAGAGAAAGAGAGAGAGAGAACAAGACTGAGTTTAGAGTTTGAAAATCTAAGTTCAAATCCTCTCTCAACACTTAACACATATGTAACTATGGTGTTGTGAGAAATTTTATTTCCTTTTATTAATTTTTATTATTTGGGGCTCAGGGTGTTTCTCCTGGATATTTAGCTGACACCTGTGTCCTGTTAATATTAACCTCATACCTGGCTTAAACCTGATTTGTGAACCAATAGTATTAAGGGAAGCTTTTTGACATTCCTGAGATAAGAAACCAAAAGAGAGGGAAAAGGGAATATAGCATCTACACATTTTTAATTAAACTCTCTCAAGGGGATTTTATTAATTTTATCTGAGAAAGGATCCCCCTGGCTCTGATCTTTTGATTATCTTTATGACATGTAAATCTCCCCCTCTTAATTAGCCCACTGGAAACTCTGAACCTTGGAAACAACCTTTAACAAATAACTAAGTCTGTTTGGGTAGTGTGAGGGTGGGGGCAAGTAATATGGTTTTTCAGAGACTATCTGCTAAAGTATGTGAAGCCTCAGGCCTTGTTTAGGTGACCTTGGGGGAAAAACAAAACTCTGGAAATCCCCTTGTCACCCCACCTGCCAAATAAGGGAATGTTAACAGAACAGCCAATCAATTTAAAAGATTACATGAGGAAGGGGAGGGTTGCAGTTTTTGCCAGGTTTTCAGCTATATAACCCAGCTTTGGCTTCTGTATGGCAGCCTCCTCTCCCTGGATTTATTTTCCAGTGACTGGACTGGCCACTTGTTGCAAGATTCTAATAAAACTTTCTACCTTCACTTTGAGAGGTCTCTGAGTAGTCAGTTCGGGTTAGGGTCTCTGTACCCCACACAGGTAGGAATGCTAAGAGGTTATAAGATTGCTATAATGTTAAAATTTATTTCTCCGTCTTTTCTGATAATTTTTTTTTCTATAAAAGCTTTGTCAGAAACCTCAATCAAAGGTTATTTTTCTGAATACTGAACCTATGCTTAAGCATAATAAAACCTAGGTTTCAACCTCTGGAATTTCTGCATTGTGTTAGAGGTTTTCATCAGCAGCTACCTATCACATGAACTCAGAGGAAAATCTTTTCCCTGTAACAATGACAAGTTACTTTACATCCTCATCTGTAAAATACAAGTATTAGAGATACTTGTACTTCCTCCCTCCCAGAGCTCTTGTGAGGAAAGTACATGAAATTTTATTCATGCTGCATATATTTTTACATGTGCTTGTTGCCTCTCCCTAGCAGAGTGCCTAGCATATAGAAGGTATTTAATAAATACTTGTTTATTGATTGTATATGCAACTTAAAAGTGAATTATTATTTTAGGGGAAGTTTCTGCATAATGCAAGCCACAGGACATCCATATTTTAACAGAATTTTGTCAAGCAGAAATGAGAAATTGTGCTACAAAGCACATTTCCTTTATTTGTGTCTGAATTCATTTCTCGGGACAATCTTTGCTTAATTTTCTGTGTGTCTAGCACTACCATGATAAAGTCACATTATCTTACCTCAATAGAACCATCTCTACGGAACAGTTATAACTCTATTCATCTCATTTCTCTATCCCACTACTCATACCTTGTGCCTGACATCTCTAAATCCACCCTCATTGCTCTTTCAGTAGATTATTTATCCTCCTACTTTGTTATGGACATCAAAGCCATATATCATAAGTTCTTTCATTGTTCATCCATCTTACCTCAGAATTTCCCTATATCTTCGACCAACATCTCCACCCTCCTTCTAGTCTCAGACTTAGAGAAGGTGACTCTCTTCTTTGCCAACTGCTCCACTTCAGTCCTTGACCCTGTCCTCTCCTCTCTCTTCAAGGATCTTGATCTAGCAATCAATCAATCAATAAGTATTTATTAAGCTTCTATATGCTAGGCACTGATGATCATTCCTCATCTTCAGTCTCTATCTCTCTTGCTTCCTTTTATCTACAAACATACTTAGGTTTCCTCTATGCTCCCCACAAATCCCCCAAAATCCCTTTTCTTGTCCTTTATATTCCTTTAAATTATCATCCTATCTCTGTTCCCCTATTTACTACTAAGACTCTAAAAAAGGTAATCTATACCTATCTCCTCTTCTTTACCTCCCATGTACTCCTTAATCCCAGAAATATGACCAGCTGTTAATCTCACTCTCCCTCTTTCTAAGGTCACCCACGATCTCTTGGCTGCCAAATATAATGGCATCTCTTCAGTCCTCACCTTCCCTAACCTTTCTGAAGCATTGGACATTGTTGGCTACCCTCCTTCTCGATACTTTCTGTACCTTGACTTCAGTGATATTGTTCTTTCCTAGCTCTCCTTCTGACTCTGACCAATCATCAGTTTCCAATGGTACCTCTTCCTTTTTCCATCTGTTAACTGAGGGCATCCCTCAAGTCTCTGGCTCTGGCTCTTTTCTCTGCTTTCTAGGCAATCTCATCTACCTCCATGGCAATAATTATCACATTTATTCAAATAACTTTAATTTCTATATCTCTGGTCCCAGCTTCCCTCTGAGCTCAAATCTTGCATTTCCAACTGCCTGATGTACATTTCCACCTAAATGTCCTATCAGCACCTCACACTCAACATCTACAAAGCTGAACTCATCCATTTTTTCCTAAATCTTTTTCTCTTAACTTTCACATTTCTGTTGATGTTGATCCCAGTTATATAAATTCAAAATACCAATCATTCTTGGTATTTCCCTTTCCATTCACCCTCTGCATCCAATCAGTACCCATCTTGTCTATTCTACTTCCAAAATTTCTCTCACTCTTATCCATTCCTTTCCATCCCCACTGCCATTATCCCTAATTCAAAACTTCAGCTTCTCTCACCTGTCTCCATCCCTCCAATCACTCTCTTTTCTAATCCACCCATTACAACACTGCCCAGGCAGTGTTCCCCAAGTCGTACCTTATCATTTGTCTGCTCAAAAACCAACAGCAACAGGGTGGCTAGGTGGCACAGTGAATAGAGCACCGACACTGGAGTCAGGAGTAACTGAGTTCAAATCCGGCCTCAAGACACTTAACACAAAAACTAGCCATGTGACCTTGGGCAAGTCACTAAACCCCAATTGCCCTACCTTCCCACCTCCAAAAAAAAGCAAAAAAAAAAAAAACCAAATTGACTACAAATAAAATGCAAGGTTAGCCTGACATTCTCCCTCTGCAGTATACCTGCAACCTATCTTTTCAATACCTTTATAGTATTTTCCTTCATTAATTCTATACTCTAGCCAAACTGGATAATTCACTGTTGCATGATCTCATCCTGCCTTTTCCTGTCTCCTTACCTTGGCAGAGGCCCTCTCCATGTTAAGAATGGGAACATCTTCCCACATCTCCCATCGTGGCATATTGATGTTCTACCTTGAAGGTCTAGCCCAACTGCCTTCTCAGTCATGATACTGTCACTGTTCTCCTCACCTCCACCAGGAAATGATTCCTTCTTCCTTGAATTTCTCAAGTTACTTTGGACTCTTCTGTGTACTAGTTGTTGCTGTTCAGTCATTCAGTTATGTCTGACTCTTTGGAACTCCATTTGGGGTTTACTTGGCAAAGATACTGGAGTGGCTTGCCATTTTTTTCTTTATTTCATTTTACAGATGAGGAAACTGAGGCAAACAGGGTTAATCGATTGGCTCAGGGTCAGAGATAGTGTCTGAGCCCACATTTAAACTCAGGCCTTCTCGACTACACGTCTGGTATTCTCGACTACACGTCAGGTGACACTGTGTCACCTGGCTGCCAACTCCTATGTGCTTAGTAATTTTCTAAGGTATATCTATTTGTATAATTGTCTTATCCTGCCTCCCTCCATATACACCACTACAGTGTAAGCTCCTTGAGGACAGAGGGCTATGTCATTTTGCATGTTTGCATCCTTAGGAACTCACAAAGTTCTTTCCATATAATAGGCATTTAATTGGGCAGCTAGGTGGTTCAGTGGATAGTATGTCAGGCCTGGAGTCAGGAAGACTCCTTTCTGAGTTCAAATCTGGCCTCAGACACTTACTAGCTGTGTGACCTTGGGCTTAACTTAACCCTGTTTGACTCAGTTTCCTCATCTGTAAAATGAGCTTGAGAAGAAAATGGCAAACCACTCTAGTATCTTTGTCAAGAAAACCCCAAATGGGGTCACTGAGAGTCAGACACAAATGAAACAATGGAACAAAGGAATTCAATTAACATTTGCGATTATATTGATATTCCCACTGCTAAAGGAGTTGAAAATGAAAAAGGACCACACCTCTCTGGAATGAATTAGCAAATGGAAAAAAAAAATTTCTAAATCCTGTACGAGAAAGGAGAGGATGTGATATACTCAACACTCTTATGCCTTTATTCCTCTAGGTTCCTGAATCTTTTTGAGCACAAGGATAAAATCATCAATGGAAAATAATGGGTTAGGTGAAACAGAATTACAGAAGGCAGTTAGTCACATGGGGGAAATGTTATAAATCAAACTATCATGAAATTGTCATGAGTTTTTTTTATTCTTTTTTAAAATTTGGGTCCAGCATGACCATTTTTATTTGTAATGAAAATCATATTGAGGCTTTTCTTATGGTATGCTATATTAGTCAAGGCTCCCAATTATGTCAATGGAGATAAGAAACAAATCAGAGCATAAGAATTTTTGCAATAGCCATGTGGTGGTTATAAATCCCAGACTATTCCTGTCAGTGGTTGTTGACTTATTTTACAACTTGATCTGATGCAATTTTTCTTCTTCAGCTTATCTTTTGACAAGCAAACTTCCTTCTTCTCCATCAGCTGCTAAAAATTTTACCGATTTATCTTTGAAATGTAAATCCTTACCCTTTCCCTTTTTTTGCAAATACAAATCCTAATTTTATTTTTATATATACACATGTATGCATATAGATATATGTATACATATATAATTTATATACTTTTTTTTCTCTGCAGTAGCTGGAAACTAGATAAGCCTTAGAAAAAAACTTTCTCTATTGCCCAGAGGTAATTTAGGAATTCTAAGCCTGTGCTTTGAGTGTATGATAAACCTGGTT
This sequence comes from Petaurus breviceps papuanus, assembly GCF_028583685.1. Lineage (NCBI taxonomy): Eukaryota > Metazoa > Chordata > Mammalia > Diprotodontia > Petauridae > Petaurus > Petaurus breviceps. The sequence goes on from NW_027185903.1 coordinate 37,682,394, forward strand.
TTTAAATGTCTCCGCATGTTGGTAAGTATGATTGGCAGCAATACCTATCAACAAATCTTTGGATATTGCCAAAACAACATCAGGACTTTACAATGCTATGGTGGGGCTCATTATAATATATCAAAGTTGTTTTATATTTATATATCAACACGTAACTTATGAAAATTTATACTATATTTTATCAATATTTTATGTGTTAAGCATATTTTGCATATTAAATATATTATTTTTAATAAATAAAAATTATAATAATTTATATAATATATCAAAGACATTACTCTGAAAGGGAGTATGCACTTGGTGGGTGTGCCTATACTGTTTTATTACCATAATTTGAGAATTTAGATGAATTGGTCTAATGAGATTGCCAAGGATAGAAATGAGAAATATGAAAAATAAATGAAATTGAAAGTCCCAGTTGAAATCTTTCCCTAGACTCCAAGGTGTTCCTTGTCCTTCTCCCTGCCTGCAGATACAAAGAACACATAGTCAGAGGCAATAGGGGGTAGTGAAAAGCACCAACCTAGGGACCTGGCTTCCAGTCCTCCAGTCTTTATCACTCATTTGTTTAATCCATGGGCTGAGGCAAGATGGCAGCTACACGCAGCCCACGATTCTCCCAAGTGCTGCAGGACCCAGATTAAAATGTAATTAGAAAGAAGAGTTGAGTCCTGAGGGACAGATGGAGGCAGCATTCCAGTAGAATGCTTCAAGGGGACATGTACTTACATTCCCAAGCATCTTTTGTGATTGGCCTGGAATCCTGTCATTCTCAAGCACTTCTGATCCAGTAGTTGGAAAAAGAAAGACTTTGGGTAAACAGTGACGAGACAAGGCTGTAATGGTCATGGTGGTCAGTTGCTCTCTTCCCATTGCTGCTTCATATACACTAACCTTCTGGGAAGGCAGCCAATGGAACAACTGTTTCTCTCATTTCCCTTGAGATTCCCTTGTGTGGATATGCTTGGTATGCTACATTGGAATTAGAGTCAACTATGCTACAAGAGAGTGTCCATGATTTTTGTAGATGGCTGAGCATCTGATTGAATGAGTACCCTGACACTAGAAGACCTCAGATTGGCGTTTTCCACCAGCATTATGGAAACCAATCCCTCTCCTCCAATAACTACAGAGAAGATAGTTCAATTCACTAAAGATTTAGAAGGTGGTTTCCCAATTTGGATGAAAGCTAAGGTCATATCATGACAAAACTGGCTTACTCATGTTGGCCACAAGAAGACCTCAGTTGAATCACCTTCTGTTAGAAGTATAGCATTGTGGTAGCGTAAGGTTGAGGCAGGAGTTTTTGTTTTTGTTGAGGACACAGGAATTCATAAATGGGTCTATAGTAGGCAGTGAGTCTGTGTAAGAGGACTGTGAAGAGAAGTGAGTTGGGATGTGGCTGAGACTAAGAATATATAGAATTCTGTGTCTGAAATTCTTCCCATGAAGAACATACACCAGCATGGAAAGCAGAGATGCATGCTAAATCTGAATCAAGCCTTATCTGAATCAGGCATCTGAGGTCTTGAGAAGCTGTTTAGGGAAGTGAATGAATACCAAACTGAGTTCTTGGGGGGGGGGGAACTAGAGCAACACATCTGTGGGACCACCCAGGATGGCTTCACGCCCTTGCCTGAGCCAACATAGTAAACATGCCCATCTTCTGGCAACAAGGAAAACATGCTTGCATTGCTTAGGCAGGTTGAACGAGAATTTAAGAAAAAAATTTATCAAAGGCACCAGTGGGCTTTCTTACAGGAAAAATAACAGGACCTACCCTTGATCAGTCAGTCACTCTGATGGAGGAAAGAAATTAGTTGTTAAATTACTCAAATTTTAAGACAAGTTTCTAAGGCTTTGGCACTCTTGGCTGAACACCTTACCGTCTGGCCTGACAGCTCTAACAAGACATAAACTTCCAACTAAAGGCTCAAAAATGAAGGTTGACTGGGAATGTGGCAGGAATTTTCATTCAGGGTAGTAAGATTCATCAAAAGTCAAGATAAAAGCAGGAAAAGAGTCATTGTGATGATCAATCTATGAGTCAAAGGTCACCCAACGTCTCAGGCCTCCAGGACAAGCAGGCTGATTCTGAATAAAATAAGCAATTCATTTAATGGTACAAAATATCAACTGGACCTCCCTTCTCCTAAAAAAAAAATCCTTCTATATAATTCTTATTTAATATTCTATTATACACAGTGACTATTTTAAATCTTTTTCTCTCTTCCAAATACCCTAATAACTCCCCAACACTTACAGCAGATGACTGAGGTTCTTATTTTACTGACAAAATTAAGGTAATCCAAAAGGAACTCTCTCAATTCCACTCCTGAAATCCTCAAAACTCAGCATTGCCCATGCTTTCCTCATTCCCTTTTGCCTAAAGGAAAAAGAATCTCTATGTTTCTTGCTAAGGCAAGGTCCCAGTATTACTCCCTCTCTCTTACATATCTCCAGTCTTTTGATCTCTACTGACTTTTCCATCTGTCTACAAACATCTTAATGTCACCTAATCCTAAAAAATAAAACTTTAAATCCTTGCCTCCACTATTCTAGCCCATTTTATCTTTCAACTTACCATCACTGTCAAATTTCTTGAAAAAGTTACCATAGCTGATGCCTCATTCCTACCACCATTCATTCCTTAATCCCTGGCAACCTGGTTTCTATCTTTACCCCTCTACTAAAACTGCTCTCTCAAAGGTCACCATTGAGTAGCCTTTTTTCAGTTCCCATCATTCTTGACCTCTTGATAACATTTCACACTGGAAACCACCCTCTCTTAACCCTCTCCTCCTTTGCCTTCTGGTTGTTGTTTTTTTTCATTCATAAAACTGTATTCCACTTCTATCAACTTAAAACAAATGTTCTAACAATTATGCTTGGATTGTTCACAAAAATTTCATAAAATATTAAACAAGGCTAACCATCATCTCAAATTATTTCCCTGTTAGCTATTTTTATCATATCATCTTAGGTATCTAAAAAAATCACAAAAATAAAAATTTAAATATATTTGTTTTATGGATTTGCTTGACATACCATGATTTTATGAATATCAAGCAACTCATTTTTACTATATCTTTTCTTATGCATTTATTTTTAGATCACCTAAGTTCCAGTGGTAGAGAACCAGTGACCACATGTGGCCCTTGTCAAGGTCCTCAAGTGCAGCCCTTTGACTAAATTCAAACTTCACAGAACACATCCCCTCAATAAAAGAATTTGTTCTGCAAAACTTGGACTCAATCCAAGGCCACATATGGCAGCAGATTGACCGCCCCCCAACAACTTAAATACAAAGAAAATTGTTGTATCAAAAATAATTAAATTGCCTATAATTGGTGGCACATGCCTGTAATCCCTGCCCCCACCAGAGAAGCTGAGACTGGTGGATCGCTTGAACTCAGGATTTCTGAGCTGCAGTGGACTAATCCAAATGGATGCCGACATCAAGTCTAGCACTAACGCAGTGCTTTATTAGTATTTTTATCATTCTTCACTTAATGTATCAAGTTTAGCAATGACTTTGTCAACAGTTATCTGCAAGGGAGTAGGCTTTTTCTTGAGAGTTCAGGATTTCATAATAGAGCAAACAGAAGTATGGAGCCAGACCCAATCTTATAAAATGTGTTGGTCTTCTTTTTGCTCTTTAAAATACTTCTTGAGAAGAACCCACAAAATGACACAGGGAAGCTAACCTCTCACTGAGGACATCCCGGCAGGCCAGCAGCAAGTGGCCAGCACAGTGCTCTGGGAGCTGACCACAGCCCCACACGAGCCAGAGGTTTTAACCCCAGGGCAGGCCTGACCAGCCACTGGCTGGAGGGACTCCAGAGCACCAGCAGCTGTGGCAGTTTGCAGAATTATCAACACAGAGATGCTAAGGACAAAGTGAGAGGTCAGTTCAGTGTGGACTTTGGGATCCAGTAGTTGGGAGTGCATTGGCCTTTATCCCCTGGAGGGAGAAGCCGCTGAGGGCTGCAGCACAGCTGCCACCACGTGGCAGCTTCAGCTCCTGGCCTGTAGACTGTAGGGAAACCAAGCGACCAGTCTGAGGGGTAATTGCTCTTGCTTTAACCTGCTTGGACCTGGATTGCAGTCTAGGGTGGAAGTCCTGGTGTGTGTGACCAGCTTGCCAGAGTGGGTGGAGGCTTCAGAGAGGGCACCCAACTAATACCTCCAGCAGCTGAGAAAACCCCAGAGTTTGGATTTAAGCTCCCCTCACTGGTGGCAGAGTCCTACTATGGCAAAAAGCCCAAAAGTCAAGTAATTGAGTGGCAACATGACCAGGCAAAGAAAGCAAAGCAAACAGAGGAATCCAACATTAGACTCCTATTTTGGAGACAAAAAGGATCAAAGCATGGAACAGGAGGAAGACAGTGAAGTCAGAACTCCTGCACCAAAAGCTTCAAAGAAAAAATATGAGCTGGTTATAGGCCATAGTGGACCTTAAGAAGCAGATAAGAGAAGTGGAGGAAAAATTGGGAAGAGAAATGAGAATGATGCAAGAAAATTATGAAAAGAGAGTCAACAGCCTGATTGAGGAAAATTACACCTTAAAAAAATAGACTAACTCAAATGGAAAGAGAGGCTCAAAAAGGCAATGAGGAGAAGAATGCCTTAAAAAGCTGAATTTGCCAGATGGAAAAAGAATCTCAAAAGCTCACTGAAGAGAATCATTACTTCAGAATTAGACTGGAGCAAATGGAAGCTAGTGACTTTATGAGAAATCAAGATGCTGTTAAGCAGATCCAAACAAATGAAAGAATAGAAGGTAATGTGGAATATCTCATTGGAAAAGCCACTGACCTGGAAAATAGATCCAGGAGAGATCATTTTAAAATTATTGGACTACCTGAAAGAAAGAACCTAGAAATGATCCTCCAAGAAATTCTCAAGGAAAACTGCCCTGATGTTTTAGAACCAGAGGGCAAAATGAGGTTGAAAGAATCCACCGATCACCTCCTGAAAAATATCCCAAAAAGAAAACTCCTAGGAATATTATAGCCAGGTTCCAGAATTCCCAGATCAAGGAGAGAATATTACAAGCAGCCAGGAAGAAACAATTTGAATATTGTGGAAACACAATCAGGATAACTCAGGATCTGGCAGCCTCTACACTGAGGGATCAAAGAGCTTAGAATGTGATATTCTGGAGGTCAAAGGAGCTGGGATTAAAACCAAGAATCACCTACCCAGCAAAACTGAGTATCATGTTTCAGGGGAAAATATGGTCATTCAGTGGAATAGAGGACTTTCAAGCATTCTTGATGAAAAAACCAGAGTTGAAGAGAAAATTTGACATTCAGATACAAGAAGCAAGAGAAGCATGAGAAGGTAAACAGAGAAAAGAAATCATAAGGAACTTATCAAAGTTGAACTATTTACATTCCTACATGGAAAAACTATAACTGTAACTGATGAAACTTTTCTCAGTATGAGAATAGTTGAAGGGAATATAAATATATGTATGTATACATACATATATATATGTATGTCTATATAGGAGGGTATATAGGCGTATGAATACATATGTGAATGTGTGTATGTATGTGTACAGGTATACATAGATAGAGGGCACAGGACCAATTTAATAGGGAGGGATGATACTTAAAAGGTGAAATTAAGAGGTGAGAGAGGAATATAATGAGAGGAGATGGGGAGAGACAGAATGGGGTAAACTATCTCATATAGAAGAGGCAAGGAAAATGGTTACAATGGAGGGGAAGAACAGCAAGGCAAAAGGGAATGGATCAACCTTATTCTCATTGAATTTGGCTCAGGGAGGGAATGACATACACACTAAATAGTGTATCTCACCCTCCAGGAGAGTAGGGGGGAAGGGGATGAGAGGGGGCATGATGAAAGGGAGGGCAGGCTGGGGGAGGGAGGGAGGAAAGTTGGAAGCACCTACTTTTGAAAAAGGACGGGATCAAAGTAGAGAATAGAACAAGTGGGAGGTGGGATAGGAGGGAGCGAAATATAGTCAGTCTTTTACAATATATCTACTATGGTAATGTTGTGCATTAGCTACACATGTACAACCTATACTGAATTGCTTATCTTCCCAGTAAGGGTGGGTGACAAGGGAGGAAGGGAATGAATCTGGAATTCAAAGTTTTAAAATCAAATGTTTAAAATATATATATATATATGTAACTAATATTATTAATACTATTTTACATGTAATTGGGAAATAAAATATACGGGCACTGGGGCATAGAGATTCACCATGCCCTACTGGAAAAGTCGAAGGGGATATGGGAGAAGATATGGGAGAGAGCAGATTAGAGGAGGGGATATCCTGTGGGACCACTATTTTGGGGTAGTTGGTAGGGGAAAAACGGGGAGAAAAATTATGACTCAAAATCTGGCGGAAATGAATGATGTAAACCAGAAGTTAGTAAAGCATTTGGAAATAATAATAATAATAAAATGCTTCTTGAAATATTTGTTATCATAAATCCACTATTCTCTTATTGTCATCACCAGCAACAATCTAAGCCAAATAAGGGCAACAGTCTCCTTTCATTTTCAAATGGAAAATGGGACTTTCTGCCTGTGAATCATTAGGAATCCAGAACTTTTGCAACAGAGAGAGGACATTACTGAAGAAAGCTGATATTAGTTTTCTCTCCATAGTCTCTTGGCCATCTGCTGTCTTTTTCTTGGCACCTCAGTGCTTAAAATCACCTACCAAGATGATCCCAGTACTTACTATATTTCATTTGGTGAACAACAGGAGAGAAAATTCCCCTTCTCTTTAGATAAGCCATCTCCTTACTCAGTTAAAGCCTTCATGAAGCTGCCATGTCATCGAGTCTGTCAAACTGGTCATCCATTTAGCATTTCTGTACCAGCTCCTTTTATTCATGGCTAAGTATTCTGTGCTCAGAATTAATGATGGTGGCATGTAAACAGGCAGCATATAGGTGGCATGTAGTTCAGTGGTTTTTCCCTTAGCTTCTGATGCATCATACAATCCCACTTCTCCTCCTCCCTCTCTGCTCTTTACTAGCTCTTTTTCTCCATCCCACCCTCTTAAGGTAGGTATTTCCCAGGATTCTTTACTCATCCTTCTTCTCTTGTATCTAAAATTTCTCCTTTGACAATCTAATTAACCATCACAATTTCAATTATCACCTCTATATAGATGCCTCCCAAGTCCCTGCCTCTAGCCCTGATCGGAGTCCCAGACCCACATTTCCAGATGTCTACAGGACACCTCTACCATCATTTTTCACATACATCTCCACTGAATATGTCCAAAACCCATTTTTGCCCCACACCCACCCAATCTACTTATTTATTCTTCTGATTTCATTATGGCATCAACATTCATCAAGCCTTTGTCTAAAATGTTGACAGCATATTTCACTCTCCCTTCTTCATCTCACTCAGCCAACTAACTAAGAGTCCTTATGGCGCCTACTTTTATCACCTCTCTCCTAAGAGGCAGCTTAGTGTGGCGGGAAGAGCATCAAAAGAGCGTGAGAACTATGACTGAAGGTTTTGGATCGCAGAGACAGTGTTGCTGTGGAGGACTCTGGAGTTCACAATGGGTGCAGAATAGGATGCTTCGTATGGGAATGGGGAAAGAGGAGTAAGCTGAGGCTCGTTCAAGAAAAGCATGTCAGTGCAACTGGGAAATAAGATCTAGAGGCACTGGGGTCTAGAAATCCTTCTCGCCCTACTAGAAAGTTGGGGGGATGGGGGAGGATATAAGAGAGAACAGATTGGGAGAAGGGGTATTCAGCAGGCTCGCTATTTTGGGGTGGGGGTAGGGGAAAGATGGGGAGAAAGAATTATAACTCAAAATCTTGTGGAAATGAATGTTAAAAAGTAAAAATAAATAAATAAATTGGAAAAAAAAAGTATGTCAGAGTGTGGGCCCTGGCCTTCTCAAGTAACTTGTATGTCCTTGTATGTAGCAAGTTCAGCAAAGATGATCACTGCATCCATATCAAGTCTTATCTGAATCAGGCATCTGAGCCTTCACAACTTGTCTGGAGAAGACAGAGAGCAGAGTCAGTGTCTGGGTTCAAATCTCAGCTTACTGGCTACATAACAAAGGAAAACACTTTGCAATCTTTAAAGTGATATATGCATGTGAGTTCTCATAATTTTCCCTTCCTGCATGTTCCTAGTGCAACCAACATAGTAAAGCCTCTCATTTACAAATGTCCTCTCTCCAGAACAAGATGGCCTGGTCCCTGAAGGCAGGGGTGATCTTGCAATAATAGTGTAATAGGGTCTCCTGCCTCTACTCTCTTCCCCCTCCAAACCATTCTTCACATTACTACAAGTGAAGTAGTGATCTTGCCATGTCACTCCAATGCTCAAGGTCCTCCAATGGCTCTCTATTAACTACTGAATGAAATTTGTACTTCTTTTGCCTACCATTCAAGTTCAGCCATAAATTGGTTCCAATCCAGTAACAATAAGCCTCAGTCCCAGAGAACAGATAAAGAATGTCTCCACCCTCTTAGCAGAATAGAGATGGCATGACTAGACAAGAGTTCACGTGATAAAGACCTGAACTCATAATGAAGAATGATAGAGAGCTGATGGACGCAAGTGTAGATTGAAGCATAATTTTTTTTAACATTGTCAAGGTGGGAATTTGTTTTCCTTGACTAAAAAATATTGGGGTTTTATGCTTTCTCAATGAAGGGGAAGGAGGAGAGAATGTAGACATGGAAATTTTAAAAAGTGAATTAAGGAAAAAAAAACTGTTAAAAGACCTAAGGGTTTTAGTGGACTGCAAGCTCAATTTATCAATAGTGTGACACGAGATAGAAAAAATGTTAATGTAATCAATCTTAAGTTACTTCAATAGAAGCACAATATCCAAAAAGAAGGTGAAAGTCATAGAATCCCAGGATAACAGATTCATAGCTGAAAGGGACCCTGGAAATTATCTAGTCAGCACTTTCCTACTCATCATACAAAGTTGTCAAAATGATATTCCAAAAGTTCAGATATGATTTTGTCACTCCTCTGCTCAAAAAGCTTTAATGGCTCCCTATGGCCTAGTAGGTAAGAAAATTCCAAGCTCTCTAGATCTTCCCCCACAAAAGAGTTAAAATAGCACCTTAGGGCAAACAGTGTGAGTGGAGATAAATAAGAACAGGAGCATACCCAAGGTCCTCTTGGGACAATTTGAGAAGATCAGTAAGAAAAATCTCCTGAGGAGGTTTATTCTATGTGAAGAGTAAACACCTCCAGGCTAGGTTCCATTTTAACAGCAAGTGGCAAGCCCTGGGGTTAGTTGTTTTGAGAGGCTGCTTCTGCACCTGTCATCAAAACTTTTACCCCTGGGATAGTGAGGGGCATTGGGCATCTGAGCCCTGGAAGATCGAGGGAACCTCTGCTGACCAGGAATGCCAGATCCAGTTGTGCTGTGAAGACCAGAGGGCAAGAAGGAACCGGCACATGCCAGGTGAGTGTAGAAGCAGTGAGGTAGAAAGTCCTTGGCTGGGAGCACTTACAGGAGGCTGGAGGTTTAGCTTTGCCTCCAGGCTAGAGGGGAGAACTGAAGATCCAGGGCCAGAGGCACCATTTCCCATACCCCAGGGCTAGAGGTGACTATAAATAATTAAGTTATCACCACAAAGAATCCACAGGCAAAGAAGAAAGAATCCAATTATAGAAACCTATTATGGGAATAGAGATGAAGGGGGTTCATCTTCAGAGAAGAATATTGAAGTAAAGAAATCCCCAAAGAGTAATGTCACATGGTCATCTGCCCAAAAAGAATTTACAGAAGATATTTTAAAAGACTTTTAAAATCATATGACATAGATAGAGGAAAAACTAAAAAAGAAAATAAGAATAATCCAAGAAAAACAAGAAGGGTATGAAAGGAAAGTCAACCAACTAGAAAAGGAGATCCAGAATTTTAAGGAAGAAAATGACACCTTGAAAATTAGAATTGGGCAAAGTGAAGCCAGTTAAAATATAATAGATCAAGAAATGATTAAACAAAATATGAATAAGGACAAAATAGAAGAGAAAGTGAAACATAAGAAAAACAACAGATCTGGAGAATAGATCAAGAAGAGAAAATATAAAATAATTGGACTAACTGAAAGTTATGATCAAAAAAAGAATCTTGATACAATAATACAGGAAATAATTAAAGAAAACTGTCCTGAAGCATTAGAACAAGGGGGGAAAGTAGAAATAGAAAAAATCCATCAATCACCACTTAAAAGAAATCCTATGAGGAAAACTCATAGGACTATCATAGTCAAATTCTGAAATCCCCAGCTCAAGGAAAAACTATTAAAAGCATCAAGCAAGACCTAGCAGCAGCAACATTAAAGGACCGCAAGTCTTGGAATAAGACATATTGAAGAGCAAAAGAACTGGGGCTCTGGCCAAAAATATCACACCCTGCAAAGTTAACTATTATCTTGATCAAAAAAAATGATCTTTTGATAAACACTCAGATTTTCAAGATTTTATTAAAAAAACACATGAACTTAATAGACTACTCAACATATAAGAAACAATAAAAATATAAGGTATATAACAAAGACTGATTATAAGAGATCCATAAGGACAGACTGTTTACTTTTTATATATGTAAAATGTAAAATTTATGTCTAAGATTCTTATTAATAATTGGGTAGCTCATAACAAAGATTGGGTAAAACCTGGTCATGATATGAATTTAAAAAATAAAACCACTTAGGAACAGTTAAAAAGAGTAATTATTTTATACAAATGAGGTGCAAGAGGAAGAACTGATACATAGGAATTAGATGGTGGAGGAGGGCTGGTAGTTCTGGTAACCTCCTTTCATCTGGAATGGATGCAAGAGGGAACAATACATATATATTTAAAAGACTACAGAAGTCTTTAAATTCAAAAGAAATAAAATGGTAGGGGCATAGGGAAGGGGGAGGGAAAAGGGAGGGATCTTTAGAGGAGAGGGTGAGAGAATAGGTAAATAGGGGTATCGAAGGGTGTTTAGATTTATGGGAATGGGAAGATAAGGGAGGGATCCTTGGAGGGTGGTAAGCCAGTCACAAGAGGGCGAGGCAATGGGTAAAAGTAAAATAGAGGAGGCAGAAGGGATAGGAAACAAGAGATAGGCATATACATGAAAACAGAGATCAGAAGTAGAATAGGACTGGGAATGTATATGTCTATGTATGTATTATGTATATGTATATATCCATATCTGTGGAGAAACATATCTAAATTTTATTCTAGCCTTCTGGGGAGCTTTGGGGGAAGGAGAAAAAAAGAACAAAGTAAAAAAGTACACAGCAGATAACAAAAGAAAATCCACAAGGAAGCAAAGAAAAAAACGAACAATTCTCAACACAATGAGTATTACTTATCACATAGGTTCTCTTGAAAAGAAAATGTATTGTTACATATTTAGAATCCTCTCATGTTCTGCTATGCACATGACATGCTTTTATTTCTTTCCAACTTTGTATTTAAGTTCCAATATTTAAGTTTATTATATGTTTTTCGTTTCTTTTCTCTATTCTCTATTTGTATTCTAGCGTTTGAGTCTAAAATAAAATTTTGGCGAAAAAAAAGAAAACAGTAAAACAGAAACAAATCATATCAAATTATCATGTATATCTGTATATCTAAATCTCATTAAACAATGTTTAGCTATGTACAGTACAGCTACATCTCTTTCTGAAAGAATGAAACCTATCAAAGCCCTCCTTCCAGAGGACATGCCAGAGTGTGAATACCACAGTGAGCTGTAAGGATTCTTACAAATCAAAAAACAAAAACAAAAAGTAAAATAACTTTCCAGTAGCCTGGCTACCCAGGAAGGTGAATAGAAGGCCTTTAAAAAGAAAAAGCTCAAAAAATAAGTTGTTTTATGAGTAGAAAATAATTTGTTTTATATTTGTACTAAGCCAAGACTGTTCTGAATTCACAGTGAATTTTGTATCAAGGTTCCATGGATAGAACAACACATCTCCAACCCCTCGTGCAAATACAGGCCCTCACCTGCACATTGGGGCATTGCTGAACACAAGTCAATTCCTTAACTGTTAGGATATAAATGACTTTTGGTATATTTTTGTAGTTTAATAAAAGCTCAACCTGGAAGTAGAGGAAAACTAGTTAGTTTATAACTTTGAGTTAATGGAGAGGGTAAGTGAAGGTTAACCAGCAAGCCCATTTCACTTCAGCCTCCTTCTCAAGCACATTCAGACCTTTGTGTCCTTAGAAAGTCCAGAATGCAGAGTGAAATCCTTACTGATCATCTCTTGACCTTGCATGGCCCCCTAGTCATACTGCAAAACAATGATTCTCAGTGTAGAACATTCAGTTTGGAATGTGTAGGAGACTGGATTGAGGTGGGCTGAACCTAGGAGTGCATGAAAGTTGCTTTTGAAAGTAAATTCCTGGTGTCCAAAAAAAATTCTTTACAAATCATAAAGTGTTATATAAATGCTGCTGCTGCTGTTGCTGCTACTACTACCACCATTATTAGCTATCATCTAACCATACTCTGTCAGAGTACTATCCCTTCATACAAAAACAACTAGAACTTAGATTTCCCACTTGAAGGATTATTTGGCTAGAATTTTTATAGCTTAATTTTAATTTCAAATATGACATGATCTGCAAACTATCATGCTCTCTTTCCTGGACAAATTTATCAGAAATATGTCTGGTGTCAACACTGATGATTCTCTATGGGCATCCCATGCCTAATGCATTCTATTTGCTCTGGCAGAACACACTGAAAGCAATGATGGGGCAGCCCCAAAAGGAAAGAGTGGAATTCCCATCCTGCAGAGATTGTGTTGTCATAACTTCTGCTGAGATGTCTTAGCCAACCAAGTGAGAAGCCACTGTCTATTTTGACTCATCATGTCACTCTAGTTTCCCAACACTGTGAAATGGGACAAAAGGCCAACCCATGTAAACTCTCAAGCCTTCCCCAGGAAAAAGGTCAACTTTGTGGCCCTCAATTTCTTCCTCAATAAAATAAGGAGATTGCCCAGAAAGTGACCCAGTTCCCTTCTTGCTCTCAAACAATGGTCCTATGAATTGGGAGTTGACTGTTTCTGGGCTGAAAAGAATCATGCACAAAAAGGACAAGATGTGTTTTAAAGAGCCCCACAACAGGTCCCCATGGCCTCAAGGTGAAGTTTGAAAAGAAATGCTAGTTATGTCCATAAAATATGAAGAGAACCCGAGGAGGGCCCATTGGATAGATGTGGAAGGCACAGCCAAGAACCAGAATTCTGCAACCATAAAAGGCATGCCCATTCCAATGAAATTAATTGCAGAGTAACAAGCACTGATTAGTAGCTACTGGGTTCTCAGGGTCAGGAGTTAATAATAAAAGTCAGAAAATGAATAATTACATAGATTTAGAACTGAAAGGAACCTTAGGGCTCATCATCTATCTCTTCTCCCATGCTCCCCAAATCACACCCCCCCAACATCATTTCCAACTATCTCTTCCTTTACTCCAGTCTTTGATTAAAGGAGACTTCTCCAAGGCCAGCTCCTTTCTATAAACAACATGGTTCCAGGTCTTCTCCTTTTATTCAACAGATTGACCTTCACAATCATCCCCCTTCTCCCTCAAATCTTCAGTCTCTCTCCATCTACTGGTTTCTTCCCTGCTGCCTACAAACATGTCTGAGTCTCCCTTTGGCTTAAAAAACAAACAAACCAAAAAACCTGCCTTCACTAGATTTTACCATTTCTACTGCTATTGTCCTATATATTTCTCCTCCTTTACTTAGCTCAATTCCTTTTTTAAAAAATGTCTATACTCAGTGCCTCCATTTTTTATTTTCTTCCTTTCATTTTCTTGTTCTTTATTTTGAAGAGGACCGATGAATGACATCATGAGACAATATCTTGACTTGAGTGTGAATTGGATTTAAGTGAGGCAGAGTTGCTCAAAGTCATCAGTCTCACTCTCTCTTCTAGTCACGAAGTCCAGTGGCAAGACTAAACCTGGCTTAGCCCATCTGCTGAGATGGTTTTCCCAGGGTGTGGCTGCTGCACTGGTATAGCTTCTTGGAGCCACAAGTTAGAGTTGGGTGGAAGGTGGACACCAAAGGTAGATGAGCAGCCCTGAGAAGGCCAGTAAGCCCTCACTCCAGAAGCATCCTCCATGAACACCTCTTCCTCTCATCTACACCCTCTGAAATGTGGATTCCAATTTTCTCACTCCAAAGTTACCAATGACCTCGTGACCTTTTTCTCTGTCTTTGATCTATTTTACTCTTCGCAGCCTTTGACATTATTGGCCATCCTCTCCTCCTGGATACTTTCTCCTCTCTTGAGTCTTTGTGACACTAAACTCTCTTGGTTCTCCTCCAGCCTGTCTGATTACTCCTTTTCAGTCTCCTTTCCTGGATCTTCATCCATGCCACACCCACTAACTGTCAGCATACCCCAAGGCTCAGTTGTGTATTCTGTTCTTTTTTCTCTAGAATCTTACTTGGTGACCACATCAGCTCCCACGGCTTCGGTTTTCTCTGCACAACTCTTCCTAATCTATATATTCCATCCAAGTCTCTCCCTTAAGCTCCAGTCCAAAATTACCAACTACCAATTGGACATTTAGTACTGGATATCCTGTAGCATCTCAAACTCAACATATTCCAAAGAGAACCCATTAACTTTTCTCCAAAACTTATTTCTTGGAATTTTCCTGAGACTTTTGAGGACACCAGTAAAGCAATCACTCAACTAGAAGCTATTAAATCTTTACTGGAGCCAGGCACTGTTCGAAGCACTGGCAATACAAATAAAGAGAAAAAAATACAAAAACCCACCATCACACAATCTTCTGGCCTTATTGGCATATTCATCTCCTCCCTCTTATTCAGCCCACGTATTTAAGCATTGTTATTTCTACCTCCACAATCTCTTTCATATCCATGTCCTTTACTCCATTCCCACAGCAGTCACTCACACTCAGACCCTCATGGGAATATTGCTAGAACCTTCTTCTTGGTCTCCCTGCTCCATATTTCTCTCTGCTCTCCTCCACCCTGCACATCAGTGGAGTCCAACTCCAGTAGAAATGGGAGCCACTAAACCATACATGAAAATCTCTGCAGGCTGAGTACTGACTTAGAAAACCACATATTAACATCATCTATGTTCTATTGAATTTTTATTTATTTTGTTGAAGGTATCCCTATTACATTTTAATCTGGGTTTGAGCTGCACTGGGGAGTATAGCCTGTCTGATATTTCTGCTCCACACAAATACCAAAGCAATTTTTTAAAAGTTCAAGTTCAGCCATGCCCGTTGTTGCTGCTGTGTCATTTCAGTTATATACACACTCTTTGTGACCCCATTTGGCAAAGATATTGGAGTGGTTTGCCATTTCTTTCTCCAGCTCGTTTTATAGATAAGGAAACTGAGGCAAACAGGGTTAAGTGACTTGCCCAGGCTCACATAGCTAGTAAGTCTCTAAGACAGGATTTGAATTCATAAGGATAAATTTTCCTGACTCCAAGCCCAGTCTAACCATTGTGACACCTAGCCAAGCCCAGAACTTCATTATCTGCAAGTTGAAATGTAAAGCCCATTTGGGGCACTTAGAGCTCTTTAAAAGTTTGTCTCTCCCTACAATCCAGCTTCTTACATACAATTGCCCTCCGTGTACTCTGTGGTTCAGCTATATAGGCCTACTTACTGTTTCTCCCACATAACACTCTGTTTCCCAGCTGCATGCCTTTGCTCAGTGCCTGTAATGCCCCGCCTAATCACCTCTCCATTTTAAAATCTGAGATTTTCTTTACAACTCAGCATGAGTAGCACCTTCCGCAGGAGGACTTTGCTGGTTCACCCAGCTGCTATTGTCCTGTCACCTAGTAGGCATCTTGTGTGTGTTGTCCCCTCAGTGAGAATATAAGCTTCTTGAGAGCCCACAGCACAGCCCCAAGTACATAGTAGGTGCTTAATAAATCCCTGATGCTTACTCTCATTTCACAGGACACAGACCCAAAGGATGAAATGAATTGTCTGTGCTCACACAAATAGTAAGGAGAATCTCAGCATTAAAAAGGAGCTCAAAGGTCATACAGGCCCCCCATATCTGAACAGGAATCCCCTCTATAGCATGACCAAGGGGTATGCCAGGCTAGTATTTGCACCCAAATCCTCAGACTCCAAATCCAGTCTTTTGACACTGGTCTATTGCCACCTTTCCACCCACCCCTCCCCTTCTGCCACCAGCTGCTTTGCCGCTAGGAGTTCAATTAAATTCAGCAAGGATTTATGGAAGCCCAAATTTAATTCCATGGATTTTAAATATTTATGAATTGAACTGACATCGACTTGCCAAAGAAAGCTGTAAACCAGCTATGGCTCTGGGGCCCACTGTTGGGGTTTGAGCTAATCATGATAGAAACCTGAAGGGTGGTGCCAAAAGCAGTGTGATCTGTTTTATAGAGAAGAAAACAGAGGTTCAGAAAGCTTAACTCACCTGGTCACAGTCACTAACAAATGTCAGAACCAGAACTCAAGCCCTGGGGACCCTGGATTCATAACCATTTCTCCTTCTGCCCCACCCTGCTGTTTCACTTGAGCCCTTCCAGTACCAGCATCCTGGGACACAAGCAGGAACCTGTGTGGGTAACCTCCACCCTTCCCTATTATGTGTGCTTATAGTTATAGGAATGGCTGCGTTATCCTTATATGTATGTGCATGTTTATATGTATGTATATTACACATGTGTATATAATATATGCCTGCATGTGTTGTGTTTGCATGTATGTAGGCATGGGTTTGTGTTTTATGTGTGTATTTATGTATGCATATGTGTCCATATATGTATATTGTGTTGTGTGTGCATTTGTATGTATGTATAGGTATGGGTACAGACTATTAAATGCATATTATATGTCTTTGCATCCCCTATGCTTAGGCCACTGCCTACATTGCAGGCATTTAATGAATGCTTATTAATTGACTAACCTATTCCCTCTTTTTTCTTGTTCTTCCCTTTTCTCCTATGTTTTTCCTGTTCCTATTTCTTTCCTTTTCCAATCCCTTTTCTTCCCTCTTTTCTTTCCTACCTCTCTTCTGCCAACAACATCCCCAAGCACTGTTCAGCCTTCCTAGGTCCCTAGTTCAAGGGAATTCATTGTCAGTCTTTATCTTTTTCCCTTCCTACTGAGTGATTTTAATTACAGAAAAGAGGTGGAATGACTCGGCAACTTTAGAATGTTAAAAGCGTCTATAATTCAAAGGGGTGTCAATAAAGATGAAGTTTTCATTTCTCCCTAGGCACTAGTTTAGAACTAAGTTTCTTGGCAATGGCAAATAAAGCACCCAAAACAGGAAAATTCGATTTCAAACTGTGAAATAATTCTCTGCAAACAGAAGAGAGTACTGTACTCAGGGCTTTGTAATCTGTAAGTGAGAAAATGCATTCATTTGAATTCTGGATGTCTGATTACAAAGTAGGGTGGCTCTCACATAAAACTTTTAAACCATTAAGGAATAGGTTTGTGTAGCATTTATATGTATCCCTTTATTTGTGAACCAGCTCCAAGGGCTTGGCCAGGGTGGACTACAGAAAGGAGGTAGGAAGGAGTCATTTTATTCAGACTTGACCCAACCTCTCCAGTACAATGTAAATGGCACCAGTCTTAAAGCTAGGAATCTTAGCTTTCTACCCTGATGCTGACACTTAATACTTGTAGGATCTTTGATGAGTCTCTTAAATTCCACAAATACAGAAAAATCTAATCTGTAAAGTCATTCTATCAGTTAGCACTTATTAAGAGTTTAGTATGAGCCAGGCAATGTGTTAAATGTTTAAGACATAAGGACAAAATAAAAGTCCCTTGCCTCTAAGGGGTTTACATTCTAATGCCTGAAATGACAGGAATATAAATTGACAGAAATAAGATAGAGATATAGAGATAGAGATATATCCAGCATGTGAAGGAAATTATGATTTTATAATAATCAATATGATATGTGTAATGAATACACTAATAATGTAGAATTCTCAAGAATTGCCTTTTCCAGCTTGTGAGACAGAGCTCACAATGCAGCTTGAAATGATCAAACTTTGACAATGTTCAAAATGATTGCCTTTGTACCTTTAGTGAAGCAAATCAAAGATTGTAGAACATGTCTGTGCCCTAGGAGAGGTGGTCACAACCCCCAAAGACTTGACTCCAGAGCTGTTGTGTTGGGGGATTTGTGGGTTTCTTGTGGGAAAATCACTAAACAATTGTTTGTAATCCACCTTTCCCCCTCCCTTCCCACCTCTGATCTATGTATATAATCTCTGTCCTCACTTCAGCAAGATGGAATTCTGATCAGGAGAATTCCTGATTTTCAAATCTGTTCCTCATAATAAAACTAAATAATTAAACCCCTACCTGATTACTGGTCCTTTGTCTCTGACCTGCTGTATCGTGATTCTCAGGTTAGAGACTGGCTCAGTAAAGTCCTGTTAACAAGCACAAGTAGAAGATAAACTTTGGAGTAATCAGGGGGCTGCTACAAAAGACTTGAGAGGTGAGGAGGGCCTGAACCAGTGTGGTAACTGTGAGAGAGGAGAAAAGGGGATTTATAGGAGACGTGCTGTAAAGGTAGAATAGACAGGCATCGGCAACTGGTTAGAGACACAGGGTGAGTGAGAATGAGATCTTGAGAATGGTGGTGTGCTGAGTAGTGATGTGAAAGTTCAGAAGAGGGGTGGAGCAAAGGGGAAAGATAATGAGTTCTGTTTTAGACAGAGTTTGAAACGCAATACATCCAGTTCAAAATGTCCAATAGGGAGTTGGCGATTCAGGACTGGAGCTCAGGAAAGAGATGAGGGCTAGATATGAAGATCTGAACATTATTTGCATAGAGATGGAGATTCACTTTGTGAGTGAATAAAGTAAAATTCATGGGATTACAAAGAAAACCAGTTGTACCAAAATAAAGATGTATTTTTTCCCACGTAAGTTCATAGACCCACTTAAACCTATAGAACCCATATTAAAGAACTCCTGTTCTTGTTTGACGAGTAAATAAGTGGGGGAAGGAAAACTGGTAAGTTGTTGGTCAGCCAAATTGTCAAACTACAGAACGTATAATACCAATGCCCAGGTACGTAAACTATGGTTAGGCTGGCGAACAGCTAGCTGATGAGGCCTTCATCTGAAGTCACATTTCCCAATCCAACATTGTCTCTCTATATCCTGTTCATGAATCATCAAGTTGTTGCAGTAAACATCATTAGATGATCTACTTATAATTTTTTTTCTTCTCCCCACCCCCAACTCTAGCCAAGAATCAAGAAAAAAACCAAGTAGGGTTCTGCAGGAATTTTTATTAATATTCTCAGCAGCATACTTTGCAGTAGTCAAAGAGCTAGAAACAAAGAGGGTATCCTTCAATAGGAGAAGTGCTGAAAAATTTATGGCATATGAAGATCATAGATTATTGTATAGTAAGAAATGGAAAGTATAAGGAATTTAGAGAAAGTTGGGAAGATCTGCATGAACTGATATAGAGTAAAATAGGCAGAACCAAGAGAATACAATATAAAACAATAATGTAAATAAAAAGAACATTAAAAGAAAGTTGAACTCTGAGTAATAGAAAATAATCCGATTACTAATGAAGGTCTTGAAAAAAAAAGATAATTAAATAGACTCCCTGCCTCACAGTGGGGCAGCTGGGTGGCTTAGTAGAAAAGTGCTAGGCCTTGAGTCAGGAAGACCTGAGTTCAAATCTGGCCTCAGACACTCACTAGCTGTGTGACCTTAGGGAAGTCACTTAACCTGGTTTGTCTCAGTTTTCTTAAATGTAAAATGAGCTGTAGAAGAAAATGGCAAACCACTCCAATATCTTTGTCAAGAAAACCCTAAATGCAATCACTAAGAGCTAGACACATCTGAACAATACAACAACCACCTCCCTCACAGCCGATGATGAGTACACTGGAATCATAGACATCACCAGATAAAGTTTCCGTGTCAAATGTTTTATCTGTCACAGGGGGGCATTTTATATTGGTAGTGGAAGGAAATGATAGCTATATAAAGACCAAAGATATCAGTTAGAGTATTTTTTTTAAAGAATCATGAGACTTCTCTATTTAGTTATAGTAGATCATAGATTTAGAGCTAGAAAGAATATTAGCAATTACTGAGTCCAAAACCCGCTTTTTACAGAGCAGGAAACTGAAGTCTGGAGAAGTAAAGAAAGATCACCCAGGTAACTAGTAACTGAACAAGAATTTGAACTCAAGTCCTTTAACTCAAAATTCAGTGCATTTCATTCTACCAAATTACCTTTGATATGCTGGTATCAGTAAACAAATATTGATTTTTTTAAACTAGGGTGGATAATTAACTTTTCTGTCCTTATATATGTACTATTAATTAATTAAATTAATATATCCATATGTTAATATTAATTATATATTAATAAAACATATTTAAATTTACTTAATAAAACATATAACAAACAAAACCCATTCTACAAATGGTATATAATTTGATAATACTATACTACAAAGTGTATTTCAAATTGTGCCAACTGTGACACCAAAAATCTCCCAATTTTTTCAATAACCACAACGAACTACTAATTCCTAGTACTGATAATCTTATTTTTTTAAATTAATTTACTTATTTTTAGTTTTCAACATTCATTTCCACTAGATTTTGATTTATAATTCTTTCTCCCCATCTTTCCCCTACCCCCACCCTAAAATAGTGAGCCTACTGAATGCCCCTTCCCCCAATCTGTTCTCTCTTATATCCTCCCCCATAACCTCCCTAACTTTCTAGTAGGGCAAGATGGATTTCTATACCCCAGTGCCTGTATATCTTATTACCCAGTTGCATGTAAGAAACACATTTTTTTAAATATTTGTTTTTAAAACTTTGAGTTACAGATTCTTTCCCTTCTTCCCTCCTCACCCACCCCCACTGGGAAGTCAATACAGGTTGTACATGTGTAGATACCCAAATCATTTCCATAATAGTTATATTGTGAAAGACTATGTTTCCCTCCCTCGTATCCTGCCCCCCATTTATTCTATTTTCTCCTTTGACCCTATCCCTTTTCAAAAATGTTTGCTTCTAATTACCCTGTCCCCCAATCTGCCCTCCCTTCTATCGTCCCCCTCTTTTCCCTTACCCCACTATTTTCCTGTAGGGTAAGATATCCAATAGAGTGTGTATATTATTCCCTCCTTAAGCCAAATTCAATGAGAATAAGGTTGTCCCATTCCCTTTCACCTTCTTATTCTTCCCCTCCATTGTAACAGTTTTCACCTGCATCTTTTATATGAGATAATTTAGCCTAATCTATCTCTCCCTTTCTCCTTCTCCCAATAAGTTCCTCTCACCTCTTAATTTTATTTTTTAGATATCATCCCTTCATATTCAACTCATCCTGTGCCCTCTATGTATACATGAACATACATATGCCCACACTCACTTATATGTTTATATACACATATACCCTCCTATACATACATATATGTATGTATACATATATATTCCCTTCAACTATCCTCATACTGAGAAAAGTCTCATCAGTTACAATTATTGTTTTTCCATGTAGGAATGTAAATAGTTCAACTTTAATAAGTTCCTTATGATTTCTTTTTTGTGTTTACCTTCTTAGGCTTCTCTTGCTTCTTGTATTTGAAAGTCAAATTTTCTGTTCAGCTCAAGTTTTTTCATCAAGAATGCTTGAAAATTCTCTATTTCATTGAATGATCATACTTTCCCCTGTAGCATTATACTCATTATACACATACTCAAGTGACTCTTGGTTTTAGTTCTAGCTCCTTTGACCTCTGGAATATCGTATTCCAAGCCCTTCGATCCCTTAATGTAGAAGCTGCTAGGTCTTGTGTTATCCTGATTGTGTTTCCACAATACTCAAATTGTTTCTTCCTCAGAGCTTGTAATATTTTCTCCTTGACCTGGGAACTCTGGGATTTGGCTATAATATTCCTAGGAGTTTTCTTTTTTAAGAGGCGATTGGAGAATTCTTTCAATTTCTATTTTTCCCTCTTGTTCTAGAATATCAGGGCAATTTTCCTTGAGAATTTCTTGAAGGATTATTTCTAGGTTCTTTTTTTGATCATGGCTTTTAGGTAGTCCAATGATTTTTAAATGATCTCTTCTGGATCTATTTTCCAGGGTCAGTGGTTTTTTCAATGAGATATTTCACAGACTTCTATTTTTTCATTTGTTTGGATCTGTTTAATAGTATCTTGATTTCTCATAAAGTCATTAGCTTTCAATTGCTCCAAATCTAATTTTGAAGGAGTTATTCTCTTCAGTGAGTTTTTGAAATTCCTTTTCCATCTGGAAAATTTGACATTTTAAGGCATTCTTCTCCTCACTGGCTTTTTGGGCCTCTTTTGCCATTTATGTTAGGCTATTTTTTTAAGGTGTTATTTTCTTCAGTGTATTTTCGGGTCTCCTTTAGCAGGCTGTTGACTTGCTTTTCATGATTTTCTTGCATCATTTTCATTTCTCTTCCCAATTTTTGCTCCACTTCTCATACTTGGTTTTCAAAATCCTTCTTGAGCTCCTCCATGGCCTGTAACCAATTCACATTTTTCTTGGAGGCTTTTGATGCAGGAGTTCTGACTTCACTGTCTTCCTCTCACTCCATGCCTTGATCCTTTCTGTCCCCAAAAAAGGAGCCTTTGGTTTGATTATGTTTCCTGGGCTTGCTCATTTTGCCAGTCAATTACTTGACTTTTGAGCTCTTTGCCAAGGTAGAATTCTGCTTCTAGGATGGAGAGAGCTTTGTCCCAAATTGCTGGGGTTTTTGCAGCTGCTTGAGCTATTAGGAGGTGTGATAGTAATGGCATTTAAAGATTCCCCTGTATTGGCTTGGTTTTTCAAATTGATTGTGTTAAAACCCAGAGCTTGTTAATCCCACCTGTGGGGTGGACTTGTTGATGTGAAAAGAGAGTCCTGAACTGGGAGGAGCTGATGACGTAGATTTGGAGAGACAAGAGAGAGGTAGAAGAACTTTTTTGGAAGCAGCACCTCGTGGAGAGAGACTAAGAGAATTGCTGGTGGCCGCTTTGAATTGCCCTGGACTTTTGAGACCTACCCCCTGAGCTGCCAAGGACTGAGGAGACATGGCTGTTTTGCTGGTACTTTGTCTGTTTTGATGTTGTTTTGCCAGATTTGTCCCCTGGTGAAAGACAGTCCTGTTGTTGAAGAAGTCCTGGAACCTAGCTTTTGGTTAAGAAGCCCTGAGACTATCCTGCAGACAGAGAGTGAATACTGTCCACTGGTGAAGGACAGTGCTGTTGTTGCAGGGGTCTGGAGACTGTCCTGCAGACAGAGTGAATACTGTCCACTGGTGAAGGACAGTGCTGTTGTTGCAGGGGTCTGGGAACCTTTCTGTTGGTTCAGAAGCCCTGAAGAAGGATTTTCTTGTTGTATGTTTACAGAAATCCTAGGAGAGGGTTTTGCTAATGTTTTCAGGGGTTCTAGGACTGTTCTACAGACAGAGGATGAATTAATGAAGGGACTGGCAATGTATCTTGTGGCCTTGCTAGGGCTTGTCTCCCCAGGAACTAAGATTGCTGAGAACTTGCCTGGTGTCAAGATGAAGAAAAGACCTCCATTTGGGTATTAAGTGCTGTGCTTAAACTTGATGTAACTCTGGGGTAGATTCAATTGTGATCCAGGGGTAGGGAACTTTTGACCTTATTGTGCTCTGTGATTGACAAATGAAGGTACTTTACTTATGTTTGGAAACTAATTTCCATTTGAGAAGAGGGACTTTGTGGTGGACTAAATGAAGGTATAGCCTAGGGGTGGAGTAGTATTTAGAACAGGGACTTTGTAATTGATTGAATGATTGGAAGGTCCTGGGGTGGGGTAGTACTTGGAGATTATTTAATCACCCTTAGTAAATGCTGTATTTTGAATGATGTCATGTTTTGACCTTCTCTATTCTTGGTTTGTCACTGAATAAAATGGAGAGCACCTATGCTGGCATTTTGAACCTTGGGAAGTTGCCTTTCCTTGGCATTACATTACAGGAAGGTGCCCTCTCTACAGCCCCCACAAGCTCTGGCTCACTGGCCACATACCACAGGACCACCACCCCAGACTGAGATCTAGATCTAAGCAGGTTAAAGCAAAAGTGATTACCCTCTGCATGGTCACTTGGCCCCCCTATGATCTGCAGGCCAGGAGCTCCTGAAACGGCCACGCTGTGGCTCCATAGCTGCGGTGCCTTCAGCTGCTTCTTGCCCCAGGGGCAGTGGCCATACCATGCTCTTCCGTCCCTCTCCCCACCCCCCACCCCCGCATTCCACACTGACCTTTTACTTTGTTTTTGGCATTTATGGGTTGAGAAGTCTGGAAACTGCCACAGCTGCTGGGTGATTCACTCTCGTGAAGTCTGCTCTGGCTGCCACTGATCGGGGCCACCCTGGGGCCAGAACCATGTGGCTCATGCAGGACTGCACTCAGCTCCCAGTCCAGTGTGAAAGATCCTTCCTGTTGGCCTGCCTTCAACTGCCTTCATTGCCTTCAATGGGAGATTTGTTTCTCTGTCTCTTTGTGGGTTCTGTAGCTCTAAAGTTTGTTTAGAGTAATTTTTTTACATGTAGTAGAAGTGATTGGAGCAGGAGCTCATGCCAAGTCTGTGCTTCTACTTTGCCATCTTGGCTCTGCCCCACTAATAATCTTATTGAGACAAAACTTTTTGTTCTCCTAAGGATTGCTTAACTAGTAAGATAATTCAGCTAAAGGAAAAAACATATTGAAATTGTCAGGACATGTCATATTTCACTAGGAAACATATGCTTAGATTATCATGTTTTGTTCTCCTTGGCCAGAAGTAAAATAATAAATAAGTGAAATTGATGGATGAGTTATGGAATGATAAGAGGTGTTGCTATTCAAATAAGAAGCATCATTTGGACACTATAGCTTTAGGATAACCCAGTGGGAAAATTTATAACAAAGGTTCATTCACCAGCTTGGGAATACAGTCCCTGACATTTCCCAGAAATCAACAGACTTATTTGCCATTGCTTCATCAAACCAATGATTATTATAACAACATAAGAGCCCTTTCATCCAAATAGTATAGTGCAGATTCTCATTAAAAAATCTTTTTTTTAATGAATTCTTAATTTCATCTATTTCATTCTAAGATTTTCTTACCTCCCCCCTTGATTCTAGGAAGCTATTTCATACTGTCATATCCAATTAGTTTTGCCCCCAGAACCAGTATTTTGGGGTTCTGATCATGTATTTTAAGGCTTAAATTAGTGTTCTGTGACTAGAACCAGAAACTTCTGGACTCTGTGGTCTTGAACTTCCATCCCATTTCCAACAACTCATGATTTTAAGCTGAAAATTCTGTTGCTCTGACAGCTGTCATCAAATGAACACTGGTGGGTTTGTTTTCTCCAGAGGATTTTGGTTCTCTGGGTTAGTGGTGGTCTTAGTCCAGTAAACCCTGGTCATTACTAGCGCCAAAATGCTCTTGCTATAGAGGAATTAGGTGGAAGAGTAGAGAGATAGGGGAAATAGACAGTATGATCAGAAAAGATTGGGATTACCCTCACCTGGCCCTTGGTCTGAATCTAAGGTCTTAGTGGCAAAGATACTCAATCCACTCCTGGTCAGCTATAAGGACAGAGAGGTTCCTCAGCGTCTGTTCATAGTTCTCAAGGAGGACAGCCTAAAACAATAGCACAGTAGAAGGCCAAGTTTTCTGAGGGAGTATCTACAGTGTTGCCCATTCCGATGGTGACTTGGGACCGGTAGTTGGCTGATCCTTCTTTCTGACAATACCCAGAAATCTCTTTTGGTGGCAGCCTGTGTGTCAATGGCAAAGGGCTTCACTGTTATTTCCCCAGCACTCCCCTCATCATCTTTACCATCCCTGGAATTTGTCCCCATCTGGAATGTCCCACCATGCAGGTGAACCATGTTGTTATCTTGTCCTTTTCCTGTCTCAGGCCACAGACCCAGAAGCTTAAACCTTGTTGCAGTCACTGCTACAGAAATAGGGAGCCCCAGGGGCGGAGTCAAGATGTCAGAGTAGAAACAGGACTTCCTCATATTTCCAGCTCCCACCTCTCTGAATTCAGGCAAAAAATGACTCTAGACAAATTTTGTAGCTACAGAATCCACAAAATGACACAGAGAAGCTAACCTCCCACTGATGACAGCCCAGCAGTCGGGCAGCAAGCAACCAGCACAGAGTTCTGGGAGCCAGCCCCAGCCCCACTTGAGGTGAAGGTCTTAGCCCCAGGGTGGCCTGACCAGCTGCTGGCTGGAGGGACTTCAGATCAATAGCAGCTGTGGCGGCTTCCAGAATTATAAACCCATAGATGCCAAGGACAAAGTGAGAGGTCAGTGTGGACTTTGGGACCTGGGAATTCAGAGTGCAATCCAACCTTTTCCCCAGGGCAAGAAGCAGCTGCAACCATGAAGCCTCCGACAAGTGGCAGCTTCAGCTCCTGGCCTATAGAGTGTAGGGGGACCAAGCAACCAGTCTGAGGGGTAATCACTCTTGCTTTAACCTGCTTGGATCTGGATTGTTGTCTAGGGTGGAGGTCCTGGGGTGTGTGACCAGCTTGCCAGAGTGGATGGAGGCTTCAGAGAAGGTACCCAACTAATACCTTCAGCAACTGAGAAAACCCCAGCATTTGGGATAAAGCTCCCATTTCTGGTAACAGAGTTCTACTGTGGCAAAAAGCCCAAAAATCAAGCAATTGAGGGGCAACGTGAGCAGGCAAAGGAAGCAATCCAACTTTACACTCATATTTTGGGGACAAAAAGGATCAAAGCATGGAACAGGAGGAAGACAGCAAAGTCAGAACTCCTGCACCCTTTAAAAGCTTCCAACAAAAGAATAAGCTGCTTACAGGCCATAGAGGAGCTTAAGAAGGATTTTGAAAATCATATAAGAGAAGTGGAGGAAAAATTGGGAAGAGAAATGAGAACCATGAAAGAAAATTATGAAATGAAAGTCAACAGCCTGACTGAAGAAAATAGCACCTTAAAAAATAGACTAACTCAGATGGCAAAAGAGGCTCAAAAAGGCAATGAGGAGAAGAATGCCTTAAAAAGTCGAATTTGCCAGATAGAAAAAGAATCTCAAAAGCTAACTGAAGAGAATCATTCCTTCAGAATTAGACTGGAGCAAATGGAAGCTAGTGACTTTATGAGAAATCAAGATACTATTAAACAGATCCAAACAAATAAAAAAAATAGAAGGCAATGTGAAATATCTCATTGGAAAAACCACTGACCTGGAAAATAGATCCAGGAGAGATAATTTAAAAATTATTGGACTGCCTGAAAGCCATGATCAGAAATAGGGAGCCCCAGAACCACCTTTTTCAGAAGGTCGCCCCTGAAATGTGAAAGTATTAGCTCTTTCTCAGGGGATTCCAGTCACCATAACACATTCTAGAAAATGTCCAGCTAGTATTCCTACCTTATAGACAAGCAAACTGGGGAGGAAAAAAAGATCAAGTTAAGTATCACATGGCAAGTCAATAAATAGTATTGGCATAATTAATAATACTTCTGATTGGTAATAGAATGTAAGTTCCTTGACAGCAAAGATTGTCTTGTCTTTTTTGTTTGTTTCTGTCTGCCAGCATTTTGCACAGTGACTTTCACATAACTGAATTATGTATTTCAAATTCAAATGGCTTCTTTTAAAAGCTGATGCCAGTCTCACCTGTATGTAATGTATTACAACATTTATTAAGTATCTATTGTATGCAAAAGGCACCATGCGAGGTCTTAAGAATACAAGAATGAAAATCAACAAAATCCTCCTGATCACAAGAAATTTATAGTGAAATAGGGGGTTACAAGATGGGCACAAGTAAGGGCAATATGTGGCAGATGAGAGGAATAAAGCAACAAGTATCCTAGGAAAATAGGAGGAAATGGAAATCAGTCTGGAAATTACAGAAAGTTTCCTGGTACCTCAGCAGATTTGAAAAGAAGAGAAAGATTTTAATAGGTAGAGAGAAGAGAGTACATTTCAGATATGAGAGATGGGCTGCATGGTGGAAGACACAAAGCCAAGGTCAGCAAAGAGCCAGAAGTCCCATTTGGTTGTAATATAGTGAGTGAAAGTGAATAAAGTTAAAATAAGGTTGACAGAGATTAGAGCTAATCTGTGAATGGTCCTCAATGCCTCACTAAGGAATTTACATTTTATACTAGAAAAGGAAATCAATGAATATTTTTGAGCAGAAGAGTAACATCTTTGGACTTCTGCGATAGGAAGACGACTTTAGCAACTGTGTGAAGGATGGACTAGAGTAGCAGACATGATGTCAGGGACCTCAGTAAAGAGGTTATCACAACCTTGAACTAAACAATCCCACCTTCATGGAGTGAATTTAAAAGGACAGTCTTAAGTGAGACAAAGCAACAGCTTTGTTCCCCTTCATGTTCTAATGACCAGACTTTTCTTCTGTGCTTGCAGAGAAAGCCTACTCCATGAATCCCAGAATTCTGGAGTAGGTAGGGACCAAAACATAGTATAGGTTTAATTTTCCTAAAGAAATTTAGCTGTGAGGGAGGAGACAAGATGGCAGCGTAGAAGCAGGAAAACTCCCTGCGTTCCCCCCATAATCACCTCAAATACCTATAAAAAATGACTCTAGACAAACTTTAGGGCTATAGAACCCACAAAGTGACAGAGAGAAACAAACCTCCCACTGAAGACAGCCTAGCAGGTGGACAGAAAGGGTTCATCACAGTCCACTGGGAGCAGAGCCCAGGCCCATGTAAGCCCCCAGTGTTAGCCTCAGGGCGGCCAGACCAGCCTCGGATAGAGGGACTTAGGGAGACTGGATCACCAGCAGATATAATATTTTCCATAATTATCCCAAGACAAAGTGAGAAATCAGTGGACTTTGGAAACAGAGGGTCTAGGAATGCTGTCCTGCTTCTGCCCCCCGGAGGGAGAAGTGGCTGAGGTGTGGCAGCCGCAGACACAACCACATGGCTGCTTCAGAGCTCCTGGCCTGCAGATAGTAGGGGGACCAAACAACAACTCTGAGGGGTAATCACTCTTGCTTTAAACTGTTTGGATATGGATTGCTGTCTAGGCTGGAGGTCCTGGGGTGGGTGACCAGGTGCCAAAGCCTGTGAAGGCTTCAGAGAGGGCACCCAACTAATAGCTCTGGCAGCTGTGAAAACCCCAGAGATCTGGGACAAAGCTCCCCTCTCTGGGAGCAGAGTTCTACTGTGGCAAAAAGCTCAAAAGTCAAGTAATTGAGTGGCAACATGAGAAGCAAAGCAAGCATAGCTATCCGATTTTGGATTCCTTTTGGGGGGACAAAAAGGATCAAAGCATGAAACAGGAAGAAGAAAATGAAGTCAGAACTCTTGACCAAAAGCTTCCAAGAAAAATATGAACCTATTACAGGCCAGAGAGGAATTTAAGAAGGATTTTGAAAGCCAAATAAGAGAACTGGAGTAAAAACTTGGAAGAGAAAAGAAAATGATGCAAGAAAAACATGAAAAGAGAGTCAACAACCTGACTGAAGAAAATAACACCTTAAAAAGAGACTGACTCAAATGGCAAAAGAGGCTCAAAAAGCCAGTAAGGAGAAGAATGCCTTGAAAAGTTGAATTTGCCAGATAGAAAAAGAATCTCAAAAGCGCACTGAAGAGAATAATTCCTTCAGAATTAGACTGGAGGGGGTAGCCAGGTGGCGCAGTGAGTAAGAGTGCCAGCCCCAGCATTGGAAGACCCAGGAATCAGTTCCAGCCTCAGATACTTGGCTCCCACACAAAAAGTAATTGGCCATGTAACCTTGAGCAAGTTACTTAACCCCAATTGCTTAAAAAAAAAGAATTAGACTGGAGCAAATGGAAGCTAGTGATTTTATGAGAAATCAAGATAGTATTAAACAGATCCAAACAAATGAAAATATAGAAGGCATTGTGAAATATCTCATTGGAAAAACTCCTGACCTGGAAAATAGATCCAGGAGAGGTCATTTAAAAATTATTGGACTACCTGAAAGCCATGATCAAAAAAAAGAACCTAGAAATCATCCTTCAAGAAATTCTCAAGGAAAATTGCCCTGCTGTTTTAGAACCAGAAGGCAAAATAGAGCTTGAAAGAATCCACCCATCACCTCTTTAAAAAGATCCCAAAAAGAAAACCCCTAGGAATATTATAGCCAGGTTCCAGAGTTCCCAGATCAAGGAGAAAATATTACAAGCAGCCAAGAACAATTTGAATATTGTGGAAACACAATCTGGATAACACAGGATCTGGCAGCTTCTACACTGAGGGATCAAAGGGCTTGGAATATGATATTCTGGAGGTCAAAGGAGCTGGGATTAAAACCAAAAATCAACTACCCAGCAAACTGTGTATCATGTTTCAGAGGAAAATATGATCATTCAATAAAATAGAGGACTTTCAAGCATTCTTGATGAAAAAACTAGAGTTGAATAGAAAATTTGACATTCAGATACAAGAAGCAAGAGAAGCATGAAAAGGTAAACAGGGAAAAGAAATCATAAGGAACTTATCAAAATTGAACTATTTACATTCCTACATAGTAAAATGATAATTGTAACTTATGAAACTTTTCTCAGTATGAGAACAGTTGAAGGGAATATAAATGTGTGTGTATGTATACATATATGTCTATATATGTATACATACACACGTATGTCTATATAGGAAGGTATATGGTCGTATGAATACATATGTGTGTGTATATATATGTGTACAGGTATACATAGACGGAGGGCATAGCATCAATTGAATAGGAAGGGATGATACTTAAAAGGTGAAATTGAGAGGTGAGAGAGGGGAGATGGGAGAGACAGAATGCGGTAAATTATCCTATATAGAAGAGGCAAGGGAAAACTGTTACAATGGAGGGGAAGAACAGGGAGGCAAAAGGAAAGGGTCAGCCTTACCCTCATTGAATTTGGCTTAGGGAGGGAATGACATATACACTAAATAGAGTATCTCACCCTACAAAAGAGTAGGGGGGAAGGGGATGAGAGGGGGCATGATGGAGGGGAGGGCAGGTTGTGGGGGAGGGAAGTTGGAAGCACACACTTTTGAAAAGGACAGGGTCCAAGTAGAGAATAGAATAAGTGGAGGGCAGGATAGGATGGAGGGAAATATGGTCAATCTTTCACAATATATCCACTATGGAAATGTTTTGCATAGCTACACATGTACAATCTATATTGAATTGCTTATCTTCCCAGTAAGGGTGGGTGACAAGGGAGGAAGGGAAAGAATCTGGAATTCAAAGTTTCAAAATCAAATGTTTAAAATTTTTTATTTTTTTACATGCAACTGGGAAATAAGATATACAGACACTGTGGGATAGAGATCCATCTTGCTCTACTGGAAAGTCAGAAGGGGAATGAGGGAGGATATAGGAGAGAGCAGATTGGGGGAGGGAGTATACAGTGGTATCACTGTTTTGGGGTGGTGCGTAGGGGAAAGATGGGGAGAAAATTTGTAACTCAAAATCTTGTGGAAATGAATGATGTAATAAACTAAAAATAAACATAAAATTTAATTTAAAAAAAAAGAAATTTAGCTGTGCTGTTTACTCCAGCTAGATGAACAAGAATGAACAAGGAAACTTTTTCTTTGGAATGTGCAATAATCAAAAGCCAAGATAGCAATACACATGTTTTCTGCAAACAGAGAACAAGAGGACAGGATTTTTTTTTTCTAGAGAGGAAAGGAAGGCAGTAAAGATGTTATTGCTGTGGCTCTGTTGATTTGGAATCTGTACTTTATAGCATCTTCATAAGCATCTGCATCCTACTTCCCCATGACAAAACAAAAGAGGTAGGGCTCAGATGCTTTGTTATTATACAAGTAACAGGAATCCTCCAAAGATGCTGTTAGTAACAGATCTTTATTATATCTCACAATTACCAGAATTATGAGCCTAGTAAGTTTTATTTTGTGTGTATTTCTATGGGCTGTTTAAATTTTGAGATCACTGAAAAGAATTTCACTTTCAATCACAATAGCTGCTTTAGAAAATTCACATTATATGTCTTTACATGCTTAATACATGTTAAGAGAATCAACTGAAAACTATTTGAAGGAAAAGAAAACAAAATTCGAGCTCATTAGCTCCCTATTTTGTCCCTCCCCTGCACAAACGTGGAGAAACCTTGAAATCCAGACTGTGGTCTGATCGAGAGTGGGAGGATGGAGTGCCTTAGAGAAGGGGTAAAGAGGAACTCTCTCAGGATCACTGTGGAGAAGTGACTGATAAATTGATTCAACTGTTCTGGTGTCCCACTTTGCAAGCCTGTAAATCTATTTCCAGTTATTAGCAAACTTGTCCCAGCCACTAGAATTCAAATTTTGCCCATCTCGTCTTCCAGAAGAGCAGGGAGTGTAACAGAAAGAACGCTAACCACCTCTGTGACCTTGGGCAAGTCACTTTCCCTCTCTGAGCCTCAGTTTCCTCATTTGTATATGCCCTTAATTCATTCTAAAATGCTCAAAATATCCATTCCTGAAAACCTAAATTTCTAAATGCACAACACCTAGGCTCCTAATGTGAAAACCAGGCAAGGAATCGCAAGGAACCCGAGGAATCACCACCACCAACACCCCTTCAAATCCAGACCACCAGACGATCCCATAAAACCACTTACCCCTTTGGCACAACCGGTCCCACCATCACTTCTCTGACACTGACCCTGACCCTTATTTAGCCTTCCCTTACATCCACACACGTGGCGCTCCACGCCCCCTTCATGCTCTCCAGACAGCTCTCTCCTCCCTGCGGGTCCCCACCTCTCGATCCGCACCCTGCCCCCCCACCCACCCCGTTCTCCTGGAACTTGAAACCACTTTTCCAGGAATACCTCGGCCCTGACTAGCAAGTCCAGACGCCTCCAACCCCTCCCTACTTGCTTTTCAAGGGAAAAGATATTCCCTCCTACCCACTGAAGAAAAGTTAGGAGGAAGTCTAATTCTGCGGGACAGAACTGGACTGGACGGCGCCTGGTCTGAGTGCGTACTGCCGGAGAAGCTGACGACGCCCTTGTAAGTCGGGAAGGGCTGCAGGGTGCCTGAGTACTGGCCTGCAAATGCTCAGCCAGGGCATGCGAGTTACCCAGGGGCATTCACCACCCCTTTGCCCTACTCCATCCCATCTCATCCCCTCTCACCTGTCCCACCTCACCCCACCCCATCCCACCCCACCCCATCCCATCCCCTCTCACCTGTCCCACCCCACCCCACCCCATCCCATCCCATCTCACTGGTTTCTAATACTGAAAACCCTGACCAGGGGACTCACTCTGTCATCCTCCGCTGTTACTCTAGACAGAGATATCCACTACAGACCGCTCTTGCCCACCACCACGGGCAGGGGAGCAAGGAAAGTATTATACATCTCCACAGATCACTGGGCTTCTCACTGCTGAGAGGAAAGGGAAGTAAAAGCCACAAGGGCCTAGATTTAGAGCTACAAGGGACTTTGGCTAACCAGTCAAAATCCATTTCACAGAGTAGGACTTGTTTGGTTTTTAGTAGTGTCCAACTTTTCGTGACCCTATAAACCACAGTGGGCCAGTACTGTGTATGGGGTTTTATTGGAAAAGATACTGGAGTGATTTGTCATTTTCTTCTCCTGTGGATAAAGAGAAACAGAGGTTAAGTGACTTGGCCAGGGACACACAACTAGTAAGGTCTAATTTGAACTCAGGTCTTCCTGACTCCAGGCCCAAAGCTATCCACTGAACCACCTAGCTGCCTGACAGAGGAGGACACTGAGGTTTAAGGATGTGAGATGACAAAGACTAGATCCCACAGGTAAGTAGAGAAGGTGGGATCTGAACCCTGATTCTCTGATTCCAAATGCCTCTTTTCAACAGACCCCACTGACTCTTTCCTTACACTTCTGAGACCTGGGTTTGGAGAAATCACACACACTGTTCAGAAAGTGTTAAAGAAGGGGTGACTAGGTGGCTTAGTGAATAGAGCACCAGCCCTGGAGTCAAGAGGACCTGAGTTCAAATGTGGCCTCAGACACTTGAGACTTACTAGCCATGTGACCTTGGGCAAGTCACTTAACCCCAATTGCCCAGCCTTCCCCCCTCCAAAAAGTTAAAAAAAAAATGTAGGGAAACCTCCAAGTTAATTGGATCTAAGCAATCAATCTTAAATCATCTACTGTAGCAAAAGTTGAACTGTCAGCCAACCATGAAAAGCTGACTGGAAGGCAGAAGTCAGAAGACCTAAATTCTAATTCCCGCCCCTCTTGCTTCACCTGTCTACCTCAGTTTCCTCCTTTGTAAAATGAATCCCTTTAAATCTTTGACAGCAAATTGAGTGGAGGCAATCAGCTCATAGGTATGAAGTGCAGGCAGCAGTAAATATAATCTTTGAGAAACTTAAGATTCCATATGGCACTACTTATAACTATATAAATTATTATATAAATTTTAAGTTGGCTCTAAATGAAGATTTATAGAACACTTGTGATATTTTCCCCTGTACAAATAAAATAAACTTTAATAAGAAAATACAATTAAATACATTTAAATTAATTATAGTATAATTGAAAACACACAATTAAAATTTGGCATTAAAAGGTAAAATATTTAAGACCAACTGTCTAATTTGATTAAATATTATTTTTTTCTTTCCAAGACCAGAACTGTGTTCATTAAAATTAACCATTTCTATGTTTATTTGTTTACCATTTCAGAAGGCAATTTGGCAATTTGGTTTTGGTTTCAATAGGGTTTTGAAATAATGTTTCTCTTAAGCACCAGTGTTTTAAAATATTATTCTTGTACTTTAATACATTTTTCTGATGGTGTACTATTTAGTTACATAATTTTGACTTTCAGATTCTTATTTCAGGTTTGCTTTTGTTTTTGTATAATTTGGGGAGGAATACTAAAAGTCTTAATCCTATATGATACTAGTAAACTAACAATTGCAAAAGTTTCTAAAAAAAATTTTTTAAGCATGTGCCAGGCAAATACAAGCAAAAAAAAAAAAAAAGATAGCCTCTACCCACAAGAAGCTTACATTCTAATAGGGGAAAATAGCATATAAGTGCTCCCAACATGAGATGACTATTGTGGGAAAAGCCTTGAGGGTCAGGGTAGAGTCAGATACAAGTGAGCATGGATAGCCTGAGCCAGGGGTGGGGAACCTTTGACCTCAAGGTCATATGTGGCCTTCTAGGTCCTCAAGTGTGGCCCTTTGACTGAATTCAGACTTCACAGAACAAATCCTCTTAATTAAAGGATTTGTTCTGTAAAACTTGGACTCAGTCAAAAGGCTGCACCCAAGGACCTAGAAGGCCACGTGTGGCCTCAAAGTCACAGGTTTCCCTGCCTCTGGCCTCTTCATAAAAGAGACATCCCAGGCAGGGACTCCCTAGTCCCAGGAGAGTAGCCGCTGCTGTCTCCTGCTTGTCCTCATGCCTAATTGCTCCTTCTCAGTCTCCTTTGCTATATCTTCATTTGGGTCATCCCCACACACCATGATGTCCATGAATAGTCTGTCCTAGGACCTCTTCTCATCTCCCTCTATACTATCTCGCTTGATAATTTCATCAGTTCCCATGGATTCAGTTATCATCTCTATGCAAATTATTTACTCAGGCCTAAACTCTGAGAAAATTTTCTTCTGATTCCATTTTGTAATTGATTCTATTTTGTAAAACCACCACCATTTTGAATAACTACCTAATGTCACATTCCTTTGTCTCTAAATTTTGAAGTTCAGAAGTTTAAAAATTCAGCTTTCCTATAATGACTAGCTTTCTTTTCTAAGTTAAATTTAAAAGTTCAGCTGTTCTACAAATCACTTTTAATTGAAAAAATAAACATGACCAGCTGTCCTTGACCATATAGGAATAATAAAAGAAATCCATTATTTTCGACCACTAGTTGTCCTTGAATAATTAGAGGGAATCTGTCATCTATATACCATTAGTTATTCTTGTCGGGTGTAGGTGGGTTGAATAAATCAGTAATTTCCTAGCAACAGGATGCAAGGAGGGATTGTTGATTGCCCTGAAATCCTTATATCCACCCAATCATATTGCTTTTCAAGTCTATGATGTTTTCTGCCTTTGTAACCAATCATATTGTTTCCACCATCTATAATGATATCTTCTAATTTTAGGGGGCTCCTTTTGTCTATAAAAGTGATCAGTTAGTCCTCAAGATGTTTTAGCTTGCTGAGGAGCCAAAATACCTCTTTTTTTGGTAATTGCTAGCCTTTCCAATAATTTGATTGTGCTTGGAACTTTGTTCCTCAGTCTCCCTTATTTTCAATCATGATCCTTCTTTCCTGACTTTGAGGTTTGGATCTCCAACTGCCTATCAGAAATATCAAACTGGATGTCCCAGAGAGATCTTAAATTAAAATATCCAAAACATAACTGATTATATTTCTCCCTTCAGAATTTCCCACCGTCCTCCCATTCACTCACACTTACCACCTGTTTCTCCCTTGATGCCTCATTCTTACTCAATCTGTTTCACAGGCCTATTGTTTCTTCCTTTGCAACATCTCTTGTATATGCCTTCTTCTCTCCTCTGGCATGGCTCCATCTCTTCTTGCACACCTGGTGCAAGCCCTCATCACCTCATGCCTCGACTATTTCAAGTCTTTTGATTGGTCTCCCTCCCAGATACAGTCCATTTTCCACTCAGATCTCAAATTGATCCTTTTAAAGCACAGGTCTGACCATGTCACTCCCCTACTCAATAAACTCCAATGGGTCCCTATCACCTTTAGGATCAAATATGAAATCCTCTGTTTGGCTTTTAAAGCCCTTGCTGCTCCTTGAATACATCCCTACATCTCCTGCCTCCATACCTTTGCAGCAGCTGTCCCCATGCCTGGAATGCCTTTCTTCATTTACACTTCCTAGTTTCCTCTGAGATTCGGGTAAAATCTCACCTTCTGCAAGAAGACTTTACTATTACTCAATGTTAGTGCCGCCTTCCCTCTGAGATTACTTTTACCTTGTGTATATCTTCTATGGATGTAGTTTGTATGTAGTTATTTGCAAGTTCTTCCTCCCATTCAACTGGGAGCTTCTTGAAAGCAGCAACTGCTTTTACTTCCTTTGTATCCCCACTGCTTAACACAGGGCCTGGCACACAGAATGTGATTAATAAGTATTTGTTGACTGACTTGACCTCTCCTCCTCTGAGCATCATTCTATCAATTATACCACCCTATCTAGATCCTGGTGGCAGTTTCTGGCCAATAGACTTCCTCTCCACCTCAACTCATACCCTAATAGTTTAATACACATGTCCTCACAAGTACTCCACTCCACAAATACTTCAACAACCTCTTCTAAATATACATGATCCATATTTTCACTCCTCCTCAACTTGGATCATAGCCTCACCTACAATTATTCCATCTCTGTGATCCAGCTACATGGCTCGCTCAGTGGGTAGAGTGCTGGCCAGGAGTCAGGAAGACCTGAGTTCAAATCTGACCTCAGACAATCACTATCTGTATGACTCTGTCCAAGTCACTTCTGTCTGCTTTAATCCACTTGAGAAGGAAATGGCAAACCACTCTGTTTCTCTGCTGATAAAACTCCATGGACAGTATAATCCATGGGATCATGAAGAACTGGACACAACTGAATGATTGAACATGATGTAAAACCCTGAAATTCTTCTATCTGATCTTTGCTTTCTAGTCTTCATAGCTTCTTATGCCTCACACCACCTAAACCTAATCTTCAATCTCACCATCACCTCCAGTTACTCAGCCCTTCCATGCTCCCTCAGGCCTCCATGAGAAGGCTTTGGCCTTGCTTCTTAATTTATGCTATATTGTACCATTTCAACTGTTCTCAGGTCTTGACTCCCTTGCACCTTTGTCCTATAACTGCATCTCTTGAGTTAACCCCCATAATCACCCTTACCTGCATCTATTCATACACTGCCCATTGGCACTGGAGGAAATCACACAACTGCATTATGCAATTCCAACTGCTGTACAACATTGCTTGTTTTATTCCCTAATTGACTGCCATGGTGTCTATCCACAAGCCACAACAGCTCTTTCAAACCTTCTCTTCTCTCCTCAGGTCTCTCAAACCCCTTGTCTCCTCTCTCAGAACTTCAGGGGGAATGCTGAGGGGTTTGGGTAATGGTCTATTTATTGCTCATGAGCCCCCATCCATGATATTCTTCCCAAAATTAATTACCAGTTAATATCTCCCCAATATCAATTGATCAGTTGATCTGTTCTCAATATCAATTAATCAATTAAGATTAATTAGGTTTTATGAGAGGGTATTTACTAAAACAATACAGTAAGAGCTGAAGTATAGAAAATTTCTCAAATTAGAAGCCCTTTTTCTTCTACCATCGCACCTCTAGGGAAAGTGGAATCAAAATTCAGTGTTGGCTACCAACATGTGTCCCACCAAGTTCACTTTTGAGTGAGGAATAGCCAATGGATGAGTCTTAAGAAGACAGTATCTCCATTGCCAGATCAATTCATAGCTTGCCTGGGTCAAGCCAGTCACTCCTCAGGTCTCGCCAGACTCAGCTGCTTCAGCTATCATGGCTTCCAGTGGCTGGACCAATCGTAGTTCTTTCGATCTTTTGAAGATCACAAGGTTACATAACCTGGTCCACTCTGTCTCTGATACCCATTCACCAAAAATCATAAAAGAATAGACAGAAAGAACATAGGCACCATTTGTTCATAGCCACCTAGTGGTGCAGCTGGGAAGATGCAGGAGCTCCCATCACAAGTAATGGCTGGCATTACTTCTTTCCCTATTCAGAGAGAGCCATAGCATTTCTTCCCATTCACTGGAAAGCCTACAGGGAGAGAGGTCCCTTATCCACTTAGCCTTTTGTGTTCACATTCTATGCTGGATTAGCAGTCAGTTAAAAGACTTTCCAGAACCACACAGGGAGCCAACAGGACTGTCAGAGAATGTCTGCATATGCTTTGAAGAAGTTAACAGGCCCCTCCATTACACATATCTAGAACGAGACTCACCCCACCTCCATGGGGATCCCGGCAGGCAAAGTCTATTTTACATGCTCTGGTTCCTTATTGGCCACTCCTTCCCTCCCACCATTGCTTCTAAATAGTCTCCCCCCCCTTCCCTACCCACTGAGCCATACCTTGTAGCAAAGATTAAGAAAATAGAGAAAGTTCAGCAAAATTAACCAGCACATTAATGTGGCTGGTCCTAGGACTTCTACATCTGTAGTCCCTCCTTTGGTCAGTGAGTCATTGTCTTAGCTCCTCTCCCAAGTATTCTAAACAGCTTCTGAAGAAGTTTGTATATAGAAGTTGTATAGAAGGCTGATGAAAATCTTAAAAAGAACTTACTAAATATTTATCTATGTATCTCCACATGTAATCTTCAGAAATATAATACTCTTGTCTTTTGAATTCTTCCAGATTTCTGCTACTTGTCTACAAATTTTAGTTCTAATTTTCAGCTACTTGACAACATTTATGACCTATCATAAATTCACCAACCAGAACACTATTAATTGGCACTTACAATAAAGTAACTTGTCTTTGTCTAAAAGATATAGATCGTTGAAAAAAATGATCTTTGCTGCTAAGTTGAAATGCTTTCATGTCTATATTTTAAAATCTTGTTTGAGCTTCAGGAAACTACTTCAGAAAGTAGATTTGTATCTTTGCTTGTGATGTTGTATCATGTGCTAGAAAATGCACATAAAAATGGCCATAGTAGAACAGTAGAGATTCATAATTTAATATCTAGATTTCTTTCTATTCTTCCTTGCCTGGGTAAATGTTTGCATTTGTTATTTTTTGCAATCATAATAACATGACCTGGATTCCAATGGAATAGTGGGGCATTTTACATGCAATAAATGTGTAAGGAGATTAAGGATTGGTGAAAAAAATACTGACATGGATGGCATAGTGGGTAGAGTTGATGCCAGAGCTTCCTGAAAGATATGTGATTCTACATTCTTTGAGAGATTTTTTTTTAATTTAGAAAGCTGCAGACAGACACATAGAGGAAGCCAGTTCCTCAACATGTCCCTAATTTTCAACTTGTTTCCCAAGATATTTCAGAGAACAAATTTCTTATAGGGCAAGATTGGGGTATCTTGATTGAGCCGTGATCTTATCCCATCTAAAGAGCTCATTCCTTCACATATGTTCTAGTATATTCTAATCTATATAACTTCTGTTTGCTGTTTACTTGGATAAATGGGTTTACTAACTATTCTTTATTTGTAATCTTTTGTGTAACTAGTGTTTGGTGGAGTGCCAAGTCAGCAGGCATAAAGGGGTTAACGGAAGTGGTTTTTGTTGTATTATCAAGCCAGCATTACTGGGGGAGAAGAGGAAGTAGTGGGGACAGGGTAGATAGACATAACCTTCATCTGAAACTTTTTGAAAATAGTCAAGGAAAGGGGCAAGTGCCCAGCCAGAGCCTTCTTCTGACTTCCCTCACAGTAGAAACTTGTCTTCCTTGGAAAGGATGGGCCAGATTCCAGGTACCTATGGATAGATATCCATGTCACCTGTCTACTAACCATATTTAGGTTATATTGCATGAGCACACATCTTAAAAAGGGAAACATTTGAAAAGAAAATTTGCGCTATAGTATTATTGCATTTCTCTCTCAACTACAGAAAATAGTGTAGGAATTCAATACTGTGTTAGGAAAGTGACAAAATACACTTCTGCCAAAGCGATATTCCTAAAGCCTAAGTCTGACCATGTCATTCTGCTCAATGAATACCAATAGCTCCCTGTTGCTTTTGCTGCAGGATTAAATGCAAACTACTCTAGTACTCACAACCTAGTTTTAATTTACCTTTCCAATCTTATTATGAAGTGCTTCCCTTTATGCACTCTATATTCCATCTAACAGACTACTTACCATTTTCCTCTGCATGATATTCCACTTCCTGTTCATGCTTCAAAAGCTCTTCCGCATGTACTGAATGTTCTCCATCCTCATCATCACCTCTAGGAAACTCTCACTCTGAGGTGCAACCTAAGTGCCAGTTCCTATACCTACTAGGTCCTTCCTGATATCTCCAGCTGTTAGTGCCTCCCACATCCCCAAATTATGCAAATACAAAAATGTATTTTATATGTATTGTTTCATTTACATTTTTTCCAATTACCACATATTTTTCTTTCTCTTTCCCACCTCATCACTGAGGAAAAAACCCAAAAAAATGTACATGCTCACAGCCACACCATTATTCTTCATTTTCCTTTTTTGTATATATTCTGTACAATGGAGCACTGGCATTGGAGTCAGAGAACTTGGGTTCAGATCTTCCCCAGATATTACCTGGGCAAATAATTTAACCTCCCTAAGCTTTAGTTTCTTTAATTTTAGAAAGATACAGTTGGACTACATGGCCTTTGAGGCTACAAGATAATGTGTGTATGTATGTGTATGTGTGTGTGTGTGTGTGTGTGTGTGTGTGTGTATGGCAACATTCAACATTGGAAAGGTTGTGGGAAGATAGGCGCAGTGGTGCATTTTTGGTGGAGCTTTGAATCAGAATAACCATTTTGGAAAGCAATTTGGAGTTATGCAAATAAAAGTGACTGAAATACCATACCCTTTGACCCAGAGATTCCATTACTAGGCATATACTGCAAAGAGGCCATTGATATGAAAAAAATAACCACATGCCCCAAAATATTCATAGCAGCACTTTCTGTGATCATAAGTAACTGAAAACAA
The DNA here is from genome assembly GCF_028583685.1 of Petaurus breviceps papuanus. NCBI lineage: Eukaryota > Metazoa > Chordata > Mammalia > Diprotodontia > Petauridae > Petaurus > Petaurus breviceps. Next base: position 37,724,128 of record NW_027185903.1, read on the forward strand.
TGAAGATGCCCATTGATTAGGTTAGCTGAACAATTTATAGTCATTTCTTACTGCAGAGTAATATCCCACTACATTCATGTACCATAAGTAGTCATTGAAGTCCTGCAATGGTGGAAACTGTCTCTCAAGTTCCAGTTTTGGATATGCCTAATTGCTACAGTTTTCTATCAAGTCAACATATGCTTCTTTCCAACTTCCACCCAATACTCCTTATTCTGTTCACTTGGATGAAGCAAAATAAATCTAACCTCTCTTCTATTGTGATTGCCTAATACATGAAGCCAACTATAATCCCCATCCTCCAAATCTCTTTGTTAAACATCCGCATTTTGTTCCCAAATCACCACTCACCTCTAACTGTCCAAACCAAAATACCCTTCCCTAGGAACCACTCTCCTCTAAATTTACTTACTTTCCTTATTAGAATATAGGCTGCTTGAAGGTAGCTTCATTTCCCCTCCCTTTCTTTAAATCATACTCATATGGCAGAAGCTCAAGATCCTTTCACCTACCTTCAGATTTATTTCATGTGACTTCCATTCATATATTTTCTGTCCAGCCAAACTAGAACCCTAGGTATTAGTCAAGGGATTCCATCTCCTTCCTCCTTGGCTGATCCCAATGCCTTGAGTACTCTCCCTTTCTCATTTCTCAGAATCCTTAGCTTACTTTATGTACCACGTCTTTTATTTAAAAACAAAAACTTTCCCTGCTTCTCCTACTCTTCTCTCCAGAAAATTATCTGGCACTTAACAGGTGTAAAAATGTACACATACCACAATAGAAAGTGAGGTCCTTAAAGCAGATTGCTATTTTTCTTTGCACCCTCAAGTCTTAACCTCCGAACTGAATTAAAGGGTATGAATAAGCATCAACAGGGAATTCCAAGATATCTAGTCATATGAAAAATTTCTCAAAATCAGTATTGATTAGAGCAATTAAAATTAAAGTATCTCTGAGGTACATATCTTTCAGACTGGCTAACAATGAACAGAAAAGGAAAATGAAGAATGCAGTTGGGGAATGTGGAAAAATCAGCTACACTAATGTGCTAGTGGAGTTATAAATTGGTCCAACCATTCTGGAGAACAATTTGGAACTATGCCCATACTCACAAGAAAGGCTTCATGTAGAAGAGTGTTTGATCTGAGTCTAGAAGGATTCTATGAGGCAGAGGTGAAGAGCTAATAAATTTCAGTTATTAGACAGTTTAATAGTACACAGATAGAAGATAGAATGAAATGTAAAGAAATATGTAGTGGGGCAGGAAGAGAAGGAAATAAGCATTTATACATGCACTACAGACACTGTGCTAGGGGCTTGACAAGTATCTCATTCAATCCTCACAACCACCACCCTGTAAGATAGGTGAGGTTATTACCCTCATGTTACAGTTGAGGATATTGGTTAATGCTGGAAATTTGCCTGGAGAGCGTGCTTCCAAGAAAATGCTATGCAAATGCTTCATTGTGGCGAAGAAGTAACTCAGGGTTCAAGAAAGCTATGTGAGAAGCTCTGGCATATAAGCCATTCATTTCAATTAAACACTCATGAGAAAAATACAAAATACACAGAGGACATTTCTTATGGGAGAACACAAGCTAAGTGGGAAAGGTAATTTAACAATGGAACAAAGGTTCTGCAAGGCACAAAAGGTGGCAGAAGGCTTGATGAAAACAGGACATGATGGGTGTAGCTAATCTGAGTAAGAGTGGAACTCAGAATAGCGGACAGGGAAGAAAACTTCAGTCTAGACAGCCTATGACTGCCAAGACTTTTATAAATGAAGTTATAGGGTGGTAGATTTTCCTAACATCTATAGTATAACTGATTCATTAATAATATCAATCCCTGAGCAAGAAGTAGAAGGGCAGATTACAAGTCCCTGGTCCTGCTTGATCCAGGCAGTGGTTGGAGAGATCCCTGACTAGAGAGGCAAGTCTTGGTTGAGGTTTGATCAACCAAGTTGGCTTCACCCTAAGACTCACTCCAAAATTAAGTAACATACCTCCAAATTTCATTTATGATCTCATAAATTAGTATAGTTTTGGTTCACTTACTGAAGTTGTCAAAGACTGTTAAAAAAGTTAATTTTCAGAGATCAAGAGAGAATATTTCTCTCCTGTTCATTCTCTAGTATTAAGTAGAGATGCTCTCTAAATAGGCAGTTATGTGGTAATATCGTGCAAGAAAAAGGAGAGAAGACAACTCATGCATTAATTTAGGTGTCCAGTGGATTTACTTAGATATAGAATAATCAGACAACCACATGTTGACTGGGGAAGTTGCACTCCAACAGGATAGCCTCTAATAGTTGATCAAGCACCTGAGAGAAATCTTCATATCTCCACACTGATGAGCTCTCATGCACATGGAAAACAGGCAGCACACATAATGGCTCAATTTCTGAGATAACTTAGGAAACCCACCATTTGTAGTTATCTGCTTTCAATCTATTCAAGTCACCAGGGTCTTAAGATGACTGGCTAAAACAGTAATAATCTCCACCACAACCCAATTCAAGATTTGAAATACTTGGGAGTTAATTTAAGGGCTACAAAATTTTTGTCTATCTCCACAGAGATCATGAGGTGTCCCACTATCTGATTAAGATGTGTGTTTGTGTGTGTGCACACGTACACATGCATGATAGTGTCTTTCTGCTTAACCAGACATCCTCAGAGATTAGAAAGAACTATCACCTAGTTCATTTTTAAAGGCTTTTCAACTTCAGGGGAACTGACAGAGCTTCTGCTCTGTTGGCCCAACCTCTGAGAACTGAACTCTTATCTATTAGGAGGCATCATAGCAGAACATCTGTATAAAATCTCCAAGGATACTATTTAACAATATCATGTTCTTTAAGATTTTTAAGCTTATGTAATAAGAATTATTAAAACATCATAAAAAGTCATCACCAAATTACATTTTTTTGGAAAAAATGATGATCAAATTCATTAGAACACTGAGTATTTTCTAACATAGTTGATAAAATAAAATTCTTACGTCTGTTATCTAATCTCTATCACATATCTCTACCTTTTGGTAAAGGTAATGGTAATATTATGGAGCTTTAAGAGACAAAGTCAGGCCCAAAAAGAGACAATTTCCAAATGGTCATTAATGACCCCCTTTTCCCTTTATAAGATCACCTTTCTTAAGTCCTCTTCTTTTGGAATCAAACATAATATGAGGATGGAAGTAGTAATCAGGGTCAATATAATATGACCCAAGTTCCTTTCTCCTTCAATACTTATTCTAAGTATTATCTCAAATTTAAACAGTGAAACAGCGATCTAAGAACCTGTGTTTGGGCTTTTATTCAGTACGTTTACAAGGAAAGTTTAGAGATTACAAAAAGTAACAGCATTTGTCATGTCATTGGGTACAGAGATCACATTTCAAGTATTTAACAAACTTCACCATATATTTAATCATCTAAATCAAAATCACTGAATCTTACACTATTTGTTCTATGTAAATTATTTTATAATAACATGGTGACACTATTGTTTTAAAGGTTTCTTTTAAGAAAAAATAAAAAAGACCCAATAATTTTTAAATCAAAAATGTTTCATGTCCTTTTACTTACTTTATAGGCTCAAAAGCACTATTAATATTTTTAAGACTTAATAAAGATATGAAACATGTCAAACTCCTGAACAATAAAATAGAGGTAAACATGACATTTAGAATGTTTAAATCTTTCCAGTAAACACCATTTGTATTAGTAACTGCAATATTTCAACATTTAGCATTTCACGTAACTATTTAGTAAAGAATTTTATTTTTTAAAAGGAGAGGGGCAAGATTACAGGATGGACAGGGAGTTACCAACAGTTTCATACTTCCTCTAAAATTCAAAACTCAAAACCATCTTCACTGCATCAAAACTGTATATGGAACTTGAAGAATTTTGGCTTTAATCCCATGACTCATCATCTACTGGATTTGGAGCTTGTGCAGAAGAAAACCCTAGAATGTTCATGCTGCTCTTGCCTTGGTAACTCTACAAAATTGAAAAAGACAATCACAATAACTGTCGCTTTAGTAACCTCCCCTTTAGTAACCATCCTGACCCAGGATGATCAGTTTCTTTTTCCTTCAATTTACAACAGAATTTAATCCACACTAATTCTAATTGAATACAGATTCAATCTAAATTAGAAAATGAAATGACAGTTAAGTAAACCTTAATTTTTTTAAAATTCTAACCATTTTGGATGGCAAGTACCTTCTTAAATGAACAGGTAACAATATTTGTAATTAGCATACCAAGTGTTTCTCAATACAAAGTAACTATTCTAAAATTATTGTCAAATAACAAATAGACTTTCCTATTACAGGATTTCAGAGCTGAATCAGGTCTTGACATGGTCAATGTTACTAAATTACATGTTCCTTTTTCCTGTCAGCTAGCAGACTGGCAAATTAGCATTACAAAAACAACAAGCACAACTCCTAAAAATTTAAATTCCTTATCTAACTTGGTCAAAAATATCGCAGCTAATAATTTCTTGACTTGCCAGAATGATCATTTCATCCTTCAAAAGGCAGAGAAAGCATAAAGGGGAAATTCAATTTCTATATCTGATTCTCATAAGAAGGAGGAACTGGTTGCTCTGGTGGAAGTAGGAAGGGGGAGAGGCTCAGCAGGAAGGAAGAATGACCTTATCTTAGGACAGAGAAAAGAAATTCTGAGCATGGTCTAACATATATCCCTAAACTCTTGAGAAAGCAGATTTCAATGGAGCTACAGGAAGTCTGGGTAAATATGTAATAAAATAACAAAAAAAAAAATCTAGGGAATAATGGAAATAAATGTAGTAAAAATCCCGTGTAGTACAATGTGCTTCAGGGAAGTCTGACAGGAGGGATGGATGGTGCAGCACTAAACTCCTCCCAAAGCTTTCCATTATAGAGGCAAGACCCAAACCTTCCAACTCTCCATTTTCTATTTGCATTTGTGCTTGGTTTGAACTCCACAGAACAAGATGTCCCCCATACTAGGTACCCCAAAGGTATACCCCTCTTGCTTTCCAGCTTTCTTTTATGTACTGTCTTCCTCCATTAGATTTTAAGTTCCCTGAAAGCAGAGACTGTCTTTACTTCTCTTATTTGTATCCCCAGTCTAGGGATACACAATGCCTTGCACATAATTGGCACTTAATAAATATTTACTGAATTCAATCATAAGTCACCTGGGAAAGAAGATGATCAAGAATAAAATTCTGAAGATACAAAGGTGAAAGCTTCCAATGACAAAGTAAAAAATGGTTGTTTGTCCAAAGAGACCCATGTGGATTGAGATTTTTTAAAATAAATGTATACAAGACTGAAATAGGTACAACTGACAGAAGATGAACTTAGGAATACTCACAGTCATATGAAGAAAGTAGTGTTAAGGATACTAAAGGTCAGAATTAGTCAAGTTCCCAAAGGAACCTAAGGACAACAATACCAAAAAAACTTTTTCAAGTAATATTGGGAGAAAAAGGAGAACCAAAGAAGGCAAAAGACCTTTGCTTGGAGTGTAGAGAACAAGTACACGTGACAACAGAGAAAAGATACAGCTGCTCAATTATTGTTTTTTGTTCTTTAAAGGGAGTTGATACCCAAGACAAGTAAGGAGATACAACACCTAGCTACCTCTGATGAATTCACATCATTTGGTCCAGATGAAGTACTGAAAGTCCTGAAAAAAAACCTGATAGAAGTGATTGCTGAGACAGTCAATGATATCTGAAAGATCACAGAAAAGGCAAGGTATCTCTGAATTTGAGAAGGCACATACTGTCCTGATTTCAAAAAAGGAAGGACAACAGACTACAAACTATAGGCCAGTGGGCTTAACTTAAGATTCCTGGGAAAATTCTACAAAGGATCATAAATCATTGGTGAGTATCTAAAAAGGGAAACAGAGATTACAAAAAGTCAGCATAGTGACATCAAGAATATGATACGCCAAAATAACCTCATTTCCTTTGATATAACAGGATTACCAAACTAATAATAGATGAGGGAATGCTGTGAATAGTGTTTATTTCTCAATTTTAATAGGCTTTTGATAAAATTTCCCATACTACTGTAATAGTAATGGGATTTGAAGGGGTATGATCCCATACCCCTTGAACTGGCTGACATAAGGAAGGGGCTGAATAGGGAGAAACCCAAACTGAGAGAGGCCAGAACTTCTGGGAGCCAGCATCTGGAGGCTGGGCTGCTACTGCTGGAGAGAACTGAGGACTGAAATGAGAATTAAGAACTCCTGAGAAATGAGAAGAGAGGAGAACTGGGAGGAAACATGAACGTGGTACCGCTACTTTGTCTGTCTGCTTTGATGTTACTCTGTCAGATTCGTTTGCTGGTAAAGGACAGTGCTGTTGTTACAGAAGCCCTGGGACCTTGCTGTTGGTTCAGAAGCCCTGAAAGAAGATTTTCTTGTATGTTTAAAAAATCCTGGAGGAAGGTCTTACTGATGTTTTCAGGGGTCCTGGGACTGTACTGATGATCTGTGCTGATTCCTCAGACCCTGTTGTTAAGTCTAGGTTGATTTCACAGGCAGAGAGTGAATTGATGAGGACGCCGGCAATGTGAATGTATGTTATTGTGACTTTGTTAAGCTTTGTCTTCCCAGGAACAGACACTGCTGAGAACTTGCCTCTGGTCAAGATGAAGAAAAGACCTCTCCTTGGTACTGAATGCTGTGATGATACTGTGACCTAGGAGTGGATAACTTTTGTGCTTTCCACTATCCCTTGAGAGGATGCTTGGTGGTGACTGATGATATTGTCATTCAGTTGTGATCCAGGGGTAGAAAAATTTGTGACTGACCAAATGAAAGTACTTTGTTTATGACTGGAAACTAATCTCCAATTAAGAAGAGAGAAGACTTTGTGATTGACTAAATGAATGTACTACTCGGGGTGGAGAATTTTAGCCTTTGTACTTTGTGACTGAATTAAGGACCAAATGACTGAGTACTATATCTTGATTTTCTGGGAATGTTTTGCCTTAATTTGTTACTGAAATAAATGGGAAGTTTACTATGCTTGTAATCAGAACCTTGAAAGATGTTCACAGCAGCAGTCCTCTAGGAAGCTGTTTATGCTTGGCTTTACAACTACTATTGTGGAAAGGAGAGAAATGTGAACTTAATGATAAAACACTCAGATGGATTCAGAATTCACTAGATGACTGAACTCAAGTAGTTATTAATGAGTCAAGGTCAATGTAGCAGGGCTTTTGTAATAGAGAATCCCAGAAATATGTACTTGGCTCTGTGATATTTAACACTTTTGTCAATGACTTGAATAAAGGGCATAGAATGATATACTCATCAAATTTGCAAATGATTAAAAACTGAGAGGGATACAGCTAACACACTGGATGACAAATTCAAGATCCAAAAGGATCTTGACAGGCTAGAGCACTGGGATAAATCTACTAAGATGAAATTCAATGAACATATATGTATAGTCCTACACTTGATTACAACAAAAGAAAAATGGGAGAGACTAGTTAAGGTAATTGTTTTGAAAATTATCTGGGAGTTTTAGTGGACTGAAAACTCAGTATGTGTCAGGAGACATGAGGGCTAAGAAGTTTTGGGGTGCTTTTGTGAGGAGCACAGCTTCTAGAAATAAAAGTCATAATCCTATGTGTACTCTGTCTACCCTTGGCAGAACTCACTTAAAATATCATATTCAATTCTGGGCACCACAGCTAAAAATGTCCAGTGGAAAGTAACTGGAATGGTAGAGAGAATTCAATTCATAGAATACAAGGCTGAGGTGTAAAGAAGGCTAAAGGTTGAAAGAAAAAGGTTAAGGTTAAAGAAACTGAGGCATATCAGGTTGTAGATCATAAGACTCAAAGAGAACCTAACAACTATCTTGATGAAAGGGAACACGAAGGGCTGTCACGTAGAAGAGAGTTTGAACTTATTTTGCTTGGCCCCAAGTGCAATGGATAGAAAGTGAAAAAGCAATTTTAGGTTTTGACATCAAAAATACTTCCTAATAAATTAGAGCTCAAATAAAATTGCTTGCCTCAAGGGGTAGTAGGCTCCTTTTCTTTGGAGATCTTAAAGCACAGGTTGGGAGTTCATTTCTTGAGTATGTCTTAATGAGGATTCCTCTGTATGTGTGTTGGACTAGGTGGTTGTTGAGGTCCCTTACAATTCACAAATTCTGTGGCATGGTTAGAGAAGCCCCCCCCCCCCCCCGCAAAAAAAAAGATCAAGGGGTTTTAGTAGACGACTACATTAGCCAATAGTATTTTAATGGCAATCAAAAAAGCTAATATGATCATGGGATGCATTAAAAGCAGTATACTGAAGAATAAAGAGATAAAGTCTCACTATTCTCTGCTCAGAACACAACCAGAATATTGTGTTCTGTTCTAAGTACCATGATTTAAGGAAGACAATGTTAATTAAGATGGATATTGTCCAGAAGGAAAATGTGGGTGGTAATATGCCTTGAATCCATGCTATATGACTACTAGTTGAAGGGAACAGAAATATTTAGTCTGGAGAAGAAAAGGATGGACAAAATAGTTGTCTTTAAGTATCTGAAAAATTGTCATTTAGAAAAGAGATCAAATTTATTCTGCCTGAGGACAGAACCAAGAATAGTGGGTAAAATTTAGAGAGGCAAACTTTGGCTTGCAATGAGAAAAACTTTCTAATAATAATGAGACCTATCCAAGGTAAAATGGACTAACTTGGAAAATAGTGGGTTACCCCTTAACTCAGTCTTGAAGAGAGAGGTTAGGTAACAACTTTTCTATGTTGTAAAAAGGGCTCCTTTTTCAAATGGACCTCATAGGTTTCTCAAAAAATCTCAAATTCTGTGATTTCTTGAGTAAAGAGAATCTAAGCAGATATATGTGGTATATATTGCTGTTTTTAAAGTATTATAAGACAGTATTTGTGTCATTATTTTAACCAGAATTTATCAAAACCCACAATTTTATCTAAATTAACTGAAAATATTTCTGAAATACAATTTTTTCTCCAACTAACCTTCCGAGTATCAACTGAGGAGAATACATTTCCCCTTGAAGTACCACCACTGAAGCCAGGGACATATGTACTGAAAGCAATTTCTTCTAACCATGCAGGGACATCCTGTTGAGCCTAAACAGAAATACGCACCTTAAAAACCAGCAATTACTACCCCATGTCCAAAATGTACAATTGAAGTAATCAGAATAGATTACATCTCCTGAGTTTTGTTTATGTACTCAAAACTTTTCAACTTTACTACCCCATGTCCAAAATGTACAATTGAAGTAATCAGAATAGATTACATCTCCTTATGTACTCAAAACTTTTCAACTTTACATCATAAGATATGGAAAATTCCTTAAATGTTTAGAACAAAACTTACATCTGACAGTACTTTTACTAAAGGTTGTGCTAAATGGCTATCTGGTTCTGGATCAAAGAAAGAAATAGCTTTGCCAGTATTCCCACAACGACCAGTACGTCCAATTCGGTGAACATATTCGTCAATGGTGGAAGGAAGGTCAAAATTAATAACATGTTGAACATTTTCAATATCTAGCCCTCTGGCAGCTACTGAAGTAGCAACAAGGACTGGACACTTTCCACATCGAAAATCCCCAAGAGCTTGCTCTCTCTCCCTCTGTTCCCGATCACTTAAAAAAAAAAAAAGACAAAGCATATATTAGGACAGCTTTTTCAAAAGAAGTTCTCCCCCTTCAAAAAAAAGCTCTTGCACCTAAATAATCTGACCTCTAAAATGAGCTTGCTACAAATGAGATGACTAATACATAATATAAATTATAACTACTGACATAAGCCGTTATACTTTATTGGGTAATCTATTTCTTAGGGAACATTTCTGAATTTAAGACCACAGATGTAGAGTTAAAAAGGACTTCAGAGGCTATACAGTGAAAAATGAGGGAATAAGTAAGGTGGAGGAAGTTAAATACTTTCCCAAAGGGCACACTGGTAGAAAACATCAGACATTCGATTTGAACCTAGGTTCTCTAACTCGAGAATTGGTATTTCTTCCATTGTACCAATACTGCCTCATGAATCTAATTTTAAGTATGAACATTTAACAATTAATGGTCTGCTGCACTGACACAAGCTCCTTAAGAGTTGAGATTATATAATTCTTTGTATTTATGTCACCAGCACCTGGGAACAAAGTAGTCATTTAATGAATTCTTGACTGAATGATAAAGGGTGGATTAGTTTACTAGTTAATGGTAAAAAAAAGTTATTAGTCTTCTTAATATCATATATCCTCTCTATTATCATTATCATATCATGTAGCCTTCCTATTAGTTAATTTTAACAGTATAGAAGGCAGGAAAATAAAATAACATGGGATCAAAAGCTTAAATTCAGTGGAGAAACTGCTATTCATCAAGGACATTAGGATAATGAGTCTAACTTACATTTCAAAAAATTAATCTACTTCAACACAAGCCTGACAAACACTAGTTGCATGATTCAAAGAATAAGAACTAGTAGAGCTAACATGTGCATCAGTCCTGCCTCCTAATTTCAGCTAAGCACCATGAACAGCGGCATATGCCTCAGTAAGGGCGCCACGCTGCTTAATTACAATCACTCACCATTAAGCCTTCACTTACCCATGAATGCTTGTGGTTGATATTTTTTCTTGACAAAGAAAGGTTGCAATAAAATCAGCTTTTTTCTTAGTTTCAACAAACACCATTGTTCTTTCTTCACCTACAAAGCAACATGATAGGTCAGCAGTCAAATATAATAGAGGGGACAACAGGTGTAATATATGGTCCTTGAAGCAGAGGTTCTTCATCTTTTTTGTGTCAAGTACTCCTCTGGTGAAACCTATGGACCCTTTTTCTCGTGTCAACAAGCACTTTTTAAGCACCTATCACACTGCAGACACAGAATGTTTCTAAAGGGTAAGATAAAATACACAAGACTACATCAGAAACCAATTATAATGAAATAGTTATAAAAATCTAAAAAAAAAACGAATTCAAGAAATACTAGATTAAGAACACTTGCCTTTGAGTCATTCTTTTTTTTTCCTGGGCTATAATTTACATGATCCCTAAAATGCTTCAAGTTGAACTTTTTTTAACTTGTATACAAATCTAAATAGCTCCTAAGAAATTTAAATTGTGCTTTCTATTTAAAAGCCCTAAAACCTAAAATACATATTCAGTATAAAATGTATCTTTAAGTTATTTTAGCCCATACAAAATATCAAAGATGTCATGAAATGACATTCAAACAGCACATGACATTCATTTAACCTTTCTGAAAGGGAGCAGACTATATATACTGTCATTAGCTTATTTCCTTGTTAATATTCAATAACATCTTCAACTGTTAAAACCTCAAGGAGAGTCTTGGTGAAAATGGTACTTATGAAGATTTTAAAGGTAAACAAGAGCGAACTAGTCAAAAATGTTTAAACTACTTTATTTCAAGCTTTAAGAATAGTTTTAATAGATTTTAATAAAAGCTGCAAATATACTCTTTTTTTCACCTTGTGAGTCAATTTAGAAATATAAAAACCATTTAAGAAAATTATTTTTACTTTAGCACACACAAATAAGATAAAAATTAAACTAAGGTACTTAATAATTTAAAGTTTACTTATTGTCCTGGTTTTAAAATTTTTACATTTGTAACTACAATGTAGCCCTAAGATACCATTCATTGGAATAATTCTTTCAGTTGTCCCTTAATTATATGACCAGAATTATCTTCTCTCCCTACCCCCAACCTTGTATTTCTAAATAATATTCTTTTTTAATAGCATTTTATTTTTTCTAATTACACATAAAGATAATTTAACATTCATTTTTTATAAAATTCTGAGTTCCAAATTTTCTCCCTCCTGTCCCCTCCCCCCAAGACAGTAAGCAATATGATATAGGTTATCTAATACAATCACGTAAAACATATTTCCATATTAGTCATGTTATGAAACCTAGAAATAAAACAAAAGGAAAAAACATGAAAAAAACAAAGTGAAAATTGCATGCTTTAAATCTACATTAAGACTATCAGACTTCTCTGGATGTGGACAGAATTTTCCATCATGAGCCTTCTGTAACTGTCTTGGCTATGATGACATTTTTACACCCCCTTCTGCATAATTCCCAATTCGTACTGTGTCACAGCTGGCTCATGCCCTCCAGGTGCCTCTCCATAACCCTTTGGACAGCACTGGTTTAGTCTGTTGTGGTTAAAATGGGAGAGGCACTTTTGTTTTGGGAAAAATTTGGAGTCATTAACAAAATTGGACAATCTTCCAAAGACAGTTGAACTCACTATCTTCTTCCTGGTTCAGTTCTGGGTCTAATTAATACTCATTTGCAATGTCAAATCCCACAGGTACTGACTGATATATGAACCCTGTAGGTCAACCACCTAAATGAATATCATAGTCTCAGCCATAGGCATTTTTCATCCACTTGATTTTTCCTTCAGAGCTGAAGGGATTGAGATCACAGAATTATTGGTGCATGCCATATTCAATATTTCCGAACTGTTTTGTCAAAAGGAAGAGTTCATGATATGTAGGCAGAAGGCTACATATTTAGGGAGCCTAACAGCCTTTTGTTTCTTTCATCCCTTAATCCTGAATATATTTTTCATGGTTCTCTCCTTTGTCAACATGGACACTGAAGTCACTGATTATCAGAGAATATTGGAGGATCTAATGAAGTTGTTAACAGAATTTTTTTGGAGGGGGGAAGGTAATTGGGGTTAAGTGACTTGCCCAAGGTCACACAATGAGTTAAGTGTCAAGTGTCTGAGGCCAAGTTTGAACTCAGGTCCTTCTGACTTCTGGGCTGGTGCTCTATTCACTACTTTTTCACCCTCTCTAACAGATTTTTGGCACATAAGCTGAAATTATCATTAGCAAGATGCTGGAAATGATCTAAGATGAAATCTGCTTATGAACTGTGAGGAATATGTATTATGGCTATGTAAGAGTAAAAATTCAATCAATTCCTGATGGAATTAAATAAAAATCTATATTAATTCAAATATCCTAAGACCTTAATATATCTCTGACCTCCTAGAGTACTTGGTATTTTTACCATTAATTATAATACTTAAAATAATACATGTCAATGTATAATTAACTATGTTCTATGGTCTTTTCTCTTCACCTAAATAATAAGCAGCTCTTTCTGGGCAAAAGGCATACCTCTTCCTCCTCAATATCCCTCCCACCTTAGCCCTGTAGCCCTGCATCCCCCCACCAAAAAAGTATGTGTACAAGTATAAAATTCTGAGGCTATTTCTCATACTAACATACATATTCTTGCACATGATTTCTGTTTGGCAAGCAGAACCTAGACCCGAAACAAATAAACAAGGGACTAGGATCTTCTCAAGTGGGATCAGGCAGCAGATCTAAGGATAAAGTGAGGAAAAACTGCTTTCATTCATGAACAGGGGAAAACCTCCCATTTTCAGGAGAATTGGGTATAGGAACCTGATCAGCTACACTTGGTCCACAGGCAAAATTTAAACTTTTCTTTCCCCACCACTTTCTAACCTCCTTTATAATACTTCCATGCTCTCATGCTGTCCTCTAAGAGTTCCACAAAACTGCCTTCTTTCTGCTGTGTCCCATGTTCCCTAATTACCTTGTACTCCACCTTTAATCCACTAACATTTATTCTAACCAGATGAGGAAAGCAAACTAGTTGGTCTGTTTCACACTAAAATTTTAATGGTGAATAGTTTCCTCCTTCACCTTCCTAGGGGTTCCCAAATTAATCTCTAAATATTCCAATTTCAGTCAATATGGGAGAAATATGATGGACCAAGGAAACTCCCTAAGTCAAAAAAATCTCAACTTACTACCTTAATAAAAGCCATCCTTCAAAAGGAAGATTGGAAATCAATATTCTCCCTCACTGACAATCCCAAGGTTTCCTTCATCACTTTTTCCCAATAAGAGTCTCATTTTCCATTAATGGAAAGCCCAAACTAATATGCTATAAAAACTTCTTCCCTGTTCGGATTCAAAACATGTAAGATCTGATACATCTGCCAATGAGAGTAAGGCTCTTAAAACAATATAAAACAGTATAAAACAAGATACCAGCCAGAGAAGTCTTCATTGCAATAGAGACTCGTGGATTACAGATTAGAGAGTCTTCAGAGGGGGCTCAGAACTATTGCCTACTCCAATAAAATATTCCCTTTATCTCTCCTGACTCCAGGAAATACTTTTAGCTGTGTAAAAGCAAATAGTCATTTTGTTCAGTATTCATGTCAAAACTGTTTTAATATTTAAGTCAATTATAGTACAGTAACTATCATTCAAATTTAATGTATCAGATTAAATTTTAATATTGACTGAAACACTAAACTGTTCGTAGTGTTTTCATAATTTGTTGTTTTCATGATGTGAAATATAAAAAAAATTATGTTTCCACACAGGTGCAGGGAAGTGGGTCTTCTTTTCAAAGAACTAGCCTCTTTTTGCAAAAAACGATTCCAAGGAAAAGGGGGCTTTTTGCAAAAAGAATAAGGGGAAAACTAGTCTTGACCGGGTCTGTGGTTAAGACAGGGTAAGTCAGACTCAAGTATGCATTCTTAACTGCTTCATGAATATTATCCTCTCCTCCCCTGGGAGAAGCTAAGGCTCATTTTAATTCACATTCCATATATGTGAACATTTTTGGAGGGAGGGGATCATGACAAGAGGGAACATGAAGTAGGCATGCCAGGAAGTTGTACACCTTAAAATAATTAGCCAATGAGGAAAGGAGGGATGGAATTCAAGTTTCAGGACAAGGGATGGATTTAAACTGTGAAGATTTTGCCTTTGTTGCTGGGCAGGCAGTACACCCAATTCTTGCAAGAACTGCAGAATAAATAAGCTTACCTCCTCTGGAATTTTTATAAATAACAACAGTCACCAAAAAACTACTTTATAGAGTTAGAAAAAATAGTAACAAAATTCATTTGGAAGAATAAACGGTCCAGAATATCAAGGGAATTAATGAAAAGAAATGCTAGGGAAGGTGGACTAGCTTTACCAGATTTCAATCTGTACTATAAAGCAGCAGTCATCAAAACTACTTGGTACTGGCTGAGGAATAGAGGACTGGATCAATGGAATAGATTAGGCACACGAGATTCAGAAGTCAATGACTATAGTAATGTATTGTTTGATAAACCTCCAGACCCTGGTTTTGGGGATAAGAACTCACTATTTGACAAAAATTGCTGGGAAAACTGGAATATAGTATGGCAGAAACTGGGCATAGACCATTATCTAACACCATATACCAAAATCAAGTCTAAAAGGGTTCATGATCTAGGTATAAAGGTTGATACTGTAAGCAGTCTCCTAAAACAAGGAATAGTTTACCTATCAGACTTGTGGAGAGGGAAAGTCTTTATGACTAAACAAGAATTAGAGAACATTATAAAATGTAAAATGGATAATTCTGACTACATGAAATTGAAAAGTTTCTGTACAAACAAAGCCAATGTAACCAAGATTAAGAGGGAGGTGGGAAATTGGGAAAGAATCTTTACAACCTATGTCTCTGATAAAGGACTCATCTCTAAAATATACAGAGAGTTGAGTCAAATTTATAAGAATACAAGTCATTCCCCAATTGATAAATGGTCAAAGGATATGAACAGGCAGTTTTCAGAGAAAGAAATTAAAGCTATCTATAAGCACATGAAGAAATGCTCTAATTCACTATTGATTAGAGAAATGCAAATCAAAATAATTCTGAGGTACCACATCTCACCAGTCAGATTGGCTAAGATGACAAAACAGGAAAATGACAAATGCTGGAGAGGATGTGGGCAAACTGGAACACTAATGCATTGTTGGTGGAGTTGTGAACTGATCCAGCCTTTCTGGAGAGCAATCTGGAATTATGCCCAAAGGGCTATAAATACTCTCATACCCTTTGATCCAGCAATACCACTCCTAGGGTTATATCCCAAAGAGATCATAGAAATGGGAGAAAGACCCATATGTACAAAAATGTTTATAGCAGCTCTTTTTGTGGTGGCAAAGAATTGGAAATTAAGGGGGTGCCCATCAATTGGGGAATGGCTGAACAAGTTGTGGTATATGGATGTAATGGAATACTATTGTGCTATAAGAAACAAGGAGCAGATGAACGTCATATTTACCTGGAGAGGCTTATACGAACTGATGCTGAGTGAGAAGAGCAGAACCAGGAGAAATTTGTACACAATTACAGACACAACATATGTGTGATGACCAACTTTGATAGACTGGTCTCTTCTCAGCAATGCAGGGATATAAGTCAATCCCAAAAGATGCATGATGGAGAGAAAAATGTGCATCCAGAGAAAGAACTAGAAAGAACTAAGTTTATATCCAGGTGGAAGCAAAATACCTGATCCTTTTCGTTCTCTTATTTGGTTTTATATCCTCTTTACCATTTTCCATTCCAGCTGGTACAATCCGTCCTTATAACCTGACCAATGTATAATGTGAAAGTATTTACAGATCCTATATTTGACTATAAGCTGCCATGGCGGGGAGAGGGGGACAAAATGTGAAATTCAAGGAATTGTGGAATTGAATCCTGTAAACTAAAAGCAAACAAATTAATAAATAATATTAAAAAATAAATAAATAACAACAGTCAGGGGCAGGTAGGTGACACAGTGAATAGAGCACCAGCCCTGGAGTCAGGAGGACCTGAATTGAAATCTGGCCTCAGACACTTAACACTTTTACTAGCCGTGTGACCTTGGGCAAGTCACTTAACCCCAATTGCTCTGCCTTTCCCCCCTCCAAAAAGTAAAAAAAAATAAAAATAACAATGGTCACTGACTACCAACTTAAAAATATTATAAGAGAATGGTATAAAGCATACTACTTTAAGCTAGTATAATAGTGACTATTATGAGAAACATAAATATGAGATTTCTATGAAATTTTGGTAGTAAGGTGACAGAAGCTAGTATAAACTGGAACAGAGGAGCCAAATAAATATGAAAATAGCTCATTTCCTTAATATTTTCTTTCCCCTAAGTTCACATTTTTATCTCATTTCTTATTTGTTTATTGGGTATTCTGTGATGAATCTGGACAAGTATTTTTTTAATTCCCCATTCTTTGATTAGTTAATCCACAAGATTAGCTATATTCCTTATAATCTACTACTAAATTAAACACCATTTACCTAAAGCATTATGTAGTTCTTTCCTACTTTCTTTTCCAAATTATTTATATATTTTTTAAGTAATGTATATGCCAATTACTTGGTGTAACCTTAGTCAATCAATCAATCAAGAAGCATTTATCAGGGGCTTTATCATGTGCCAAGAACTATGTTTGACTCAGAATACACAGGAAAAAAAAAAACACATAGGCCTTCCCCTCGATGAGCTTACATTCTAACAAGAAAAATAACTCTTTTCTCCTAAGTTACTAATGATCCCTTAAATGACCAAATCTAATGGTCTTTTCTCAGCCTTATTTTTCTTGACCTTTCTGTAGCACTTTATGTTGCTGAACATCCTCTTTATGGGTTTTCATCATAGCATTCTCTCTTGCAGCTGCTAGCTATGTTACCATGCCTTCCCATCCTCCTTTGCCAACCCCTAAATGTAGGTGTATTCTAAAACTCTTGGGTTTTTCTCTGCTTTCCCATGAACTCAATTATCTCTTCTGCTAGATCTGCACATACACACTATCATCTAGCCATACTATTTTGTTCTTCTGATTATTCCTTGTATACTACTACATCCCTCCTTTCTTTGCCTTTACACTGGATATTCTCTATGCTTACAATGGTCTCCAACTTCACCTTCATTTCTTGTGTTTCAAAAATACCAATACATGTGTATATTATCTCCCCACCCAAAAGAATGTAAGCTATTTGAAGACAGTGACTGTTTTGTTTTGTATATTGAACCAAGCACAATGTCTGGAACATAGCAGGCAAATAATAAACATACATATTTATATATTTGCATATATACGTATGTATGTATATATATAATATATTCAAAATAAATACAACATACTGGGGCAGTATATCAAGGGGGTTGACATTTAAATGACATTTAAATGGGATTTTGTTCAATACTAGAGAGAATAGGGAACCACTGGATTTTACTGAGTTCAGGAGTCAGACGTGTACATTAACCGAATGGGGCAGTAGCAGTTTGGGGGAGGGAGGAAAGGAGATCAGGAAAAGGCTTTTATAGAAGATTTTACTTGACCTAAGTTTTGAAGGAAACTAGAGATTTTAAGAAGCAGAAGTGAGAAAGGCATGCATCTTAGGCATAAGAGGTAGTCACAGCAAGTTGGCTGACCTCTCTAGACCTCAAGTTTCCTCACCAGTGCCTGGCAAAGAGTGAATTCTTAATAAATGCTTGCTGACAGATTTGTGAAATTAGGGTGCTGGACTAGATGATCTCTAAGGTCTCTTCCAATTCTAATCCATGAGGTACATAAATACATGGGGGACAAAAAATGACTACAGGGCTCACTAGTGACTTTAAAAGAGGAGTTCTATGAGTGGTGAAGACAGATATAAATGATACAAGATGAAGGACTGATAAAGTAACCTGAGTAGTAGAGATGAATAACCCCACTCCCAAACACAAAGAAAACCTATACTTATTTTAAAGGGAAAAAGGCAAGAGAAAGAGAATAACAAGACTAGAAAAGAGATAAAGTAGCAAGGACTGTCATCTGGCAAAAAAAAAGGAATCGTATTGAAAAGCAGAATCAAGATAGTAGCTTTTGATGAAGAGGATATGGTTCAATACCAGGACATAGTTTAGAATTTCTACTTCCAGGAATAATAGTTTAGAATTTCTACCTCCAGAAATATTATTCCTCAGGAGAGAATAGTTCACAGTTAAACAGTCAACCTGGAAGAATTGGTATTAAAAGAATGTGCAACTGGTCATGATAGAAACAAGTTCTGTATCATAAGTCTGAACTACCCCATTTATTCAAAGATTTCAAAGCAATCTGAAAAATGAAAGCAGAAATTATATATTATTTATCTCTAAAATATCCTTAGAGAAATATTAAGATTATCTGGGAATCAAAATCCAAATACATTATTCTTAAAATTACATGTTCTTTAAACATTTCTTAAAAGTCAGTAAATTTTTAAAAACTAAATTCATTACAAAGAGTAAGTATATCAACATTACCTATGTTTTGTAGAATTTCAACAAGTTTTTCTCGTTTTGAGTACTGGCCAACTTGCAGAACAGTCTGCTGAACATCACTACAAGCTCCACCCACTTGTCCAACAGCAACAAACAAATAGTCAGTTTTTAAAAATTCTCCAGCCAATCTAGGAAGGAAAACAATAATGATTTAATCTCCAAAGCTTCCTCCCCACCCCATACTCATTTTGACTTTGGCATTCTTTTAAGATTAGTTTAAAATGCACTAGATAATTGCTTCTAATTACCTTGATCACAAATAAACATGTTGATAACACATTTATCAAATACTATTTGAAAAGTTAATTAGAAAATAAGTAATTTTTTTTTAAGCAATCAGGGTTAAGTAACTTGCTCAAGGTTACAAGGCCAGTTATTTCTGGGTGTGGTGCTAAGTATCTGAGCCCGGATTCGATCCCCAGGTCATCCCAACACTGGAGCCGGTGCTCTTACTCGCTGAGCCACCTGGCCGCCCCTAAGCAATTGGGGTTAAGTAACTTGCTCAAGGTTACACGGCCAGGTGTTTCTGGGTGGTGCTAAGTGTCTGAGCCCGGATTCGATCCCCAAGTCATCCTGACACTGGAGCCGGTGCTCTTACTCACTGTGCTACCTGGCCGCCCCTGAGTATAATTTTTTTAAAACAAAAAACTGACAATGAAAGAATGTCAAATTATGGTAATAATAATGCCAAATAAATTTACTAGCTCAACAAGGTATCTGTCGCTTTTACTGATAGAAAATTAAGGTGAACGTCAATCAAGTTACAAAAAAGAAGCCATATTAAATTGAGACTACAGTCTATGGGACTAGCTCTTATCCTTTTAAGTTATTCAGTGTCATAACCATTGTGGAAAGATTCACCAAAAGCTGTATGTATAATACAGTTTTCTCCCATCTAGTAGAGAAAAATCTAGGTTTACTGTATACACGATGAAATCATATGTGGTTAAAAAAATAGCAAAAAAACCCTAACAAGTGAGTCACAATCCAGGCTTTCCAACACTCCTGGGATACCCATGACTCAGGAGAGTGGGACATAAATGAAAGCTGTGAAGGCAAAAACAAAATGCAGCCACAGACTGAATAGATGAGATAAGAATAAGGACTACAAGATAACACTGAGCTTGTGCGCATACCCTCAACACTAATAGCAATACTTGTAAGAAATGATGGTTTGGGCTCTGTTTGAACATGGCATCACCTCTGATGTGAAGGAGGGATGAACACCAAGTATACAGTCAAATATCTAGCAGAGTAACAGAGTGGCAGATCCCATGTGAAATCTCCAAGGGAAGCTGCAGATCTGCCTGTGGCTCAATAGACAATTAGGATTGGAGTTACATAAATCTGGTTACCACCTGCACAGAGATAACTGCACCTATGGAGTATATGAGAACATGTCACTGCACTGCACTGGGAACTAGGAATGAAGACAGAAAAAAAGTCATCTGGTCCCAAGTCTCAAAGTACATTCTACCAGGGCTATAACATGCATGTTTACAGGTATATATAAAACAGACACAAAGGGCCCTTTGTGGAAGGCCCAGAAAAGTCTTCCTATAAGAGAAAGCACTTGAACTGAGTTTTCAAGGAAAAGTGTCCAAGATGAGAATAGAACATTGCGAGGACAAGCAAAAAAGCCAACATGGTTAAACTGCCAAATGAGCAGAAGGGAGTAATGTGTAATAGGGTGGAAATAGAGGATGGGGATAGATTATGAAGAGCTTTAAAATTCAATATTTGAATGAGGGGGTTTTGTTCAACACTACTGAATTTTACTGAGTTCAGGAGTCAGACCTGCACTTTAAGAAAATCACTTTAAAAATTGTTAAGCTATGTCTCCCTATGTAAACATTACATCAAGTGACTTCTTTCTCCCTAGAACTATACAGAAAGTCAGGCAAAGCACTGCCAGCAAAACTGCTCCCACCTCAGCTACTTTCAGAGCTACCAGAAATGGCCAAGTAAACAACAGCTTCCTAGGCTGCGTCCACAGGCAATTAGAGCAGAAGTGGCTTTGAAAAATCCCCAGGGTGGTCAGAGAGCCCCCAGTTGGGGATCTTGGAAGACTTAGAGCAACAATGGGCAGCAGAGAGAGCAGTACCCACGCATTCAAACTGGGACAGCCCAAAGCCAGGGACTCTGGGTTCCCTAAAACTCTGTCCTAAGATGCCAGAGAAGACTTTGAAAACACAGCATTCTTATCCTCAAAGATCCAGTCGATTCTAATCCCAGTAGGTGGAGGCAAGCACAGGAGTCCCAGGGATCCAAGGAGATCTGGCTCTGGCATAACTTTCCCCTCTTACCCAAAAGCGAAGCTGGAGGAAGAGCCTGGACTTGGTACAAGACTCCAGTTCTGTAACTAAAACTGAAGAGATGACTAAATCAAAGAAAACACCATCCAGTATCAAAAATTATTACAAATCTAACTCTATAATAACTACAAGCAGAATTTCAAAGAAAAAAATGCATTTTCCACAAGGATCCCATAAATAACTAGAAGAAATTTTAAAATTTAGTAAATGCTCTAGAGAAAAAGAAATGGAATAAGCTTACTTAGAAGAGAAAGTAGTAAGTTTAACCCAAGAACTTCAATTCCTGAAAAGTTGAACAAAACAGAAATTAATAACTCCATGAGACAGCAAGAAATATTAGAAAAAATTAAAAAGAAAAAAAGGAAAAAGTGACATGATAGCAAGAAGAAATGGCCTGGAAACTGGTCAAGAAGAGTTAATTTAAAAATCACTGGACTCCTTTTTAAAAAAAAGACAAGACACTATGACACTACATTTCAAGATATAAAAGAAGCGCCAAGATGGTCTTAGCCAAAATCCAGAGTTTCCAAGTCTAAGAAAAAATATTACCAGAAAGAAGCATGAAACAAGGAACCAGAGTCATGGTAGCTTCTATTCAACATGAGAAATCTTAGAATATAGTATTCCAAAAGGCAGAAGACAGATGCTTGAAATCAATACTAACTTACCCTGCAAAGTTGAGTGTAATTCTACAGGGAAAAAATGGATCTTTAAGAGAAAAGAGAACTTTTCAAGCAATTCTGATGAAAAGACCAGAGCTGAGTCAGAACCTTGAAATACAAACACGAGAATTCAGAGAAAAAAAATAATTCAGAGAAACCTAGACAAGCAAATTTATGTAAACAATAAAAATTGCATAATGTCAGATATCATAGTAACATACTAATAGGAAAAGAAGAAAAAGTATCTCTTCATAACCTTAATGGCTTCAGAGTATTGAGTAATTTATATAAGAAAGACATAAGTTCTGTTCTGAAAAGTCTGAGGTCAGGAAAAAGAAAGGGATAGAACTTGCTATTTCTCATAATTGGGGTGGGTAAAAAGAATATTCACACATGGAGGAATGGATAGGTGGACTGGGCATCAAATGAATCTTATTCATCTTCAACAGACAAAAATGGAGTTTGGTATATAACCAAATAATATTCAAAAGATAAACAAGTGGAGATGGCAAAGAGGAAGGATGATACTGGGGAGGGAATAGTTAAAAACAAAATATTCTTCCTTATCCTGAAAAGGACACTAGAGTGGGGGTGGGAGACAACTAGAATCTTAAGAGTGGCATTAGAATGTCCCTTAGACAACTGAAGAATGTCTCAACTGTGATTTGTAAATGTAGAGAATATAACTATACCATCTGAAATGACAAAGATGATTTCAGAGAATCTAAGCAGAATCAAGTGATACACTTCTAGGTCTATAAGACCAAAGACATCATAAAAATTGGAAAAGGACCCACATGTGCAAAAATATTTATAGCAGTTCTTGTGGTGCCCAAGAATTGGAAATTGAGGGAATGCCCATCAATTGGGGAAGGGCTGAACAAGTTATGGTATATGAATGTAATAGAGTACTAGAGAGTGCTCTAAGAAATGATGAGCAAGCGAACTTCAGAAAAACCTAAAAAGGCTTGCATGAACTAATGCTGAGTGAAGTGAGCAGAACCAGCAATAGGAACATTGTACAATGACTAACATTGATAGACTTAGCTCTTCTCAACAATGCAAAGATCTAAGGCAACTCCAAAAGACACATGGGGAAAATGCTATCCACGTCCAGAGACAGAACTGTGGAGTCTGAATGCACACTATATGCTTTCTTTTTTGTTGTTTTTGTTTCTTCTTTCTTGTGGTTCTTCCCATTGGTTCTAACTATTTTTACAACATGACTAATGTGAAAATGTTTAATATGAATGTATATGTAAAACCTACATCAGATTGCATACCATCTGGAGTGAGGGGGGTAAAGTGGGAGAAAATTTAGAACTCAAAAGTCTTATAGAAGTGAATGTTGAAAACTAAAATTAATTTTTCAAAAAAGAATTGAGTGACACAGAGTGAGGTAAGCAGAATCAAGAAAACAATTTACACAAGGGCAACAGCACTGTAAAGAAAAACAACTTTAAAAGGTTTAACTGATCAAAGTTTTGGTGATTGTTTTCAATTTTTTTGTCTTTAAAAATATTATTAGTATATAAGATAGCTATCTGGCAGGAAGAAAAGGGATGGATATTGAGAAAAATTTTATGATCTAAAAAAATCAATAAAAATGTTTTAAAAAAACCCTGATCAAATCAATAATCAACCACTATTTAGAGAACATATAAGGTATGTTGCCTACCTCCTCAGGACATATATTCTTGGACATGGTTATCATGTGGATTTGTTTTGCTTGAATATGCATGTTTGTCACAAATTTTTTGGAGTTTTTCCACTTTCTTTTGGTTAATTAGAAGGATGGGTGATGGAGTTTAGCAAAAAAAATTTTTAAATAGGTTCATTGTAATATTTCAAAAATGCAGGAAAAATTCATAAGGAATCACCATCAGGACAGTTTTGAAAGTACCATTTAGAATTTATTATACTTTAGGAAAAAATTAAGACAAGAGGTGCAAAATTAAGAGTTACAGTTTCATATAGAATCCTCTTTTTGCATTCGTTAAGAATAAAAAATTCAATTAAAATATTTCTTAAAAAGTATTCATGAGGGGCGGCTAGGTGGCGCAGTGAGTAAAGCGCTGGCCCCGGAGTCAGGAGGACCCAAGTTCGGTTCTGGCCTCAGAAACTTAACACCCACACACAAAAACTAGCCATGTAACCTTGGGCAAGTTACTTAACCCCAATTGCTCTCCAAAAGGCAAAAAAAAAAAAGTATTCATGATATATAGACTATGCTTTGAGTACTCTACAAGCCTTAAGCCAGATTTCCTTCCTTTCTTACATCTGAACCATTTTCTAATACTTTTTATTATCAGGTTTTCCAGTCTCCACCTTCATGATGAAGCCAACACAAAAGTTATCCATGTATATAATGACTCATTCTGGAGAATCTTGTCAATTTCTTCATAGAATTTTACTACTTCTTCATCCTCTGCCAAGTAAAATTACCAAAAGTGCCACTAGAATGATATTTCTTGTTGCTTTTAGTAACAATATGAAATTTACTCTGGTGATGTCTTTATTGGCTTCTCCAAGGAAAACCTGCAAAAACTTTCCTTCTAGTTAGGTGAATCTTTCTTTTTCCCTTCTGGTTTGAATTGTGGCAAGAATTTCAGTATTAACATGGTTGGGTTTCTCTAATAGTATAATAGACTCAAATAAGTCACTGGATTAAAGTCTCATTTTTATTGTACTAAAAGTTGTCAGTATTTGCAAACCATCTAAAAAACTATGAGCACCATGTTTTTTCAACCACTGACCCCATCATGGCAAAATCAGAAGTCAAAAGTCTCTGACAGAGAGTTGGAGGGAAGAAATCAAGTAAAAGTACCTTATTATACAAAACATCATAAGAGAATACAGAACCAGGGCATTCAGTTCATATATGCTTCTTGGGCGGCACAATAAATACAGCACTGGCCCTGGAGTAAGGAGGACCTGAGTTCAAATTTGGCCTCAGACACTTAACATAAAACTGGCCGTGTGATATTGGGCAAGTCACTTAACCCCAACTGTCCTACCTTCCCCCCTCCAAAAAGCAAAACCAACCAAACACACACATATGCTTAAGACTTATTTTTGGCATATTTACAGATTAGTTCTTTAGATGCTTACATTTGATGAAAACATAAAGAGGAAGATCAAATCCAGTACCTGCACAGGAAAGAGGACTAGAACCAATGCAACTAAAATATAGGAAAGAGTAAAGGATCTGAAATCCAAAGACCTGACTCTTAGCACCATAGGCACATCACTTAAACCACTATTCCTCTATTCTCTAAAATGGGAAAAATTACATATACTTATAATTCACAGATTATGGTGAAGCTTTTACACAAAACAGTATGTCTAAAGCACTCTATATCTTGTAAAACACTATATAAATGTCAGTTATTATTTTCCACTGTATTATTATTAGTAACAGGAAGAAATGTAGAAAGAGATAAAAGATCTCTCAAATTATAAAAGAAGTTAACTATAAGAAGATTGACTTAAGAATAACCTTTTGAGAAATGTTTGTTCTATAAATTAAAACTAAAGATGCATTAAAACCTAAATTAAAAAAATTAATTCTGTCAATTAAAATAAACACACTACCTGAAATGCCTATAAAAATGTTAATGCATATATCACAGCTATTTTTTTCTTTTTTTTTTAAAGCAATTGGGGTTAAGTAACTTGCTCAAGGTTACATGGCCAGTTATTTCTGGGTGTGGTGCTAAGTATCTGAGCCCGGATTCGATCCCCAGGTCATCCCGCCACTGGGGCTGGTGCTCTTACTCGCTGAGCCACCTGGCCGCCCCTAAGTAATTGGGGTTAAGTAACTTGCTCAAGGTTATGTGGCCAGGTGTTTCTGGGTGGGTGCTAAGTGTCTGAGTCCAGATTCGATCCCCTGGTCATCCCAACACTGGGGCCTGTGCTCTTGCTCGCTGTGCTACCTGGCCGCCCCCACAGCTATTTAAAAAAAAAAAAAAACATTCACCTTTGAATTTCCTCTGGAAAAGTGGCACTAAACATCAGGGTTTGGCGTTGATCTTTTGATGGCATTCCCGGAAAGGAAATTAGCTTCTTCATTTCAGGACCAAAACCCATATCCAGCATTCGGTCAGCTTCATCCAATACCAAATATCTGACTTGTTTGAGGCCAATCTTTTCCAAAGGGCAGAAAGAAAAATGTATATGACTGTTTAAAATTAAAACATTAACCTAAAAAAATTAGTCAATTTCTGTTTAGACTCTATATTAAAAATTAATTCCTGGATAAACAATGTTATTTTTCCTTATCTCATAACCCTAATAAATATTCCATTCTCTCACCATCCAGGAACTACCAGGAACCTCACTCTCACAGAAATGGTACAAAATGTTAAAAAAAAAAAAAAGTAGAAGCATAAGAAAGGAAAATAAAAAGTAGATCTGTGGTTTCTTGCAGGTTAAATCTGATGAAAAGCTCAAAATGTCTTACTGACATTGCTATAGAAATTGTCTGAAGAGATAGCTAGTTAGCTTCTTCACTAAACTGAATATTCCCAAGAAGTAGCCTATGAAAAGAGAAAACTAATCCTAACAGATGCTACATATAATGACACAAAGATAATACATATTTCAGTCAATTATTTTTCTGATTCTGTGGCTAGTAAAACCACAGATGGTTAGTAAAAAAAGGTGCTCAATTACTTTTAAGTTATTGTATGTATGTCAAAAACACAAAGAAGTTTGATTTAGAGATTCAAAGTAGTCTGGAGTTTTAGTATACTTTCCCTCCTAGGACTACTCTATAAGGATCTAATAAATTTGTAAGCCCATATCACTGACCATCACCCTCACATTTGAAAAGAGGTAGGTAAGAAGAAAGTAACAAACTGGGTTAAACACTGTAAAAGCTTTCTTTCAGCATAAAACCACAACAATATTATTTGGAAACATTTAGAATTTTTCCAATAAAGTAATTTTGTGATTATTCCCATTCTTATATCACTTTGTAGATCCTACCTTTTCTTTACCTATGATGTCCATTAGCCTTCCTGGTGTAGCACATAAAACGTTACAGCCTTGCATTATTTGGCGAATTGAATGTCCCAATTGTGTTCCCCCATAGATTACAACAGGTCTTACACAAGTCCTTTTAACAAAAAGAATATTGTCAGTTTTTATTTCTTAAAAAAATTAAAGTTCACTAAGCATTCATTATATGAATCACCATGAAAGTAACATTTATATGCATATGATATAAATAATGATAGTGAAACCAACCACACCCACTTTGGGGACAAATTTAATGAGAACTGAAAAGGATATTAAAATTAATTTTCTCTTCTCTTTTCTAATTTGAAACCAACTGAGAAATAACAAAATATCAAAGAGATGCAATAGTTATACAAAACAATAAAACTCCTGAAGACTAGTTAGTCAACTTTGGAATACTTCAGGGAATTGAATAATATGCTATATTTTTAATATAACATAATATCTATCCTTACATCCATTCATCCCATGATGAGGAAAATATTTTTTTCAGAAACTATGAAAGGAAAAAATGTTATAATGGGCACTCAGACACACTTACCCAAATGAAAATTTCCTTGCTTCCAAAAAGATCTGATTGATCAACTCTCTAGTTGGAGCAACAATAATACACTCTGGTTCCTGCTGATCTTTAAATCGACTGGCAGTTACTCCATCCCGCATCATATGAGCCAAAATAGGCAAAAGAAAAGCTGCCTAGAGGTTAAATTATAAAAATTTACAATATTTTCTAATATAGCACATTTCTCTATGGAAAAAAATTACAAATATTTTCAATATGGAAAGAGAAAACCAAATTCAAATTGCTAAATAAGAGAAAATATTTAAGGTCTCTATCTCAATTTAGATATTAACTGTCAGTCTTTGATATCTCAGCTGAAAATTTACTTCAGTCATTTATAAACTCAGTATCTTCAGTTCTTATCCTGTGACCTATTCCTATACACAAAGATGGTTACACCCTGGATTTTTACCCTTACTCTCCCCACCCCAAGTATTCTAATTTCTTAATTTAAAACTCTGACATTCCTCTATCTGGCCATAATCTCTATAATTCCATCTCTCCCTATGCTTCATCCCATCCCCCCCCCCAGACTTATATTCCACATCTTCAATCTTTCTATCTCTTGGTACTTTATAGGCCCATTATCTCTGCCTGGATATCACTTTCTTCCCTTGACAATATCAATATAGCTAAACGATTTAACTACAAACTATTGTCTAATTCTGGATAGAACCTATCATGGTTCATCCCTTGCCAATCATTGATTATTCCTACCATCAACATCCCTGAGGCCTATAGCACAATACTCTAGCCTGGCAAGGCTATCATACTATCATTTGGTGTTTATATACCCTCCCCCAATTACAGATGTTCCCTGTCCTTATCCCTCTTCTCTATCACCTCATGAGCTCTCATATGTTTAATTACTACCTCTAAGCAAATGAAATTACCATATATATGCCTAGCCCCAGTTTCTCCCCTAAGTTTCAGTTCCATATCACCACATGGTTATTGGACATTCAAAGTAGATTTTTCAGAGACATCTCAAACTCAAAATCACCAAAATAGAATTATCTTTTTTCTCAAATCTACCCCCCTCTTTAAAAATTTCAATGCTTCTATCAAAAATATCACCAGGAGGGGCGGCTAGGTGGTGCACAGCAGTGAGTAAGAGCACCAGCCCCAGAGTCGGGAGGACCCGGGATCGGTGCCAGCCTCAGATACTGAACACCCACACAAAAAAAAACTGGCAGTGTAACCTTGAGCAAGTTACTTTAACCCCAATTGCTTTAAAAAAAAATATCACCAGGTATATAACCTTAGCATTATCAACTCCCGCATATTTACTTATTCTATTACAAATATCCTGCCTTTAGTTGCCAAAACTTGTCATTTCTCCCTATCCAATACATCCTTCACACAGCTGCCAAGCTAATTTCCTTAAGCAGTCACTCCCCTAACTTATCAATACACTTTGTAATGCCTCTAAAATTTTTCTCTGTTTAACTTCTAAGGCCCTTAACAACCTGGCCCCAATCTATCTCAACAGCTTCATTATACATTACTCCTCTTTCCACAGTCTAAGGGCCAGACAAACTGACCTTCTTTTTGTTCTTTATATGTCACCTTATCTCCTATCCTCAAAATTTTGCCCTAGCTGTCTTCCCTGCCTGAAATGCATTCCCTTCTCATGAAATTGCTTTCTTCCCCTAAGACTCAATTCAAATGGTGCCTTACCAATTAAAATAATGAATTATGTTTGAGTTAGAAAATAACAACAATAATAAAATTCATCTGGAAGATGAAAAGATCAAGAACATAGAGGGAAGTGAAATATCAAGAAAGATAAAAATATAAAGGGAAATGAAAAAACGGAAAGTTTGGAAAAGCAGTAACAACTCAAACTATGCTACAAAGCAGTAATCATCAAAATATTTGTACTGGTTAAGAAAGAGGCTGATCAATCGAACAGATAGCTATACAATACAGAGAAGAAAATAAGTGTAGTTTTTGATAAACCTAAACATCCTAGACTTTGGGGCAAGAACTCATTATTCAACAAAAATTGCAGGTGAAAACTGTAAAGAAGCAGAGCAGAAACTAGGTAGAGACCAACATTTCACATTGTATACCAAGATAACCTCCAAATGAGTATATGTCTTAAGACATAACGGGTAACATCACAAAAAAATTAAAGTAGCAAGGAATAAATTACCTATCAGATCTATGTGTAAAAGTGTTTGTGACCATAAAATATAGAGAGGATCACAGAAAAGCAAAACGGACAATACTGATTACATAAAATTCCTTAAATTTTGCACAAATAAAATCAATGCAGCTAAAGTTGGGAAAGAAGCAGGTAAATAGGAAGGAAAATATTTTCCACAAGTTTCTCTAGTAAAGGTCCCATTTCCAAAATATATATGGAACTGATTAAAATTTATAAAATAAGAGCGACTCCCCAATTAAGGATATGAATAGGCAGTGTTCAGTGGAAAAAAATCCAAACTATCAATAGTCACAGAAAAATATTCTAAATCACTACTAATTAAAGAAATACAAATTAAAACTATTCTGATGTTCCACATCACACCAATCAGGTTGCCAAAGTAGACAAAAAAAGAAAATGAAAAATGCTGCAAGGGCTATAGAAAAACAGGTACATTAATGCACTGCTGATGGAAATGTGAACTTATCCAGTCATTCTGGAATGCAATTTGAAACTATGACCCCAAAAAAAGCTACTAAAATCTGCATATCCTTTGGACCCAGTAATATCACTGCCACCTCTATACCCAAAGAAATCAAAGAAAGAAGAGAAAGAGAGAAACAGTTACAGCAACTCTTTTGTGTTGGCAAAAAAAAAAAATGGAAACTTAAAGGATGCCCATCACTTGGGGAAAGGATGAACAAGTTACAGTGTAAGAATGTGATGGAATACTATTGGGCTGTAAGAAATGATGAAAGGGATGGTTTCAGAGATGCCTGGGAAGCTCTGTATGAATAACAGCAATATTATAAAGACAACTACTTCTAAACTTTAGCAATTCTGTTTGCCCAGTGACCAACCACACACAATTCCAGAGGACTCAAGATGAAATATATTACCCATCTCCCGACAGTGATGGTCTCAAAGAATACAGATGGAGATATATTATTGTGGGGAGCCAAGGAAGCCTGATTCAGGACTCAGATATTAAATCCTAATAGTGGACTTTAATATAAGAGCTCTCTGAGATGCAACTTTTTGTTGTTAGCTCCTGAGTTCTATGTTACAGGTTACATTTATTACGATGTTGAGTTCTGAGATCAATAGGCTCTACCCCAAGATTTTAGTTATTGAGAGCCAAAATATTTGATTCAGCACTCAGGTATTTTTGGGTGGTCAGCTCTCAATGTGATGTCTTTTGATGATTGTAGCTTTGGCTTTGAAGTATGCTCTCAATCGTATCTGTTTTTGACTATGGCTGCATTAAGAGGTACCTGAGGCCTAGATCAAAGGTCTTACCCTAAGACTTTAGTCTCCTAGATAACAAATCCTTACCAAATTATCTATTCTGTGCTACTTCCAGGATACAACAGACTAAGGTAATGATAAGAAAACTTGAGTCCCCTTCCTTTGTCTCTTTTGCTCTATAAAAACCTTGTACTAAGAATCAATAAATGGAGTTCATGGTTTTTCCTTGAACTACCCACATGGTCTGGTCATTTCTTATTCACATCTCCAGTCATACTTAGTGCTGGACACTGAGCAGACCATGGCATATTATTTTTTTAACATAACCAACACACAAATTTATTTTAATCAACTATGCACATCTATAACCAGGGTTTTGTTTTTCTTGCTTTCTCATTTGGTGAGGGAGGGAAAGCAGAAGAAGGAAGCAGGGGAAGGGAAACAATGTGGATCTAAAAACAAAGTATAAATTAAATAAATTAAAGAGCTTTGCAAACATTAAAAAGGACTCGATTCAAGCATCACCTTCTTTTACACAAAGCCTTTCCTGATTCCCCCCTAAATTATTAATGCCCTCCCTTACCTAAATAACATTTATCTTCTCTTCATATTTAATCTCTATATATTTATGCATGTGCATAGTCTCTCCCAACAGAAAATAAATGTCTCGAGAATGGGGATTGTTCTTTTCTTTTAAATTTTATCCCAAAGGCCCATTACTGTACCTGATAGCTACATAGTAGATACTTAATAAATATTTGTTGATTATGTGATATAGTAGCTAAAAAAAGATGAAAATAAGGTAGCTTTATTCTTTAAAAAGACACAAATTAATCTGAGGTTGATCATCACCACAGGATGTCTTCAGCATACTCTTCTAACATGACAGCTTCCAGGATAATTATAAAGCCATCACTCAGTATCCTCCTGGTATTAATAATCTCTCCTGAGTTTTTGCAATAATGTTCTCTCTTGCTTCTCCTCTTATATATATGACCACTTCTCTGTCTCCTTTGTTGGCTCCTCTTCCATATCAGACTACCTAACCTTGGCTGTACCTTAAAGCTATATTTTGGGCCTTCTCCCATTTTCTCTCTATACTTTCTCACTTGAGAACTTCATCTCCCACAGATTAATTATCATCTCTATATGATCTATACTCCAGCTTCCATCATTCACCCAAGCTCTAGTCAAACATCCCCAATTGTTCACTGGTTCTCAAATTGGCTACTTAATAGGCATCTAAAAACCTAACGAAAGCAGAACTCATCTTTTCCCAGACTCTAGCATTTTAAACATCCTTTTTTTTTATTTTTGGAGGGCAATTGGGGTTTAAACATCCCTATTTCTATCAAGAATCCCATAATCCTTTCATTCACTGAAGTACACAATACTGGCCTTGTCTCTGTCTCCTTACTGTCCTCCTCATCCCACAGATATATGGCAAATCTTGTCATTCCTTCTCCCTATTCACATCCCCAAAAATATAACTCGGGGTGTCATTACCTCCCACCAAAACTACTGCAAGTGGCCTAATGGGTCTTCACACCTCAAGTCTCTTTCTCTCCAATATATCTGCTACACAAATGCCAAAATGATTTTCCTTAATCAAAAATCTGACCATTGTACTGCCTGACTCAAGGGGAAGAAGTAGCTCCATACATCAGTGAATCAAATAATCAAATAATGGGCCTAGAGTCAGGAAGATCTGAGTTTAAAATCAGACAAACAGCCACTAGCTGTGAACTCTAGACAAGTCACTTAACTTGTTTGCCTCAGTTTCCTCAAAACTGTAAAAATAGGGATGATAATAGCACCTACCATACAGGGTTGTTGTAAGAACAAATGAGATATTTGTAAAAAGCACTGGCATATAGGTGCTACAGAAATGTTTATTCCTTTCTATTCTCCCTTTAAATGGGAGAATACCACTGAGATCAAAGACAAGCTCTTTTGTTCAGCTTTTTAAGTCTTTCATAGCCTGATCACACACTGTCTTTCCAATATTATTCATGATTCCCTTTATACACTGTACTGTACAGTCAGCTGGTATTCTTGCTATGTCCCATAGATGCGTTTCCATTGCTCATCTCGACACCTTTGCACTGGTTGTCCTACACTGCTAGACTGTATTCTCTACTTAACCTCCATTCCCCCCTTAGAATCTCCCTTTATCTTTAAACGTCTAAACAATCAGGTGACACTTTATAAAAAAAAATTATCCCCAATTCCCCCCAAGCTGTTACCATTCTCCCTCATTTATTTCATACATATTTATATATCCTCCCTCCAGCTCATCAAAGTAGTAGGCTCCTTGAGAGCAGGATTGTCTTTGTATTCTTTGTATCTAACATACCACCCAGTACAGGGCAGGCTAAATACACAGAAAGAGAGACTGACTTGGAAGACAAATATTCTAAACATAGAGCCCTGGAGGAGGAATCCATACACAGAGATTATCAACTGTGTGACCTTTTCTTAAACAAATAAAATTCTGGGCTCCTATTGCCTCAGTGAATCATACCACTATTACTCTTAATCACCTTATCTCTTTCCTTCCATTTCTACCCTATAAACTTGGTGGGAGTGCAGCAAATGAGTTCCATAATCCAGATAATTTCTGCAAGACCCAAAGGGACAGATCTGAACTTTCTATTCACCCCATCTTCCTACTTAGCTCCGAACAATTCTAGGACTACCCTGGTTTCCCTAGACCCCTTTAAACTAAGGCCAACCAGCTGCCCCTGAATCTAAATAAGTGAGAACAAGCCACAACAGATATTCCCAACTCCCTACTTTCTTGTTTGCCATATTTATAACAGATATTAATTTCTGTTTTCCAAACTCTTGTATTTAAACTACAATACTGTGCTTTTTTAGATATTACTACCTTCTACAGATTGAACATTCCGTAAATAAAAATTACCTCTGTAGAGTGAAACAATCTTAGAAATAGCTTAACATTAAGTACTCAGAGCCCAACAAAATAAGGAATTAAAAAGCAAAGAAAGTTATGCACAACATTTTTATACCACCTTTATGATAATCTACAGTAAGCCAATGTTCTCCCTTACAAACAAAACAGAATGGAGGTGCCTATAAAAAACAAAATTCTTAAATCTATGACATTCAAATATAGTACAAGAAACATATGAACATAACTTACAGTTTTCCCAGATCCTGTCTGAGCACAAGCCATCAAATCTCTCCCTGCCAGTATAATAGGAATACTGTATTTCTGAACAGGAGTAAGTTTGGTATAACCAGCTTTAGTAATGTTGTTATTGAGTGTCTGACAGAGATCAGCTTCTTCAAAAGTCTAAGGAAAAGTACAAAGGATGAAATTATAGATTATACACATTATGAAATTACATAAATTATAGCAATAATACTTAGAAATTAATCACATATAATTCACATTTTCCTTAAAAATTTAAATGAATTGAAAATCCTAAAGTTATGCTACCAATTTTTTTTACTCTAAAAGCCATGCTCAAGAATCTTACTGCTTGCCAAAATTTCCAAAACATCAACTAAAACCATGTTCTTTCTTGCTCTTGAAAGTTAAGATTTTTTAATTCTTGGAGAATTTATGCTTTTGGCTTTCAGGAAAATTTTTAAAAAGTTTTCCTATTTGAAAGAATATTTTATTCATGTTATTATAATACACTATAAAATTTCATTTTGAATAGCTCATCTGTTGACAAATTTCATACCTAGTAATCTAACATTAATTTTGAGAAATGTATTTTCAAATACTATTAATAAAAATATACTAGGAAAAGGTTTGTTTGGTAGCAAGTATACAAAGCATAAATAGACTAACCAGTATTGCCGGTGGAGCATCATGTCCAGAAACTTCCACAAGAATAGTATCATATTTGTCAAAGTTTATACCAGTCTGGTAGTGTGCAAAGATAGCTTCTTCATTTTCAGGTGGAGGAGGTGGTATGTAGGTCACTTTTGGTCCTTGAATATAAAATATCTCAACAGTTATAAAACTGACAAGAATGAACTACTGACTAAAAAAAATGTAAAGAATGTTAAAGCTATGTAAATATTAAAAGTTAAACATATGACCAAGTTTTAAATGCTTCTTTGTTCCCCACCCTTTAATAAAGTCTTTAATGTTTAAGTAGAAAAAATTAACTGGTTTAGGAAAATAAGCTGTTGCATTTTAGATTTTACATTTCCTTCATAATAAGATTTTTAAAGTTATTATTAAAACTCTATTCATATGTTTGTACATTTAATGATTTGATCAATGTGTTCTTGAAAGCATATCAATGTTCTAAATATACTTTTAACATTTATAATGTTACTATAAATAAGGTCAACTAACTAATACCTTGAAAGTCACCACTTTCTCCTTCAGCCCCTGATTTCCAAGTGTCTTAGTAAGGGATCAAAAAGAAAGGAAAAAGAAAAACATGTTTCACAAATTCAGAAATGAAAAATCATCACAATAAAATCAAACAAATGAAATCAATTATATAAAATTAAAGCTTACTTCTTCCAGAACCTGCCACTACTTCTTCATTGAATCCTTTGTAACCACCTATTAAAGCAGTTAGCAGTAAAATGGTAAACATAAAAGATTACATACATTTGAGATTGTTCCTTAAAAAGTAGACAAGTATCTTTTAACCACACTACATGCAACAACTGTTTGAATTCAATATCAGGAGTAGGAACCTACATATTAATCTGCTTAGTACCCAGAAATGTGTTGAATTTTGTATCCCTCCTGCTTGTACCAGGCTAATTATTCTTCTCTATTCCCTAAAGGCATACTCCAGAATTTGTTTTTCAACTGGAGGGAACCCCAGGAAAACCAAAGAAAGTTTTCCTCAGGTAAAGACTCCACATAACAACAGTATAGTCACAAAAAGAAATACAGATGGGAATAAACCTAACAAATCCTCTCACCTGGTATTCTCCAAAGGGCACAACCTAAGTAATCAGACACAAAAGCAAAAAAGCTTTGTGAACAGCATCAAATAATGCATGGGAAATCCTGCTAGCAACTACCAAAAACAGTATGTGGTTTTAATTGGTCCTTCACTAATTATTTCTTCAATGGAAAAACCATTATGTAGGGAATAGCAAAAGGAAAACTGTACTAGAAAGCCCATGAGACAAAGTATTAGAGAATCAAAATAAATGTTGCTGATTTTTCACAATAAAATAAGTCAAAACAAGCTCCTCCCAATCTGAAGGCTTCAGCATTTTAAAAACTTTCTTATATGGCTTGCAACAATGCTTAGTATTTTGTCACGTAAGAGCTACTTACTTCTTCAGCTACCTCCAGGCCAAATGCCCTACCCCTTTGTGAGGGATGATTTGCAGTGAAGTTATTACCCCATTCTGAACATCCTATATACATTCTTATTATTTCCTTATATTTTGTAAGTTCAATATTGCTTCCATATATATATATATATATGTAAGTCATTGTGTATTTTAAGGTAATGTAAGAGCTATTGAGTATTAATACAACTGATTGGATTAACTATTGAGACCAAATTAGAAGTGTTTTTAGTTTGGGGAAAGGAATGATAGTTGAGAGGTAGCAAAGGGTTAAGTTTCTATAGAACTGCAAGAATTGCTGAAACAAGACTACTGATAAAAAGTATCAGACAGCAGCCCTGGGAAGAAGTTTGAGTTCCCAGAGAACGCCTAGATAATACTAAAAATGAAGTAATGTTGGCAGCAGCAGGTGGATTTGACCAATCAGAAAGTAGACAGCGGCCTTGGGACACTCAGGCCCATAAGGACACATCTAGGTTGGACTTGAAGGGGGTTCAGTATTCTGAGGTTGTTAGTGCGCTTGTGTAGCGGACCTCACGTATTATGTATGTTATCTAACAAAATTAGAGCCTCATTAGTAATAATTAGGCTAATGTTTGGGAGGGGCGGGTAACCCTTGCTTATTTAACCCAGTTTCTGCTTCTGTACCTCGGCCTCCTCTCTCTCGGTGCTGTGCCAGAGACTGGACTGCCTGCTTGTTGTGAGATTCTAATAAAACTACCTTCACTTTGAGAGGTCTCTGAGAAGTCAATTTGGGTCAGGGTCTCCACAACCCCACACACCTTCAACTTAATACAAAAACATGTTTCTAAGCACTACCACTTTTCCATAAGAAAAGATAAGGCAGAAAAAGAAAATATGCTGAATGGATAGCTTTTATTTCAATCTAAATTACTATTATCAAATTTTAAAGTAAGTACCCTCTCCCCCCAAACCTCACCTCTTCCACCAACACTTCTGCCTCGGAAATTGTCACCGTTACCTGAAAAGTATTTGACAACAAGCTTAAATTTTTTTAATTCTCCTCAACCACCAAGCCAAAATGGATATTTCTATTTGATCACTGCTGGGCTAATAAAAGGAATTATTCACTCTAATTCTTCTACCCAAGTTTTCTTCTATTTATGTATCTAATTCAAATTTTTCCTCATATTTAAATCTCTCCACATCTATTATGCTCTCTTTTTCATTTACTCCCAAATCCTATTCATTCCTCCACTTTTCTTTTAATTTCATTCCCTTCACACTTGTCCATGAGCCAGCAAATTATTTCCTCCTTCCCCCCAATGATTTTAATCAACTTTAATTTATACCCTGAAATTAACTTGTAGGTAACAATGCATAGTGTGTAGATTAAAAAAAAAAAAGAAACAAAAGTTTTTTTAAACCAAATACACAAATACAAAAAGACAATCAGCTATTATTTACACTTGACATCAATACTTCAGCAGAGCAAAAAATAGAGAATGAAGGAGAATAGGGAGAGATTCTGTGTGTTTTACCATAGCAAATATACTATTTATTAAAACACACACACACACACACACACACACCTTTCATCAATAAATTCTAGATTCTTACCTGCTGGATCAACCAATCCCATTCTTCTTGAACTAAAAAATCCACCAAGGCATTGAGGCCCATCTTCACGTGCAGATTCACTATCTAAATTTTGTAGATATAAAATGTATTATATGCTTTAAGTATATTATATTATTTGATGTTTTTCAAATGTTTTAAAATCACTCAACTGTATTCAAAATGATTTATGCTTAAAATTTGCCTGAAGACAATCAGAGACACATCCAATTAGCTGCCACATGTAGTCTATAACAACTCTCACTTACCTCTGCCCCCTTCTCTCTACTCAATTATCTCTTCCATGGACTATGGGAGAGGTCTATCCCCTCAACAATCCATTTTCCACAGAACAACCAAAATAACAATGAACAGGTCTGACCATGTCATTCCCCATGAAAAAAACCTCTAGTACCCCAGTGACTCCAGAATCCTAGTGCCTCCTCACCCTCAGTATTTAAAGTTCTTCACATACATCCCGGCTCCAGCCTAACTCTTCAGACTGATTTTATATTACACCAACTTTGTGTTCTCTACATTCCAGAAGAACTGGCTTAATGGCTTTTACAACTAAGCATTATTTCATTTACTGCCTCCATGCCCTTGCAAGGCCTGTCCTGTGGCCTGGAATACAACCTTTGTTAACCTCTGCCTCTTAGGAGTCATTCCATCCCTTCAAGTTTCAACAACTGAAGAAAGCTATTCTTGACCTCCCTGTCAGTGTTCTCTCCCTGCTCAAATCTTCTTACATTAATATAGCTTTATAAGTGGTAAGCATCTTTCCCACACCCCCCCCCCCCAAGAGACAACACTTTAAGTCAGGGACTTGTTTTTTTCATTTTGTCTTTGTATTCTTAACATTCTGCATAGTACTGCTGTCCTGCTACGTGTTTAATAAAGACTTACTATAGGAATAACCTTTCGAATTCAAGCAGACTGGGGAACAAGAGTTTCTTCCCAACGAATCTCAAAAAAAATTTTCCATGGATTCTATAGGTTGAGAAAGTTATCTTCTATAGTTAACGATTTCCCTGGGAAATAGCTTTTCGTGCTCAATATTAGTTAGGACTGGTCACATGCAAAATCACTGAACAAATCAAGGTCACCTCTCTCTACTTTCACGTTCTCCAGAATATCCCCCAGCAGCATCCCACTCTGGTCAACTGCCCATCCAAGCGGACCATGACCAAAAGCCAACCCCACTACCTCTAAATTCAAACACTTTCTCTCCTTGACCTCCAAATGATCTCTCTTCCCAAGAAGCCCATGCATTTGAGGGGTGACCTTCTGGAAGCAATGCCAAAGTGAACACTGGAGAATATTTCTGGCAATATGGCAAAAAACAGGACCTTGAAAGAATTCCTCAAATCACACAAAACAAAGTATTGGGTTAGTCTATCTTTGAAGATTCTGAAGACCTAGTTCAGTTCCCAAATCCATTATAATTTTCAATCATTTTCCGTGTATGTATGCTTTAAAAAAACTTAACAAGAAACAGAGATATCTGGCAGATAGGACACAACAGTGGTTTTCATAAATTTAAAGGACTGTCATGTAAAAGAAGGATCACATTTATTCTGTTTCACTTTAAGGGGAGAACTAGGATCAATGAATAGAAGGTAAAATTTCAACTCAATCAGAATTACCCAGCAATTAGTTTTTCAAACAGAAGAATTATGCAGTAAATTACCCATTAATTACAAGAGGAGTGGATAACTGCTTGTTGAGATGTTTTAGAAGCAATTCATCTATCAGAAAGGCGTTGAACTGAGCTCTAAAGTACCTCTCAACTCCAATTCTAGAAACGTAGCATCAATATTAAATCAAAGGTGGCACACAATTCACCACTCTACTAACTGTGAGTGAGACCAAATCCTCCACGGTAACCTCGGAAACTGCCACGTCCACCTCTTCTTGATGACCCTGAAGCTTCTGAATCATTTCCATCTTGATAACCTAGAAAGTTACAACAAAACAAAAACTTGATACTTTGGTTCATGGAATTTAATTAGCTTATGAATTATTACAGAAGCGTCCAATTTCAAACAGAGTAGTCTCTACATTTACATTATTTTTCTTACACAATTTTTCATTAGTAACATGTTACAATCCACTCATGTAAACTGTACATATAACCACTGACCTCTGAATTTACTGCAACTCTAATTCTTTGGAAACTGAGGAATTATTTAACATATACCATCAGTGGAAGAAAGTTGATATGATTTCATTTATAGTTTTTGTTTCAGGGAGAATCTTGGAGTTCATTAAAAGCACAATTTTTTATTAAGGTTAAAATGTATGATTTCTGTACTCCTGGACAGTAATTCTCAGATAAGTCCTAATATGCCATTGTAAATAGAAATTCATTTTAAATTTATTAGACATTAATATTCTCTGGGACAAAACCCAAAAAAGTCACATAGAAAACAAATGAATACAAAACAAAATGCCCAGGGACAGTTTGGTACTTAAATTGCATACAGGCCTTTTTAGTGGCAGATCTTGCAAAAATCTACCTTGGAAATAGGCAGAACAAAAAAAAATGGACTGATAGTTGTTGGTCCTTAGTTAAAACCTATTACAGAACATTCACCAACAATTAACCACAAACCTCTAGTATGCTATAAAAATCTTTCTAGTAAACCCAGAGATTTCCTTATTCTCATTTGACAGTGCCTAACTAGGGAGTGGAAATGATAGTGATTTCCATGATAGAAAGCAGAAAGTTTACATTTTTTCGTGTAAACAGATATACACGTGAATGGGCATAATTCACTCAGATGACTGGCAACAATCAAAAGTGCCACAAATTTTAAAAAGTTGAGCTTAACTACAGGAGAGAAAAATGGAGTTATCTCCTAAACTTATACAAATGATAAGTGTAATTCCCTTAAGTTAGAAAAGTTTCCCTTCTCCCTGAGAGGAATAGCAATAGATCTAGTTGCTTAACTTAGCACCTCCAGCAAACAGTTTGTCACACGTTTCAAATCCTACTAAACATGAACTGAGAGTTCTGGAACTTTGTCCAAAACTCACAAGATTACAGTAAATTCCCAGGAAACTTTATTATATCACTCTTAAGAGCTTCCAACAATATTTGATTCTCAGTAAAGCAGCAGTACATAAAAGAAAATCACAAAAAAACCCAACCCTTTTTATATGACCAAGAAAACCCAGCAGAAACAAAGAGAAATAGAAATTTTGTCCAAAATAATTAGATTATGTAAAATATAGGTAACTTATCAAAACATAAATAGAAATCAATACAATTATAAAATACTCTTTATCAAAAAAAAGGGTCTTAAAATTTAGAAAGACAATTGCTCATGTGTAGGCCTCTTAATATACTAAAAAATGACAATACTAATTTACAAATTCAGTGCCATACCAAACTACCAAACACTTGCTTTATAGAACAAAAGGGAAATAATTTATCTGGAGGAATAAAATGTTAAGAAATCTCAAGGGAAATTATAGGGGAAAAATAAGGTAGGAAAAGAGTTCTAGCAATTTAGCTTAATGGGGGGGAAAAAGTTGGATTAGTGAAACAAATCAGATTCCCAAGATCCAGAAGCAATCAAAACAGAATAGTATTAATGTTCAATGAACCCAAATACACCGACTACTGGTTAAGAACCCAATATTTGTAAAAAAAAAAAAAAAAACAAAATTATGGGAAAAGTGAGAAATAGCATGGGAAAATTAGGAAAATACTAAAAGTTCATGCCAGCAGTGAATAGAGCACCAGCCCTGGAATCAGGAGGACCTGAGTTCAAATGCGGCCTCAGACACTTAACACAAAAACTAGCCATGTGACCTTGGGCAAGTCACTTAACCCAATTGCCCTCCAAAAAATAAAAGAGTA
Source organism: Petaurus breviceps papuanus (assembly GCF_028583685.1). Taxonomy (NCBI): domain Eukaryota; kingdom Metazoa; phylum Chordata; class Mammalia; order Diprotodontia; family Petauridae; genus Petaurus; species Petaurus breviceps. The sequence goes on from NW_027185903.1 coordinate 37,766,058, forward strand.
AAATTTCATACCATACACCATAATAAGCTCCAAATGGATATGTGACCTAGATACAACAAAGTTAGAAGAGATCTTTTACTTCACAGATGGGGGAAAGTTCTTACCCAAAAAGATACTGAAATAACAAATGATAAAATATACAATTTCAATTACATAAAATTGAAAAGATTTTACAGAACATCACCACTGCAGTTAAAATTAGAAGGGAAGCAGTCAACTGAGGAAGAAAAAGATCCATCAAGCTTCTATAATAAAGGTCAGGTAGCCAAGATATACAGGGAATTGATACAAATGTGTAAGTTCTATTCCACAACAGATAAAGGGCAAAGGAACAGCAGTTCTCATAAGAAATGTCACCTACCAATAACCATTAAAAAAAAACACTCCAAATCATCAACAACAAAAGAAGTGTAAATTAAAACAATGTTGGGGGCATTACCTCACCCCCATAAAACTGGCAAAAAAAATTAAAATAAAAGGACAATTCAGGAAAGGACTTGTAATTCCGGTGGTGCAATAAAGAAGTTCTAACTTCCTAGAAGGGGAACTTAGAACTATATCCTCAAAATTTCTGAACTGCAGAGCCATGATACTGCTAGGCATGACTTCATGGGAATCAAAAACAGTAGTATTTTTTTGTTATAGCAAAGAATTGGAAACAAAAGAAGTTCCCATCATTTGGGGAGCCGCTGAACAAATTAAAGCATATGAATGAAATAGAAAATTATTGTGACAGAAATGATGAAGACAGAATCAGAAAAATTTGTATGAATTGACAGAGTAAAATACGTAAAACCAAGAGAAAATATATACAGTGATTATATGAATGATTAACAACACTGTTAAGATAAACAACTGTGACAAACTTAAATGCAATAACTGGGCATTGGGGGCATAAGACTGCTGATGAAGGATGCTTTCCACATCCACTTTCTTGACAGGCAGGTGGCATAGACTATAGGTACTTAAAAAGATAAAACATTTTCAAACATGATCAATGCATGAATTTGTTTTGCTTGACAAATTATTTGTTACAAATGATTCTTTCGTTTGAGGGGAGACAAACAGGAAGAAGCAGGAAGTGAAATGAGTTTAAAAACAAAAACAATGGATATGAACAGGCAGTTTTCAGATAGAGAAATTAAAGCTATCTATAGTCATGAAAAAATGCTCTAAATTACTATTGATTAGAGAAATGCAAATCAAAACAACACTGAGGTGCCACAATCACACCCACCAGATTGGTTAGCAGGACAAAACAGGAAAATGACAATATTGGAGATGTGGGAAAACTGAAACACTGATGCATTGTTGGTGCAATTGTGAACTGATCCAACCATTATGGAGAGCAATTTGAAACTATGCCCAAAGGGCTATAAAACTGTGCATACCCTCTGACCCAGCAATGCCACTTTTAGGTCTGTGTACCAAAAAGATCATAAAAATAGAAAAAGGACCCATATGTACAAAAATATTTAAAGTACCTCTTTTTGTGGTGGCCAAGAACTAGAAACTGGGGGGATGCCCATCAACTAGGGAATGGTTGAACAAGTTGTGGTATATGAATGTAATGGAATACTAGTACACTCTAAGAAAAGATAAGCATGCAGACTTCAGAAAAACCTGGAAAGACTTACATGAACTGATACTGAATGAAGTAAACAGAACCAGGAGAACATTGTGCACAGTATGACTAACTTTTTGAGACTTAGCTCTTCTTATCAATGCAAGGATCTAAGACAACTCCAAAAGACTCATGATGGAAAATGCTAACTACAACCAGAAAAAGAACTATGGGGTCTAAATGCAGATTGAAGCATACTATTTGCTCTTTTTTTTTTTTTTAACATTCTTTCTCATGGTTCCTCCCATTGGTTCTAATTCCTTTTTACAACATAGTTAATGTGAAAATAGGTTTAGAATGTATATATAGAGCCTATATCAGATTGCATGCTGTCTTGGGTAGGAGTAAGGGAGGAAGGGGAAGAAATTTAAAATCCAAAATCTTATGGAAGTGAATGTTGAAAACTAAAAACTAATTTAAAAAAATAAAGACCAAAAAAAATCTGAACCTTATTAATAATGCTTAAATCTTACAAGGGAAAAGCAAGCTGAAAATTTATCCTATCTTTCTGCAGTTGCTGAAAATGTTGCCAAAGCTGACACCTCATTAAAAAATTTTAAGTTTCATTTAAAGCTTTTCAAAAATTTTTATGGATAAATTATTTCACCCCAAAAATTTGATACATTCCCAAATGAATATGCAATTTTATATGCAATCCATGACAAGTTGAGTATAACATAAAAGTGACTGATATGCCCTCATTTCAGTAGCTATTTGCTAAAGTATATGTGCATTATATCTGCAATAGTAATTGCTAATATTTATACACAAATATTTAATTTTATCCTCACAGAATTCCTGGGAGAAAGGTGCTATTATTATCCCCATTACAGAGATAAGGAAACTGAGTCAGAGGCTAACTGATTTATCCAGGGTTATAAAGCTAGGAAGTGTCTAAAACTGGATTTGAACTCGTCAACTCTATGTTCAACACTATCCACTGCACAACCTATTTGCCATATACTAACTTAAAATTATTCACAATGATGTCCACTATCTTCATCTGAGTTTTTTTGCCATTTTAATTTGTCTTCATTTACAGTAATTGTAGCAATTGTATCTAATTGCTTTTGGTTCTGCCATGTTCACTCTATCACTTAACTAATTTCTTCCCTTAATTTCTTTAATTTCATTTCTTATGGGACAGTAATATTCCATTTTATCTACCTACTATAATTAGTTCAGTAACTCCCCAATTGTGGGGCATACAATTTGTCACCAATTTTTCCTATTACTCAAATTGTCTTCCCTAAAAGAGAGAACCAATCCATAGTTCTCCAACAGTAAATTAATTATTATTTTCCAGAATCCCTAACATTAAATTAATATGACTTTTCCAGAATCCTTATAAATATTTTATTTTTAAGGTTTTTTTGCCACATTTGCCAAGAGGATACCTCAGAATGATACTTTTTTTGAAAAATCTGCATTTTTCTGGTGATTAGCAATTTTAAATCTTTTTAGATAGTTGATAATATGTTTTGATTTATGAGAACCAGTTGCTTATAAGCAGTGACCACCTTAACTACTGAGGAATGACTCAATTTTACAGATGCTAATTTCCTAAAGATTTTGGAATGTCAGGTTTTTTAAGGGGAGCTTTTATGCAATAATGCCCCCCAGTATATATTTCTTCATCTTATTTTAGCTACATGTATTTTAATATAATCAAAAATAATTTTTAGCTGACAATTTTCTTAATATATTCTACGTCAAGGGTAGTTACAAATTCATTCCTTATCCGCAGTTGAGACATAATTTGCATGCTACTCTTTAATGTGAAACCTTTTATATTTAGTGCATTTAACCATTTGGAACTTACTGTGGTACATCGTATTTTCCATCAAACTACTATATAATTTTGAATTAAGTTATTTCTCAACATTTTATGCTCTTGTAAACTATTACAGGCAAATGGCTGCTTCTAACCTTGCTTAGACCCATAAACATGAACTTTTTTTTCTTTTTCCAGTACCTTACAGTTTTGTTCATCTGGAATTTAATGTCAAACCATTTTTGTTCTTACTTTTTTTCATTACTACCTGAGACAATCTTTCCTTTTGTTCTTTCCTAGAAATAATATTTTACTTAATTCTACAAAGGATACTTTTGGTAAAGACATAGCATTAAAGCTATAAATTTGGGTAATATTGAAATTTTTACCATACTGACAAAGCCAAGACTTGACACTATGGAAATCATTACTTTTTTTTTTAATTCCTCTGAAAAATGCTTGGGTAATGGTGCTCAGACAAGTCTTACGGCTATATTCTAAAAATTCCCAGATATTAAAAATAGTTCATTATTTTCCATAATATTCTTCTTCTTTGTTTTTATTAGAAACATAGAGAAATGGTGATAATTCTGTGTTTTCATATTTTATATCATGCTAATCTACTAAAACAACTCATTTATCACATTTCCCCCATAACTTTCTATACTTAAAGAAACCTTATCACTCAAATGGTGATAATCTTGGGTCCTTTTCACTAAAGATTACACTCTAATTCATTTTTCTTACTGTATTAAGGGAGGGAATTTCTAGTAACAAGTCAGATAATGGTAACAGTGGACATTGTTGTTTTACAACTGATCTTTTCACTTTCAAATTCCTCCCTCAATAGCTGGCATATTCCTACAAACAGAAACCTAACCTTGTTATTCTCCTATTTAAATATTCAGTGGTTCCCATTTGCCTCTCAGCTAAAATACAAAATTCAAAGACTGTTACAAGTAGGACAATTAACAGTAGTGCTGGGGGCAGAGCCAAGATGGTGGAGTAAAAGCACAAACTTGGCTCTGGCTTCAACCATCTCCAATGCCTGTTTAAAAAATGACTCTAAACAAATTTTAATGCTACAGAACCCACAAAGAGACAGAGAGAAACAAATCTTCTGCTGAAGGCGGCCTGGCAGGCTGACAGGAAAGGTCTATTGCAGTACACTAGGAGCCGAGTACAGCCCCAGCAAGCCTTTAGTTCCGGCCCCAGGGTGGCCCCAACCAGCACCCAGACTGGCCAGAGCAGACTTCAGGAGACTGAATTACTAGCAGTTGTGGTGGTTTCCAGACTCCTCAAAGCATAAAAGTCAAGGACAAAGTAAGATGTCAGTCAGGAACTCTGTCGTAAGGATGAAAGAACAGTGCAGCCCCTGTCCCCAGGAGAGAAGTGGTGGGAGGCACAGTGGTGGCACATGACTGCTTTCAGAGCTCCTGACCTACAGATCACTGGGGGACCAAATGACCATTCAGAAGGTAATTGCTTTTACTTTGACCTGCCTGGATCTGGATCATGGTCTTGGGTGGTAGTCCTGGAGTGTGTGGCCAAAGAGCCAGAGTTTGTGGGGATTGTAGAGAGGGTGCCCAACTAATAGCTCTGGCAGCTGCGAAAACCACAGCAATTTAGGACAAAGTTCTCTCCGTATTGTAAGCAAAGTACTACCATGGCAAAGAACTCAAAAGTCAAGTAATTGGCAAGATGAGGAAAAGCAATCAGAACATTGGATCCTTTTTTGGGGACAAAAAGCATCAAAGTATAGAACTGAAGGAGGACAATGAAGTCAGAACTCCTGCATCAAAAGCTTCTAAGAAAAATATTAACTGGTCACAAGCCATGGAGGAACTCAAGAAGGATTCTGAAAATCAAGTAAGAGAAGTGGAGGAAAAACTGGGAAGAGAAATGAGAATGATGCAAGAAAATCATGAAAAGCAAGTCAACAGCCTGCTAAAGGAGACCCGAAAATACACTGAAGAAAATAACACCTTAAAAAATAGACTAACTCAAATGGCAAAAGAGGTCCAAAAAAGCCAATGAGGAGAAGAATGTCTTAAAAAGCCAAATTTGCCAGATGGAAAAGGAATTTCAAAAACTCATTGAAGAGAATAACTCCTTCAAAATTATATTGGAGCAACTGGAAGCTAATAACTTTATGAGAAATCAAGATACTATTAAACAGATCCAAACAAATGAAAAAATAGAAGTCAGTGTGAAATATCTCATTGGAAAAACCACTGACCTGGAAAATAGATCCAGGAGAGAACATTTAAAAATCACTGCACTACCTGAAAGCCATGACGAAAAAAAGAACCCAGAAATCATCCTTCAAGAAATTCTCAAGGAAAACTGCCCTGATATTCTAGAACCAGAGGGCAAAATAGAGGTTGAAAGAATTCACCAATCACCTCTTGAAAAAGATCCCAAAAAGAAAACTCCTAGGAATATTATAGCCAAATTCCAGAGTTCCCAGGTCAAGGAGAAAATACTACAAGCAGCCAGGAAGGTATAATTTTACTATCATGGAAACACAATCAGGATAACACAAGATCTATAGCAGCAGAATATGATATTCCAGAGGACAAAGAAACTAGGATTAAAACCAAGAATCACCTACCCAGCAAAACTGAGTATAATGCTTCAGAGGAAAATACGGTCATTCAATGAAATAGAGGACTTTCAGGCATTCTTGATGAAAAAACCAGCTGAATAGAAAATCTGACTTTCAATTACAAGAACCAAGAGAAGCATGAGGTCAAAAGGAAAGAAAAATCATAAGGAACTTATTAAAGCTGAACTATTTATTTACATTCCTACATGGAAAAACAATAATTATAACTCATGAGACTTTTCTCAACATGAGGCTAGTTGAAGGGAATATATATGTATATATGTATACATACATATATATGTATGTATAGGAAGGTGTATGTGTGTATAAATATATATGTGAGTGTATGCATAAGTGTGTACATGTATACATAGACAAAGGGCACAGGATGGGTTGAATATAAAGGGATGATATCTTAATAAAATTAAGAGGTGAGAGAGGAATATATTAGGAGGAGAAAGGGAGAGAGATTAGGATAAATAATCTCATATAAAAGAGGCAAGAGAACACTGTTACAATGGAGAGGGAAAAGCAGGAAGGTGAAAGGGAATGGGTCAACCTTACTCTCATTGAATTTGGCTTAAGGAGGGAATAACATACACATTCAGTTGGGCATCTTACCCTACCGGAAAGCAGGTGGAAAGGAGATAAGAAGGGGGGATTATATAAAGGAGGGCAGATTGGGGGAGAGGGTAGTTAGAAGCAAACACTTTTGAAAAGGGACAAGCTCAAAGTAGGAAACAGAATAAGTGGGGTGCAGGATAGGATGGAGGGAAATATAGTTGTCTTTCACAATATAACTACTATGGAAATGTTTTGCATAACTACACATGTACAACCTATGTTGAACTGCTTGTCTTCCCAGTGGGGGTGGGTGAGAAGGGAAGAAGGGAAAGACTCAAAAAACAAATGTTAATGCATATTATATGCAACTGGGCAATAAGATATACAGGCACTGGGGCATAGAAATCCATCTTGCCCTACTAGAAAGTTAGGGGGAAAAATAGAGGAGGATATAAGAGAAAACAGATTGGGGGAGGGGGTATTCAGTAGGCTCACTATTTTGGGGTGGGGGTAGGGAAGAGACAGGGAGAAAATTTTTTAACTCAAAATCTTGTGGAAAAAATGTTGAAAACTAAAAATAAATAAATTGGAAAACAAACAAATAAAAAATAGTGCTGAGCTTAGAGTCAGGAAGATCTGACCTTTAAACCCTGCCTCAGACATTAGCTGTGTGACTTCATAAGTGATTTAACCTCAGCTTTAGCTTCATCTGTAAAAAGAGAAATTAATTCAATGGCCTCTAAAGTCTTTTTCAGCTCCAAATCAATGATCTCTCCAATATAGCTTTCCATCTATTTTTGCACTGTTATTTCACATTACTTCCTTTTATGCACTTCCTATTTCATTAAAATTATTCAATATAGATGGTTCAGATAGAATGCTATCTGCCCCTCTATGCCTTTGCAAAGACTGCCTCCATATCTGGAATATGCATATGAATTTCTTCATCTCTATACATCTCACAGCTTTCTAAAAAAAAAGCTCAGGTACCACTTCATGTAAAAGGCTTTTTTGAATTCCAGTAATTAGTGTCCTCTATTTACTTATCCTACATACATGTTTAGCCCTTCAGTAAAATATAAGTTCTGCATGAGGAAAGATTTTCATTAAGTCCAGTGTTGAGAACATAAGCACTTGGTAAACATCTGTTCACCAAATTAAATTACTGCCAAAACTCTCTGCATTTCTCCATTACAAAGAATGTTAACTTTTAATTTTAAATGGTTTTGGACATATTCAAGAAGTCTTTTATTCTAGTAGTGCTTGATTTCAAAGACTTTTTCCTCATCCTTTTAATAGTTATTTTAGTCACTAATAATTATGCTAATCGTTTTACTAATAGTGAACTATCCTTAAGTTTCCGGCATCAATAAAATTGTCATGAATAATTTATTTCTATAAACTCTATTTAATATCTTTACATGAAAATTTTTTATCTGTAAATAGTATTGTTCTCTAGTTGTTATTCTCTACTTTATCCCTCTCTCTCGTGGCAATCAAAACCATGCTTATCTCACAAAACAATTTGGTACAGTGTTGACTTTTTCCATTTTTAAGAAGTCTTATAGTGGTGGCTAGGTGGCATAGTGAATAAAGCACCTGCCCTGGAGTCAGGACAACCTGAGTCCAAATCCGGCCTCAGACACTTAACACAAAAACTAGCCATGTGACCTTGGGCAAGTCACTTAACCCCAACTGCCCTCCAAAAAGCAAAAAATAAGTCATAATCACATATGGATATTTGTTCCTTAAAATTTTCACAAAATTCGCTTACAAATGCCATCTAGATATTAAGGGGTTTTTTTTTTTCTGTTTGGTTAAATTTTTCTGAGATACTTCCAGTTATGCTAATTTTTCGAATTTAAGCTATTCATCTATTTTGTTTAGGTTTTTACTTTCATCATGTAATCTGGCATATTAATTTCTAATAACCACTTCTTGAGCATTCATTATTTCTCTTTTAAATTTAGTTTTATTTTTAATCAACATAAATAAGTTAATCCATTTTGTTACTATTCAAAATACCAGCTTCTTTATTACAGTCTATTTATTTTCAATTCTGTTTCTCATATCTTTTAACTTTCCAAATTTCTTATTTTGAACATTTTTGGTTTGTTAAGTAGTTTGGTTTTATACTCTTTAAAATGCACACACAACTCCTTATCTTTTTTTTGTTAAGTATTTAGGGATTTAAATTTTTCTATAGACTCCTTTATCAATATCTCAACTCCTCATATGTTCTCTCAATATTTTTTTGTTTCTATGATATGGTCTCCAATATCAATTTTTTAGTCTCCATTAAGATTTATACTTCTCATTCTTTTAACATTTCCTTTATTGATTAAAATTTTATTTTGGCATGTAAAGGAGATTTTTAACATTCCTGCCTTTCTGTATTTGAGCGCTGTCCCACCCAAATAGTTAATTCTTGCTAATCACCCATGGGAGCCTGAAAAATACATACTAATATCTCCAGAAGTGTACATCCATTGACCATATTTTTCCAACATTTTGAGCAAAATTGTAATTTCCTCTTTATCTTTCTTTTGGATTCGTTAAGCTTTTCCAGAAGAACATGAAAGTAGCCTGGAATAAGTTTTTTAATCTGGGACATTTTAACACAACAGTTAGCTTTTTTAACAAAATGGCAGCTATGTTTGCCATTTTGTGCATATAAGTTTATTATCAGTATTCTTTATCTGCAGTACCTCTAGACATAATGTAATTTTCCCACTTGTCTCTGTTATCTTGTTAAAATAAAACCTTACTGGGGAAAAAAATTCACTTTTAATTTCCTTGGATTTATCTAAAGCATAATGAATGCCCTTTTGCTACTCTACATACGAGCTATTTTAGCCAATCCCTTGAAATGTGCATCAATCCCTATATGCTCTAAATAAATGTCCTCTAAGCATCAAATCAATAAACTACCAACAAATGGGTTTTGATTTCTAATCCACCTTGTAATTTGTTTCCTTTTTATTGGGGAATTCAGCCTATTAACACTAACGCTTATAATTTCAAGTCTTGGCTTTCCTCCATTAGACCTTGCTACTTTAACCCTACCACCCCTTTTTATCAGCTATTTTATTAATCCAACATTATTTCCTGCATTAACATATGGTCACATATTTGCCCTTACCAAACACAGAAATAATTTTCACTTTTTAAAAATTATGATACTTAACATTATCTTTCCCTCACGTCCCATATCTCTTTGCATAATTAACCTTTACTTTTATTATTCCATTTCTAGAATTCACAGCTTTTCTCTATTCTTTCTGTCCTTCAGATAATCTACTTCCATCTGTTCCCTTTCCAAAGATTATTCCCCAAAATTCTTAAGTGTATGCTTCTGTATTGATACTTCTACAAGGTGTGAGAAAATCTAGAATAGATTTATCACCTCCTTACAGCACATTAATACTAAGTCATCCATTACTTCTTACATGCATTCAAATCCAGACTACCCAACAGCTTCAGTTGCTTGGTCAATGTGCACATCAAAGGCTCTTCCCTGTTTCTAGAATTCACAACAGGAATAAATTAAATTTTCTGTCCACTGAAGAACAATCCAGTCTCATGATGGATCACTATGCTTGCTTATACAAAACAGTTAATTTTGGTGACATATCACAATTTCCCTTGCATCACATTCCAGCTTCTTATATTCCTTGTCTTTGTTGATTAGTCTCACACAAGTTGAACTGGTGTTTGTTTTTATGTAAACTGCCTCCTCCTGGCTGCTTGCATGATTCCTTAATTAGAAGCTTTAAAATTTAGTTACACTTCCAAATGAGTTAAATTTCATATTCCTTTCTATCTGTCCTGTCAAATCTATTGACTTGTATTCTGACCTTAATTTATCATGCTTTTGGACAGTATTTTTCTTTAAAGTTCCCTGAAAACTGGAGTAACATCTCATCCAGGATTACTTCACAATTGTGAAACTCCTTTTCCCTCCTCCCAAACAGCACTACCAATGTTATCTATATTTTTTTAATATAGATAACTAATACCTACTAATACTAATACTTTTTTAATATAGATACTAATACCTACAATACCATCTGATATCAACTTTGATACTATCTAATTAAATCCAGCTAATTCAGAAGGTAGTATCCTCTCTGGTTTAAGTTTTTAAAACTTAAACCTTTTAAAACTTTTCTTTTTAAAAAAGAAAAATACTATTTCAAAGCACATAAATCCTGAGCTCCAAGTTTAACTGTGCTCTGAATATAACTGTTAGTGGTAATATTAAACCAGAGATGTTTGTGTTAAGCCAACTTTTACCTTTTCCCCCTCATTCTAAATGTTCTACAAAAAACAGAGACAAACAATATAGGTCAAAGGTAAGATTTGTTGGAAAATCTGGTGACCACAAAAGTAGCTCTTTTTGTTCTCCAAATTCAGGGATTCTAATTATGTTGTCACTAAGATTATTTGGCATTGATTCTGAGATGAAAAATTCCCAGTTATCCGTAATGTTATCCAAAATCATAGTGCCTAGAGAAGTGGTGACAAGTAGGCCTGTACCTACATCTACATACCTCCTTGGCAGTTCATCTTGGTACTACCTTCATTTGTACAGAGTTTACATTCTGCTATGAAAGGGAAGACCACAGAAAGAGAAAGTAAAGATACACTTTTGGAAAAGGGCAAAAATAAGCACAGTACCACTGTCAATCACCAGATATTATCAGCCAAAGTCTTTATTATCTTCTGGTTCCAGTTTGCCATATACATGATCAGTATAGGTCTGCTTTTCTTCAAACCAGTCAAATTATGGATTATGGATTATAATTCCTACAGCTGATAGTAATTCAGTGTCATTTGTAAATTATATGATAATAACAATAATGATAATAATAATTTAACAGTGTTTATATAGCACTATGGGGCAGGCACTGTGCTAAGTGCTTTACAATTATTTTCTCATTTAATCTTCACAACAACCCTGGGAGGTAGGTGCTCCCATTATTCCCATTTATAGATGAGAAAAGTGAGGCAAACAGAGGCTGATTTGCCCAAGGTCACACAGCTATTAAGTGTCTGAAGTTGGATTTGAATTTAAGTCTTCCAACATTACAGGTCTCAGTTTCTATGGTAGCTATGTTCAAAACTAATGAACACTCAAGACTACTGATTCTAAGTTATTTCCAGCAAGAATGTATCAGCATCCTTCATAGTTTCAAAAATCAAGAGCTCTGCTAAAAGGATAGGCTAGAAGTGAAGTGCATCTTTATCCATAGGCCATATTCCACCTTTCACAAAGGAAAACTCTGTGCTTCTGAGTTATCTTTCAGAGACTTAAGGATCGAAGTGTTGGCAATACTCAATACAATTAAACTACTGAGCAAATGTGAAAGGAAAGAAATGTGAAGAATCATTTCTTATTCAACAAAGGTTTGAATCTAAGCTTAGATACGTACTAGTTGTATAAGCTTAGAAAAGTAACTTTAAAACCCCATATAAATATTACTACAGCTATTGATACAAATCTCTATTCCTACAACAGCATAAAGATATAGCAATTCTACATAAAATCTTTCCTCATTATCAATACTAAAAAAAAATTTGAATGGTTGAATTTCGTGGAAGACTGTTGATCATCAGCAGAAAATAACTTGCTATCATGCATCGTCAGAGGCAACGTCAACTTAGGCTCACCTGACAAAGACTCATTTGATCTCAAGCCTATAAAAGGTAAAAATACTGCAAAAGACTTAAGAAGTAAAGTTCCTGTAAATTCAGAAGCAGAAGGGCTAGATATGGTCAAAGGCATATTGTTTTCTTGCAAAGGTTGTCTTCACCACTAAAACTCATTTCTAGTCTGTTCTAAAATCAAAGTTCTGCTACAATATACCTACGTAAGGGTTTCAGGGGAGGGAGGGTTGTGTATGAAAAGTAAAGTTTCTCTCACCTAGAATGAATTCAGTGGTATACCACTATAAGTCATAAAAATGTAACTAAACATAAAATATTCTTACCACCTCTCCTGGTGAATGCTCTGCTCCTTGTCTGATTATCTTCATATTCATTAGATTCTTAAATGACAAATGAATATATCATAGTTAAGCAATACACATAAAAATCATTAACTTTCGAATGAAATTGTTATTTCATTGTTTGTGACGTAGCCCACTGCAGTCTTAATGTGTTCAATATGGTCATGTCTACATTTCTTTAATATCAATTTTTTTCTAAATTTTTAAGAAACATTGCCTTGGTATCTCAAAAGCTACACCAATTTTTCCAGTAATTTCTTAGAATGCAGGAGAGGATTAGGTAACAGAAATATATAGCATAGATGATCTTTAGGGTGTTTTGTTCAACTTGAAATTTTTCACCTCTTCCCTATGTAATTACAACATAAAATGTGATCAATCAGTTTAAAGCTCAAATAGTTTCTTTTTCACAACACCCTATTGGCAATTTAAAGTAAAATATAATTTATTTAATTCTGTTTTATTAGAGCAAAGAATCCTTAGCTGTTTATTAGCGCTGACAACAAGCATATAAAGTGTTGCTGCTGACTCCTGTTGGAGTTTGGTTTTTTTTTTTTTTTGCTTTTTTGGAGGGGAGAGGGTAGGGCAATTGGGGTTAAGTGACTTGCCCAAGGTCACACAGCGTGTGTGTGTGTGTGTGTGTGTGTGTGTGTGTGTGTGTGTGTGTGTGTGTGTGTGAGAGAGAGAGGCTGGATCCAAACCCATGTCCTCCTGACTCCAGGGCCGGTGCTCTACTCACTGTGCAACCTTGCCGTCCCTGGGGTTTTTCCCCCCACAAAGAAAAAAGGACCCAGAGAATGTGATCCAATGGGGTGACAATTCACTACTAGTAGAGAGTAAACACTAGATGAAATTAAGTGATAGTGGTTACACTGGAGCAAGACAAAAAGAACTCTAACAGAGATTAAGAAGGGAAAGTAGATAAAGCAACCCTTGCAACAATCCATGATCAACATGGTTTTAAGCCAGTTAGGTCCACAGAAAAAAATCTTCTAGTTTAAAACCTATACCTCTCCTCAACATGCCACTGAGATCAAGACAATTCTAACCAGACATTTAATTTCTGATTTATCAGAGGCTTAGGGGGGCAACAAAAGGAAATCAGTATCTTACAGAAAAGGAGATAATGGTCTCAAGCTGATTCCATATTAATCATTTAAGAACATATGGATCATAGAAAATCATGCTTATCTATAAAAGAGATCCATCTTGCCCTACAGGAAAGTCAGAGTGGGAATGGGGGAGGTAATAGGAGAGAGCAGACTGGGGGAGGGGGTATACAGTGGGATCGCTGTTTTGGAGTGGTGGGTAGGGGAAAGACTGGGAGAAAATTTGTAACTCAAAATCTTGTGGAAATGAATGATGTAAACTAAAAATAAACATAAAGTTTAATTTTAAAATAAATAAACTTTAAAAAATTAAAAAATAATTCATTAAAATTCTCCCCCAAGGTCCAAATGTCAATTCTCTATTGCTGTTGTTTAGTTGTTTTCAGTGGTATTCTTTTTTTTTTTTTTAAAGCAATCGGGGTTAAGTAACTTGCTCAAGATTACAGGGCCAGTTATTTCTGGGTGTGGCGCTAAGTATTGGAGCCCAGATTTGATCCCCAGGTCATCCCAACACTGGAGACAGTGCTCTTACTCAGTGAGCCACCTGGCCGCCCCCAAGCAATTGGGGTTAAGTAACTTGCTCAAGTTTACATGGCCAAGTGTTTCTGGGTGGGTGCTAAGTGTCTGAGCCTGGATTCGATCCACATGTCATCCCGACACTGAAGCTGGTGCTCTTACTCACTGTGCTACCTGGCCGCCCCCCAGTGGTATTCTTGACCCAATTTCAGGTTCTCTTGGCAAAGATACTGCAGTGGTTTGCCTTTTGCTTCTAGCCCATTTTACAGATGAGGAAACAGAGTTAAATGAGTTGCCCAGGGTCACACAGCTAGTAAGTATCTGAGTTCAGCTATGAACTTAGGAAGATGAATCTTGCCCACTCCAATCTTGGCACTCTAATCCACCACACAACCTGGCTGCCCCAATTTTCTATTAGAGATACACTATTCTTACATACGTTGCTACAGGCATAGAAAGATCAGGTCTTAACACTGCTTACTTGATTCACTAGGTCACCCTTTTATGATCATTCTTCCATGAATTCCTCTCCTTTTCAAGCTTATTTTACATACCAACGCCAAAAACTTGAGTACGGCCAAAGTATATTTGAAATTTTCAGTATTAATTAGCAATCTTACAGACAGTGATGATTTCCCATGATCTATGTGCTCCTTAATAATTAGCATAAGGTCGATCTAAAACCTAAAGTTTTCTAAACATCAAAGTTAGATTTTTATTTTTTAATCCCTAGTGTCATTTTGGTAATACAACATATTGAAAGGGTTGTATCCACAGATTAGTTTTATCATCAGAAATTTAGAAGGGATGCAGGGAGTTATCTAGGTCAACTTCCTCATTTTTTTTTATAAGCAATCGGATTTAAGTAACTTGCTCAAGGTTACACGGCCACTTATTTCTGGGTATGGTGCTAAGTGTCTGAGCCCCGGATTCGATCTCCAGGTCATCCCAACACTGGAGCCGGTGCTCTTACTCGATGAGCCACCTGTCCACCCCTAACCTCCTCATTTTAGATATAAGGAAGCCCAGAAAAGTGATTAACTGACATTTAAAATAGCACTTTTAATTTGCAAAGCCTATTTACACATATTATTTCATTTTAATTTCATAACTTATCCATTGATAGAGGTGACAAAGGTAATATATTTAAAAGATTAAAAAACAGATGCTAATTGACTTGTTCATAGGCACACTATTAAGTATCAGAGGCAGAATGTAAAATCAGATCTTCCTCATTTCAAATCCATCATACAATTCACTAAACCACACTGCCTATGCAGACTGATCTTCTACAACACAAAACTATAAACCTTTTCCAGAATAGTATTCTTCAATTTTCACTGAGAGGAAAAAGTAATTTCAACCTCAATTTTTTAAATTATCTCAGCAAAGGTAAGCTGGGATACATAGAAAAATGTAGCCATCTCTTAACTTCTCTTCAACATATGGCCTAAATTTCACACAACAGAACCATTCACAATCAGAAGATTTAATTTACCTCTCCAAAAGCTAGAGCTATCACCTTCTTCAAATTTGTTACTTGAAAAACCTAGGGAAAAATACAAAAACATGCAAATTATTAGAATAGTTATTTGGTCTGTTATTCTGTTAATAAGTAGTCAAAACACAGTGCTTCTGGGGATAATAAGCGCTATCCTATCTCTTTACAACTACATATGAGCCATAGGTAAAAAGATCAAGGTGTCAGTGATATAATTACATATTTTATGTAATTCGCATATGAAAACTTCTAAGTGATTCTCAAAGTTTAATTTTTAGGCAAATACACAAGACCTTTCTCCCTAAACAAATAACCTTTTTGTAGGAAAAATGGAGATTAATTATGACAAAATATAAAATTAGTGCAATCTGAACTTATTCAACATGTACATATAGAGCACCACATACACACACATTCTCTATTAGAACAGAATAAGGTCAATTCGACTGTAATACTTGTACTGAAAATGTGAATTTGTTCCAATGAAATTGACATATTAGAGAATGATCTGAGCTTAACAAATTTTGTTTCTGCTTATTCTCAATTTTGTCTTCAAGAAACATCAAGCAAACTCAGAAAACTGCACTATTTCACAATAACTCACAAACTACAACCTTTCTAATACCTATTTCCACAAGCAAACTCGAGTAGTTTTCAATATAAAGTGCCATATTTATTGTAAACCTTCTAAGAAACTAGGAATTGTGGACTGAAGGTGTCTAATATACTTCCTTACTCCACCTTCCACCGTGACTGAGGCCCAGGTCATAGTACACTGAGACCCTGCCCTCACCCACAGCAACTCAACTTTGCGAATCCACATTTGGAGCCCTGTAGGAACCCCAGACACTGAGAAGTAGCCCAACACTGCTGACACTATCACTATTTATTGTAGTATTTGTGTATTTCTTAAAAATTTAAAATGTGCAAAACTGTGCTGTTTTTATTGGGTTCCTATCTTTTTTTATGTGTCACTGAAGAAGTTTTTGAGTGTTGCACTCTCAGAAACCCCATTTTTCCCATACGTTCTATGGGTTTTATTGGACTTTATATAACACAATCATCATTTTTAGGAACATATTAATTTATTATAGAAGAACTTACAAAAAGAAACTATTATACTGCAACCCTCTACCTCTATTATCCATACATTAGTAAAATTTTGGAGTAACTATCATATGTCTAGCAAGTAATTACTCATGACCAGGTCATTACCTCTGTTTCCAAAACCCTTTCCAGGTCCAAATCCACCCATTGTGGACAGATTTTCTCTCTTAGAAGACTGATCACTGGCATCTGCAGAAGTTCAAACAGAATTAAATCCATAATACATTTTTAAAAATCTCTTTAGGTACAGCAAGTAGAGAGTCCTGAAGTCAGGAGGACCTGAGTTCAAATCCGGCCTCAGACACTTAATACCAACTAGCTGTGTGACCTTGGGCAATTTCCCTGCCCTCCCCCCTCCAAAAAACAAAAACAAAATTTCTTCTAAATGATCAGTCAAAGGTAGGTGTTCTACTAACTCTACAAAGTAAAACAAAAGGCTCTGGAGCAAACCTGAATTTAAAATAATATTAAACTTATTGCTACTGCATAAAAAAAAATTCCACAGATGAGCTCTGTAAATACCAAAGTTACTATACAAAGAGAATTGGAAGAAATATCAAAAGTCATCTAATCCAACTTTTTTCCCCAGTATATCAACCCTTCTACAAAAAATCCTCCAACAAGTTAAAGATACCAATGACAAGAAGACTCTTACACTTCAAAGGAGACAATCCCACTTCTTCTGTAACTATGATTATTAGTTTTCCTTAAACTGAGGCAAAATCTGCCTCCATATCAATTCTACTTATTTATCCCAGTTTTGCATTCTAGGACCAAAGTTAATTAAGTCTAATTTCTCTTCCATTAGAAACTCCTCAAATATTTGAAGGTTATTTATTCAGGTTAAACATATCAAGTTCCTTCAACCAACTTTCATAATTCTTAGCTTTGAGTCCCCTCATCACTTTGGTCATCTCTCTTTGAACATGCTTCAAAATCAAAAATATCAAAAAAAAATTAAGGGAAAACAAACTAGACTGCTTAACACTAAAAACAGAAGAGAAGCTAAAGATGTATAGTAATTTATTTTCTAAGTACCAACTATGTATAAGCAGTAGTTAAAACGACAAAATAAGTCAACCAAGCCCTCCTAAAAACTGAAGCATATCATCAAACTGTTGAGAGTTTAAAATGGAAAATATATAGACAGATGTTTACACACACATGTACATATGTGTGTATGTCCCCTAGTTCAAATATCTTATTTTAGAGATGAGGAAAACTGAGGTCTTAGTGAGATGGACCTGCTTGATATCATGCAGCAATTACTCAAACTAGGAATTAAACCTAGGCAGCCCCAGCATCCTTTCCATAAATTTCTTTATATTTTGTGAAATCAAACAAAAGGTATGACAATTAGACAACCATTAATCTTTCTCAAAGATACTAATTAAAAAAAGATGTTATTGAGGCTATCAAGTATGGGTTGGCCCTCCAATATTCTAATTCTGTTGCTTCTAACTCTATAATACTATAATTCTAAATTACAGGAGTGAATGGCATTGACCAGAAGTTCAATTATGCTAATTCAACCTAGGACATCTGAGAAAGTTTTCTTTTAAAGGTCTATCTATCTGAATATTTAGGAAGCTATGGGTAATTTAGCTCACTCTGAGTTGGGCAAATTTTCAATTATACATTTTCTTTTTCTATATAAACATTTTACCACCTTACAAAATTCATGCTAGCAATTTCCCTCAGCTGCATTACCAAAATATTATTTATTACTCTTATTCTTTGGGGAAAAGTAGGAAGGCTGGAATGTGACTTTAATAAGTTTACAGACTTAGGAATCAATGTGTTTGATCATAGTGTCTTATTAAAAAACTTACACTTGTGATCATTTTGATTTTTAAAAAAGAACAGCAAGGGGCAGCTAGGTGGCGCAGTTATGAGTAAAGCACTGGCCCTGGAGTTGGGAGGACTTGAGTTCAGTTCCAGCCTCACAAACTTAACACCCACACAAAAAAACTAGCCATGTAACCTTGGGCAAGTTACTTAATCCCAACTGCCCTCCAAAAGGCAAAAAAAAAAAAAAAAGAACAGCATTAACTTATGAGTGAATTATTATTTCCTCTGGTAGTCTGAGGACTAGTTCTAAAAACAAACAAAAAAAAAACACCCTCTACAACTTCATACTTAGCTGATTATGCCTCTAAAAAATCTCCACTTCTTTCAAAATGCCATACAAAAAGGTACACAATCTTCCTTAAGCTTCCAAAAAATGTAAAAATTCTCAGAAAGGCCTTTATATAGGTAGAAAGTATTTCTATCCACCAATTATATCTTATCAAATATTGCACAGTAAATGACACGAAAAATACTGGGCTAAGTGTTCCCACTGCCTTTCATTTCATTATAACAGCATTTACTTTATATTGTCAAATGTTCAAAACATTTTAAAATAAAATTATACTTTAAGTTTTTTATGTTGCTTTGTGTCAAAAATTATTCCTTAATACTTATTATAAAAAAGCATTATATTTTATTCAGTTTGTCTTCTGTCAAAACAATCACTATTACAAAAAGAATAAATAAAAATTTTAACTTATGAAATTACTCTTTCAAGGTGTGGAAACAGAAATTCCTTTTACATAGTCTAGAGTAAATAAAATATTCTTTCTTTAAATAACACAAAGCTGACATTCTTAGTTGGGGTATTTTAAGACAATTTCATAAGTTCAAGAAAGATGAAAAACTAATGGTTTGATAATACCAATCATCATGGTATACAAAGTGAAAAGAAATGCTTGGGCAAACATGACTTATAAAGTGGGAAAATTAGTATCACTTCACATCTATTTAGCAATTTATAGCTTATGGAATATTTTCATTTTCATTAATTTATTCTATCCTCACAATAACCCTATGAGGTAAGAAGGTAAGCACCTAGACCTTCTCTAGTATGTCTGTCACTAAACATTTAGTAATTTAATAGTTTCTTTTAACTAAAAGAAAAAACAATAATTATACAAAAAATCAATGTCACATAGCTTATCATCAACAAAAAACACAAACCAACTCCACCAAAAACAAAACAGAAAAGCAATGTACTCACTATCACTCTCTCTACTACCTACCTGTTCAGCAGCCATACAAACATTTGATACATACCTCTGTTTCCCAAACTACGTCCAGAAGCAAAGCCACTTCTCATGAACTGATCTCTTCGGGTAGGTGCATCACTGATTTCTAATGCAATTTACATTTGAAATAAATTTAGAAAGAAAAAAAAAGACCTTCGATTAGATGTATATAGGTACTGCTTAATAATAAGTTAAAGTCTATCCAAAATTAAATTGGCTATATAATACATTTATAACCACAGAAATTCCCTCAGACAGGATTTCAAAAATTAGATGAGAAAATTATGGGGGTTTTTAAATCAAATTTCCTTTATAAAGTCATATGTTGGTTTTATTTTATTTGGGTTTTGGAGGGCAATTGGAGTTAAGTGACTTGCCAAAGGTTTTTTGTCAGCTAGTTTTTTGTCAGGTGTCTGAGGCTGGATTTGAACTCTGGTCCTCTTGACTCCAGGGTCGGTGCTTTATTCACTGTGCCACCTAGCTGCCCCCTAGTCATATGTATTGTTAAGCATAGCAATGGGGAATTCTGAAAGCTAAAATTTCTGGAAAATGTTTATTTCAAATATCCATCACCTATGCTCCCTCCCCATGGTGTCCCAACTCCTTTTATCAGAATCCACATCAGTGTATTTCTTTCCTTATGTTATTAGATATATTTGGATATTCTACAGTTATAATTACTGTGTAGGAAATCAATCAAAAAAATTTTAGTGCCAACTAATGAGAAAGGCATTGTTATCAGGTGCAAAGACAAAAGTAAAATGTCAAGCTCCCTCAGTGAACTTACATTTTATCAGAAGGGAGAACATTCCAGGTATGGGGAAATACCGATACAAAAGCACAGGGTCAAGGAATGAGAATGTCATGTATAAATAATACCTAAGAAGGTAGTTTGAGTAGACCACAGAGTGCATGAAAAGAAGTAATGAATAAAGCCCAAAAGACTGGGGCCAGGTTATGAAGGACTTTAAATGACAGAGGAATTTATATTTAATCCAAGAGGTAAGAGGGAACCCTCATTTTTCTCCTAAACCTAGTCTTCATACTTACTGTGATCTCTGGTCATGCTATCCATCCCTGCTCTGACCTCACTTTCCACTACTTATAATTGACTGTAGCATTAACCAGTTCAACCCCTCACTGTCTTCTTCACTTGAGTCCCTTGTCCATTTGTCCTAAATACCACTCAGGCCTTAACAAACTTCAACAATGAGTTACCTCATCATCTGTTTTCTCTCTTTCTAGCATGCTGCTAAATATTTCCAAAGGAAATCACACAATCATGCCATCAGGTCCACTACAAATATGTTACTTTCAACTATACCCTTAATACCATAGAGCAGTTCTTTTACTCTTGTTTGATTGGATGACCCATTCCCCACAATTTATCCAAACTTTCCCTTCCTTCCCCATCCCTGCCTTTATTTTCTGAGGTCCTCTTTTGTTACCCTACCAATAAATCAGGGGATATCCATCATGAGCTCCCTTTTGTCCCCTCAAGACCTCTTAACATAATCTCCTATTTTTCTTTTCCTTTGCTAGACTCTGAGGAAGACGTCACTGTTCTTGCCAAGGACAATTCCTCTACTGCATTTGATATCATCCTTTTCTTCTCCTTTAAGAGTCTGCCTCTTTGGACACCTTTATCTTCTCTACTTGTTTCCTTCCCTAAAATTTTGCTCTTCTCCTCCACCCTTATCATTCAATTGGCCATCACTTTCTCAAGCTATTGCCCTGATTTTCAACACTTCACAACCCAACTTCTAGAAAAATTATCTATACCTGTTATATAGAGAAACTATTTAAAGACACTTTCTAAACTTCCAATCACTTCCCCAAACTTTGCAATCTTCTAACACAACCACTTAATTGAAACTACTTTCTTCAAAGTTACCAATGATCTCTATATTGCTAAACGTGCTGGTATGTCTTCTCCAGTTTGATACTTTACTATCCTTTTCCTGATGAGCACGATCTTCTCTGTCATGTTTAAGTACATTGCTCTCTCCTGGTTTTCCTGATTGTTCCACTTCAATACTGATTGCTACATCATTATCAATAGTTTATCCCCCACCATTTTTCTTCTCTCTATATATACTTTCAATGATCTTATCAGTTCCCAGAGGTTCAATTAACATTTCTATGCAGGTAACTCTGAAATACATATATCCAGCTCTGATCTCTTTCCTAAGTTCAGGTATCCCTAACTGCCTGCTGGCATCTACACCTGGATGTTCCATGAGTACCTCAAATTCATCCCATACAGAAGTGTTTATCTTCTTCCCTAAATCCATAGCTCCTGTAAGTCTTTCATTAAGGATACCATCATTCTTCCACAGTTTCGGTCATCCTTGACTCTCCCCCTCTTGCCAAGTCATGTATTATACCTCCATGATAGTTTTCAAATCCCTTTTCTCCACTCAAATGACTACCACACTTGTTAGGCCTTTATTAATAACTCAGACTATTAATAACAAAAGTCTTTAAACTGAAGGTCCAGCTTCCAGTCTTTTCTCTAATATATCTTTCACACAACTACCCAAATAATTTTCCTAAAGTGCAAGTCTTACCATGTCATTTCCTAGCTCAAAAATCTTCAGTGGCTTCCTATTGCCTCTAGAAGAAATTGTAACTCTTTAGCTTGGTTCCAAAATTTAGAATCTTCATAATTTGGCTCTTATCTATCTTTCTATATGTTTCTTACATTACCCCTTCCACACACACTGCACAGCAGCTAAACTGGACTACTTGCTGGTATCCTATCCCTACCTGAAATATCATCCCTTCACATCTCAGTTTCTTAGGAACTTAACCTACTTGAAGGCTCAACTCAGATGCTATGTCTTAAGGAGGGCTTTCCTTATTCTCCCCAGTTATTTACCTATCTCTATGAATTCTTTATTTGGCCTAGCAGAAGTTCCAGAATGACAGGGACCTCTTTTCTGGATTATCTTTAAATCCCGCACAACTGGCAAAATGCCTTTAACATAGCAGACACTTACTAAATATTTGTTAAATTTAAGCAATCAGAGCTATGTAACTTCAATGTATTTCCACCTATAAGAAATAATATTAGCTTAGATCTTAGACTCCTAGAGGTCAAGGTCCGGGTTTATTCAATTCCCTAGGAGCAAGCAAATAAGTACTTAATAGTATTTTATAAATTTATATTTAAAATAAAATGAAAGTAGTTTTATTTCAGTCCATGAATTACATTAATTAAAAAGTGGACAGAAAATACTTATGTTTCTGTTTCTCATAGTATGCCATCTTCTACCTCCATGCCTTTGCAAAGGCCATCCGCCATATCAGTTCAATAATGATGACTTATGACAAACTGCTAATACTTTAAATATAGCTTGTATGATCAAAGAGAAATATAAAGCACTGAATGACCTTGGGAGGGATCTTTAAAGATATTTTTTTGCAACTCAGTTCCTTGAGCTCTTATCCTGAATTTGATATGGTATTCAATTTAGTGCTCAATCTCAAACTCAACTAGGTTCAAAATTTGCCAAGACCAAAAGAGCAATTTCTCTAAATATAAGCTAGAGATATTTTCTCTTGCTTGGGAAGATTGGCTCCCTTATTAAAATACCCAGATTATAATTAGCAGAATAACGTGCATGAATAAAAACTCCACTAAAGCTAAAACTCCACTCAGTTTTAGATGATAGATTTAACATGTACCATATTAACGAAAGCATGTAACATATAGTTGTATATTTTCAGAACACCTACCTCAAAACAAAATGAAAGCAATAAAGTAACAAACATCATTATCATAAGTGATCCAATCTTTAAAAGATTGAATACATGCAAACTGCTGAGATAAATGTTCTCCAGTGCTTAAGTCAAAAACAAACACACCCTCATGGCACAAACTCCAACACACTAGTCAAAGGCAACTAAGCATTTCCGAATATGCTCTCTTCCCTTACGTATTTTTTCTTTTTTCTCCTCTCAATCTTAAGACCTTTTTAAAAATCCATATCCTAAGAACTCTTTCAAAGAGTTCACTGACATGGTTTAATCCTTTTGTGCTTACGGCGAATAAAAAAAAATTTCTTACTGGTTTCTTGCCCTTATAGTAGCACTAGACTAAGAGTAGTTAGCAAAAATAGGCAAATTTCAAACGTATCAATACAAGAAGGATTCAAATATAAGCACATAATGTAATGCAACAAGGATTGGCCTCTAAGTTAGCAGAATTGTAGGTTCAAATAAGGCTAAATAAAGTCACTTAACTAGAGTTTAAACTTCCTCATATATAAAACAGGAGTAATGCTTTTACTACCCAACAGTCGTGAAAACACTATATAAATGAAAGCTACACCGATGAACATAAGACACAGCAATATCTAAGACTTCAGATTCTTACAACCATATTACCCTTTTATATGCCACAGAATATTAAAATCTAGAATGAAGGAGATAGGCATAAAATAAATACCAAAATTTACATTGGACTTTTTAAAAAGCTGCTAAGTGATTTCTTCACAACCCTGTGAAGATGGGGAAAAGCCACATGGCTTCCCAATTATTTCTAATGAGGAAATAGAGTCAAACGAATTAACTTACTTGCCCAAGAATAGATGGATTTCAGATTGTAGATAATGCACTCAGTTTAAACAGAACTTTGTTTTAAAATGCATTTTAGATGTCCGAAAGAAAAAAAAAGTATTTTTTCCTTTAAAAAAAATACAAATAAGCTTACTCAAGGAGGCAGGAATCTGTGAGTAGTTACTGATAGCTCTTAAATTGTCTATTCAAATTAGTATCTAGACCAGTTTCAAAAGGAGAGCTGAAGGGATAAAAATTCTCATGACTGGAAAGAAACCAATACCAATTTGACTGAGCACCAGGGAATAGTACTTTGGCACAGTTGTTTGGCTCTGATTTCGTGACAAGTTAAGAGGGGGGAAAAGGACAGTAATTAAAAGTACAAATGTGGCTTCTTCCCTTGAGATATTAAAATGGAAGAGTACCAAGCACGAATACCAAGGTTTGACAAACACCTTTCATTACTGAACTATTCTGAAACCCATAAGCACCAAAGGCACAAGGTATGGTTCAGCAGAAAGCATACTAAGACACAAGCAAGTCCCAAAGATCTGCCATTCGTATGATTCTTGGGTGTATCATCTGACAATTATATAAATGTAAGCCGATGTTATTAACATCTTAGTCCCATTTTTTTTCATCTGTAAAACAAAGATAATACCTATACTACCTACCTTACAGTACTGTTTTCAAACTTTTTTTGCTGATGATACAATTTTATTTGCCATATAACACTGCAAAACACTGAACATTTTACTACAAAAAAGGGTTGGGTCTTCAGATCTATTACTCAGATTTAGGGATTCCTCCATCTCTCTTTCCCCTTCCCCACAATCTTCTTCCTTTACTTCACCAGGACAGAGGAGGAAACAGCTTTGCACCTTTGAGGGCTAGAATGCTATTTTGGCGCTCCAACCCACCAATGATGAATGAACAAAAAAACAAACTATAGCTGGAGGTGGGAAAAGCACTGCAGACATTATTTACTATTATAACTAAGAAGGCATTTGGCTAAAAACTGGATCAGAATGAATTGTTTTTTATCACCCTTGAACCTGGGCCCAGAGTTGGATTAGACTAAGCAGTTACTAAATAGTCCAAATTTAATTTAAAAAAAAAGGAACAAAATATACCTAGGTATGCATATGTAGAGTAAGTATTACTCTATAATTATTCTTTAAATATTAAAATCTTAGTAATTAGTAATTAAGTTAATAAGTATTAGGTGCTTAGTATTTTAGTGAATAATCTCTTTTTACTAAAATGCGAAAACTCTTGATTTTAGAAAACTGATTCCCAGAGAAGCAGTGATCACACTTCTAAGTTAACAACAGAGCTTTTATAACACAAGACACTTACCAAGAATCATTTATTTGAAAGTTTATTAAGCATCTATTATGGGAATACAAAAATTTTTCAAATGATAATAATCCTTGCACTAGATATTATGTTTTACTAGAATTGGAAGGGGAAAAAAAAAGAACACAAAAAAAATAATACAAATTGAGGAATCATGAGGAAAAGAAGATCTATCAAGAAAATGCTTTTGAAATTTTGAGTGGGAGGGGAACACTAAAGAGACCATAAATGTAGATCTAGAAGAGAATAGAAATCATTTAGTTAAATTTCCTCAGATGAGTAAACTGATCTGGAAAGGTTAAGCAGCTAAATGGCAGAGCCAGTTTTTGAATCCAAATCATGTCCTTTCAAATCCACTCAATTCATGTGTTATTCATGAATTTCTTCTATAAGTAGTCACCTAGGCTCTACTTAAAGATTTGTAATGATGGTAAATTCATCTCTCAAGGCAGTACATTTTACTTTCAAATAGTTATATTAACAAGTGTCTCCTTACAAAGAGCTGAAAACTCTCTCCAACTCCCACCCATTGTTCCTATTTCTGTCCTATGCAGTCAAGAAATTTTTAATACATTATTCACATGAGAACTTTTCATGCATCCTAAAGAACACTATCTTCAATTTCCATTAATCTCCTTGTCCAAGGTAAGTGTTCCCAAACTCTTCAATGAATCTTAACATGGCAGTTTCAAGTTCCTTCACCACCCTAGACGCAATAATTTTAGCATTGTCCTTCCTAAGATAAGGGAACCAGAACTGAAATATTCCCCTGAAAGACTTGAAATCTAGTTGAAAAGACACATCAAATGAATCATGACCATAAAGAGAATAAGAGAGTTTGTATGTGATTAGTGAATTCAATCACATTATTCTGAAAATATCTCTTCTTCACAAAAGGAAAGGCATTTTCTAATTTGGGTTATTTTTGGTTAATAGTTGTAATTTCATCACGGTAGAAAGATCACAGTGAGCAAGCTTCCAATACTCGGACAGACTAGCAACTGTTCTGTAACTTACAGTCTGAAAAGAATTACCTGAGGCACTGAGAAGTTAAGTGATTTGCCAAAGGTCAAACAACCAATATGTTATCAAAGGGAGGATTTGGGTTAACTTGTCAACAACTGTCTCCTGATGTGAATCCCTTAAAATTAAAGTGCTTTAATTGCCTGGCAAGTCCAACAATAATT
>NW_027185903.1:37793076-37916904 GCF_028583685.1 Petaurus breviceps papuanus
CCTTAAAATTAAAGTGCTTTAATTGCCTGGCAAGTCCAACAATAATTCTGAGGCTTAGGTGGTTCTCTTCCTCAGAGGCCACCATCTTTCAAGACTTTCAACACCCCAAGTTCCAAATTCTGTGCCATATTCTTGATAGGAGCCCTTTGGATTTAACTCTGAAGCCAAACAAGCTCCAAATCAGGAAAAATTCAGATTGAGTTCGAAAAATTTTCAGACTATTCCTATTCTACCTAATATAGGTGTCCTAGATGGGATACAAATTTCTGCAGTAACACATACCTGATGAATCTGAAGCCCTATTAAAAGCATCTCCATTTGCTCCTGAAGAAAAGGTATCCTAAAAGAAAATATATTAAACTTAATTATTCACTTTAAATTATAATCAGGACCTGCAACTATGAAAAAAACAGTACTTCCAAAGGGCTACCTTAATTCTTAAATGTAGCTCCTTACAGAATTTCAGACTAAGCACTATACCAGCTGACCATGGTAGTAGTAGTTTAAAAAAAATTACTGCAAAAACTCCCTCAGGTCTTAAATTCAACAAAAGGTGAAAATCTTGTTTTTGCTCCTAAATCAGTAGTAAAATATTATTTCAAAAATATGAGGTTGCCCTAAAAATGAAGGGAGAAAGTGAGCAGATTCTATGGTTCAAACATAGTACGGTATAGTGGGAGAAGTGCTAAATTATCTATCACAACACCTAAATTCTTGTTCAAAGTCACACAGCTAATAAGCAGTCATGGCTCCCTCTACAGCATTACATCTTCACATCAACTTTCTTCATAGCTAAGCATATCCATTTTACCAAAGGGAAAGCTGCCTTGCCACAAGCAGAAAAATCAGATTTTCTTCTAAACAAAACAATTCTCTTATACAAAACAGAAACCAAATATCACAGAGCTGAATGATAATTTTAAAATTCATGACAATCTCTTTAAGGGGACCCAAGACCAATATTTAATGAAGACTGTACAGACTCTTTTTTATTGGCTAACCTTTCTCAATTTTTGTTTTAGAGGAAAATTTTGCACAACAAAAGTCAATGACTTTTTGAAACTCAAGGTAGGGAACTGATTTCCACAAAAGTAATAGCCTTTTTCAGTTGTTCCTATGCCAAATGAACGTGAGTCTAAATCTGACTTCTCTGTTTCAAAACCTGTATAACATATTAAATTGCTTGTTAAAAAACGTATCTGGGGTGAGACACTGGCTTCAGCACTAGGATACCTTGTTATTTTCCCATTCCCTATAAGATGGTCCAGTTATCACTCTAAAACATGTCTTAAGGTCTAAAAATGCATCATTTAAAACTCCCCAGTGCACCATTTTGACACACATAATGAACTTTAAGCACACTACCTTGTCAAATACAGGGACAAAAGATGGTATGTGAGGTTTGAGGATTTCTGTGTCCCAATCTTCATCACCCATGTTGGCCACGAGTTCTACTAAAACAAAAATACAACTATGTCTATCTGACCACAGAACCATATGCCTATTAATTACAAAACCCCAATCTCACATACGAACTTTTAAAATTATTCAATTAGCTCATTTTTGACGCCTTAAAGGGCTGTATAGATGAACTATTTTCATCAGCATTTTGCATCAATAGTACAATAATCCCTACAAGGGGAGCTCAATTCATCTAAGAGACAAACACCCCCACCCCCACCCAATCTCCCAAGGACTACAGGTTCATCCTTTCCACGGGAAATAACTGCAATTCTCTTAAGAGTCACGGACAAAAGGCAAGGGAGAAGTGGGGGGGGGGGGGGGGGGAGTGAGTAGGGGAAGAGGGGGAGGGCGGTGACTCCAGGGCTCCTTTGCAGGAGACTCTGAGTTTCCTCCCCAAGGAGAGCTTGGGCTCCTTGCTACAAGGTAAGCGGGGGAGACAGGTAGGGGGACCTGATGGGTGACATTTGGGGGCCCCCATCCCTTCAGTCCCCGAGAACGGGCGCTGGCGCCGCGCCGGCCTCACCCAGGTCCCCCAGGGGGCGAGGCCTGGGCCTGCTGGCCCCCCGCGATCCCCTATTCGAGGCCGGGCAATGCGGAGCCCCCACCCCGGCCTTCCCTCTTTCCCTTCCCTCCACTGCTGCCATTAGACCACGAAGAGGGGTGAGAGGCAGCGGCGAGGCACGCTGTCCGCCCCGGCCGGACGGTCTGGGGGCCCCTGGTCCCATCTCCTGAGCCGCCTCCTCACCTCCCGCGGTCACAGGTAGCCGCCGCCTCACTGAGCGGTCCCGCCCAAATGCGGTCGGCGCTTAAACCGCCGCACGTGCCGGCGCCCCGGCGGCGTCACGTGCCCCGCCCAAACAACAAATCGCACCGGGCGACGGGCTGCCGCAGCCAATCAGCGCTCGGGCGAGCTTCAACTTGCTTGCCGCCACTGCCCCGCCCGCCCCGCCCGCCCCGCCCGCGCCATTCGAATCCCACACCCTCGAAGCAAAACTTGCCACTGTTTAGCTCTGCTCAATACGGCCCCGGGGGTGGGAGGGGGTGGGGAGGGAAGCTGAGGGGGAGGGGAGGGTGATGAGTGGTTTCCCGCCAGAGCCTTCCCGCGGGCCGTGTGCAGAGGTTCCACCCTGTATGCAAGCCTGGGAAGGTCTCCCATGAGGACCTTCGGTCCCGCAAAACCGTGCGTGCATCCGCAGTTGCCGCTTGTGCATACGTACCGTTAACCAAGCAATTCCAATGCAGGAGAGACGCGGTTGTGGAGGAGAGGGAGCTGGGCCCAAAACCCGGGCCCTGCCCTTTGCTGCTGTACATTCCTGGCCAAGTCATTTAACCTCTAGGGAGCCTCAGCTGACCCCCTCTGACTTAGATGCTGGGTCTACAATAGGTGGACAAAATGTCCTACTCTACAAAGTGTAATTAATGTGAAAAAATGTGAAACGGCAAACTCCAGTCAATATTTTCTTGGGTATTTGAATATGTTTCGCATGAATTTAAGCTTCATATAGCAAAACTGATACACATGGAAGTTCTGTTCAGAGAGCTGAGAAATCTTCTAGTCCAACCCTCTCATTTTGCAAATAAGGTGGGCACACGAGTGCCCACGCTTTCCGTCGTAATTAAAAGTGAAGAGGGGTTTAGGAGGGAGGGAGTTATTGAAATAAAAAGTGTGTTAGTGGGCCGAGGCAGAGGTCTGAGGAGGAAATCAAAGGGGAAAAGTAAACGGAGAGAATGGTTGCTAGGAGGTTGTTTCGTCATCTACAATCTTATTCTGGTAATTAGCATCAGAGTTAGAGCTAAGATTGTGGCCCAGCAATTACACTATGTAGAGTAGACCCTGGATAAGTTTTGCTGTTAAGTCTCATCTACCTCTTAGTGACCCCTTTTGGGATCCTTCTCCAGCTCATTTTACAGATGGGGAAGCTGAGGCATAAAGGGTTAAATGACTTTCACAGGGTCACACAGCTAATGAGAGTGTCTGAGGCTACATTTAAACTCAAAAATGAGGTCTTCCCGGTGCCAAGTGCAGTGCTCTATCCACTGCGCCACCTAGCGGCCTCTCTAACAAAATACTTGATCTACATAGATGGGAAGTTTCTTTTCTATACTAAACCGTATTTTCCTATGTATTTTTTTCACTTCTCTCTCCAATGTCCTCTTTGTAGTGAAGCCACCAGGTGTTAAAATATTCCACAGACTGAATTCTGAGGGTTTTATCAGTTTCTTTGTGGAACTTCTCCACTTGTCCTCTGCAATAAATTAAATTTTAATTAATTAAACTAAATCATAATTGAGATGTGTTCTTTTTCCTTTTCTTCCAGTTTTTATATATTTGAAACATCAATTAAAACTTTGATGTTTAGGGAATCTAAATTCTTTTCTCACTACATTGTTCCCCATTGTGTCCAACAATTTTTAAATTATTCCTTTCCCCAACATGTATAATCTTGGATTTATTTTTTTAATATAAATAAATTTAGGTTCTTTATATGGATCTCTATGGGGGGGAGTTCAATACATTTGCATTTGTTAAAATTGTTAAATTTTACATCTACCATTCCTTGTAAAATTAATTTTGGGAAGAGAATGAAAAATTTCTTATACTGTTTCTTTTTCTAAAGCAAATAAATGTCGTTTAGTATAGGGGAATAAGCACATAATATAGAATTAAAGGAGAACTATAATGGGTGTACCTACAACCCACAACTATTAGTAACCTCCTAACCATGTAGAAGTTACTAAACATTTGAACCTTCCTTTCTTCATCTATAAAATGGGGATGATAAAAGCAATGTATGTAAAGTGCTTTGTAAACCTCAAAGTTTGTAATGTCACATATTTCTATATGTAATAATCTGAAAGTATCTAAAACTCTACAACTCCCCAAAAGGTTGGCAGAGTCACATTCTTCATTCCCTCTTTACCTCTTCAGTCTTTTCTGTTTTTTCTTGGTTTATCTTATTGGTACTATAGACAATGTTGCTTAGTTTAAAGGCATCCTGTCACCAAACTTTATTTAAAGTATTTTTTCTCTCCACTGTTTTTCATTATTTTATGAGGCAATACTAGTCATAATCTTCCACAATCTTTAAAATCCCACACATATGTCTATAAACAATGTTGACAGGGGGTGGCTAGGTGGTACAGTGAATAGACCAAAGGCCCTGGAGTCAGGAGGACCTGAGTTCAAATCTGGACTCAGACACTTAACACTGACTAGCTGTGTGACCTTGGTCAAATCATGTAACCCCAATTGCTCTGCCTTCCCCCTCCAAAAAAAAAGTAAACAATGTTGACTTTGGTTATTTATATCTCTGTTGGAAAGAAGATTAAATGTTTGTTGGCTGAGCTGGAGACCATTCCATTTTGGTCTACAAATATAGCAATTTACATAAATGCCCTAAAAAAATGGTAGTAATCAATAATCCATGTAAAATATCTGTTGTTTGAAAGCTGTCCCATTTGGCAGCAAGGACAGCTTGTTAATAGAGGTCAGATTAGAATTGTTTCAATTAATTCCTGTATCTCCTTCTCATTTTTATTCTTCTAGTTTGAGACTGATTTGATCTTTGCTCTAACAAGATGAGTCTGACTAGACACAGACAATTGATTGGAAATAACTCCTGTATCGGAAACGCATTTTTCTATCTGTTAAAATAAAGTCAATTTCATTTTTTTATAATATTGCACGGTGCTTGCCATATCCAGGGCCACCCAGTTCTCTCCTTGAAGAAATTATTTATGATATCTATATAATGTATAATCATTTGACTTCTCTAATTTCATTGTCCTGAATATATTGTTGGTCATTCTCCCCATGCTCACCTTTGCAGTTTAAGTAAGGAACATTTCCCAACCCACCCTGCACCCCAGCTCCCAAATCTCCCATAGGGATTTATTTTCCCAGACTACTCTCTCCAACTACTGGAGAGAGTCCAACTACTATCATTTTAGTGAATGGTCCTTTTCAAAGTTCCCATCTCTATCTTCTCTTAGAGGGTAGAGAAAGCTGGAAGGCCCCTTTGTTCAAAGTGACAGTGATTTTTTTAACCCAGGGCAAGGGTCTCAGTTTCTCTTGGCTTCTTTTCTCTGCAGTTAGAAATTTTAAAAATAGTTGTTGTTGTTCAGTTGTTCTGACTCTTGGTGACCCCATTTGAGGTTTTCATGGCAGAGATACTAGAGCTATTTACCATTTCCTTCTCCAACTCATTTTACAGATGAGGAAACTGAGGCCAAAAGGGTTAAGTGATTTGCCCAGGGTTACCCAGCTAGTAAGTATCCAAGACCAGATTTGAATTCAGGTCTTCCTGACAACACCTCCTGGTACTCTATCCACTGTGGCACCTAGCTGCCCAAAATGCAGATAACAAAAATCATAAAATGCTCTGAGCCCCCGGGCAATCTTGATTATCATTTCAAGAATGTGTGCTTTGTGCTGGTTGGATATTGTGTCAATTATTCACAGGTTTCTAACTTCTTGGTGACATCTGTAACCATCTTAGGCTGGTAAAATGTGCTTCTTACTAGCTCTAGAGCTTACCACCTGAAAGAAGACCATTAGCTATTTGATGAGTATCCTGGACCAAGGTGAAATGTGAAATGCTTAATTAGTAATATTGACAAACAGTATTATGTTCTGGTGAAACTTAAAATATAAGCCTTTGCAGTAATTGCGACTGTAGGTGGAAATTAAGTTACAGAATGCTGTGTTTTGATTGTCCTAAGTTTAAGATTACTTTCTTTTTTCTCTTTCTAAATTAGTTTTTTTTCTTATCAAACAAATAAACATGATCAAGAAAAATATATTCTCACATTATCCATGTCCCAGAAGGTGTCTCATTCTGCACCTTGAGTCCACTGCCTTTCTGCTAGGAGTTATATGAGTAACAATTATTGTTTTTCAAAGAAGAAATGTAAATAGTTCAGCTTGAATAAGTCCCTTATGATTTCTTTTTCCTGTTTACCTTCTCATTGGTAACATTCTCCATCATTGGTCCTTTGTAATTATAGATCAGAGTTCTTATGACTTTAAGAGTTTATTGTATAAATTATCCTCCTGGGTCTACTCATTTTACTCTGCATCAATTTATATGTCTTCTCAATTTTTTCTTTCTTTTTTTATTTGCTTATTTTTAGTTTTCAACATTCATTTCCACAAGATTTTAAGTTACAAATTTTCTCCCCATCTTTCCCCCTCACCCCAAAATAGTGAGCCTACTGAATACCCCTTCCCCCAGTCTTCTCTCTTTTATATCCTCTCCCATCCCCCCTCTAACTTTCTAGTAGGGCAAGATGGATTTCTATGCCCCAGTGCCTGTACATCTTATTTCCCAGTTGCATGTGAAAAACAATTTTTTTAAACATTTGTTTTTAAAAACTTTGATTTCCAGATTTTTTTCCTTTCTTCCCTTCTCACTCACCCCCACTGGGAAGATAAGCAATTCAATATAGGTTGTACATGTGTAGTTACACAAAACATTTCCATAGTAGATATATTGTGAAAGACTAACTATATTTCCCTCTATCCTATCCCGCCCCCCACTTATTCTGTTTTCTACTTTGACCTATCCCTTTTCAAAAGTGTGTGCTTCTAACTACCCTGTCCCTTAATCTGCCTTCCCTTCTAACATCCCCTCTCTAATCCCCTTCCCCCCTACTTTCCTGTAGGGTAAAATACCCAAATGAGTGTGTATGTTATTCCCTCCTTAAACCAAATTCAATGAGAGTAAGGTTGACCCATTCCCTTTCACCTTCCTGTTCTTCACCTCTATTGTAACAGTTTTCTCTTGACTCTTTTATATAAGATAATT
The DNA here is from genome assembly GCF_028583685.1 of Petaurus breviceps papuanus. Lineage (NCBI taxonomy): Eukaryota > Metazoa > Chordata > Mammalia > Diprotodontia > Petauridae > Petaurus > Petaurus breviceps. The sequence continues at coordinate 37,800,348 of NW_027185903.1, forward strand.
TACCCTAATCTATCTCTCCCTTTCTGCTTCTCCCAATATATTCCTCTCTCACCTCTTAATTTTATTTTCTAGATATCATCCCTTTATATTCAACTCATCCTGTGCCTTCTGTCTATGTATACATGAACATACAAATGCTCACACTCACATATATATTTATATAGACATACATCCTCCTATATATATTCCCTTCAGGTATCCTCACACTGAGAAAAGTCTTATGAGTTACAATTATTGTTTTTCCAAGTAGAAATGTAAATAGTTCAGTTTTAATAAGTTCCTAATGATTTCTTTTTCCTGTTTACCTTCTCATGCTTCTCTTGCTTCTTGTATTTGAAAGTCAAATTTTCTGTTCAACTCTGGTTTTTTCATCAAGAATGCTTGAAAGTTCTCTATTTCATTGAATAACCATATTTTTCCCTGAAGCATAATACTCAGTTTTTCTGGGTAGGCGATTCTTAGGTTTAATCCCAGCTCCTTTGACCTCCAGAATATCATATTCCAAGCCCTTCAGTCCCTTAATGTAGAAGCAGCTAGATCTTGTGTTATACTAATTGTGTTTCCACAATATTCAAATTGTTTCTTCCTGGCTTCTCATAATATTTTCTCCTTGACCTGGGAACTCTGGAATTTGTCTATGATATTCCTAGGTGTTTTCTTTTGGGGATCTTTTTCAAGAGGTGATTGGTGAATTCTTTCAATTTCTATTTTTCCCTCTGGTTCTAAAGCATCAGGGTAATTTTCCTTGAGAATTTCTTGAAGGATGATTTCTAGGCTCTTTTTTTGATCATGGCTTTCAGGTAGTCAAATAATTTTTAAATTATCTCTCCTGGATCTATTTTCCAGATCAGTGGTTTTTCCCATGAGATATTTCACAGTCTTCTATTTTTTTCATTTGTTTGGGTCTGTTTAATAGTATCTTGATTTCTCATAAACTCATTAGCTTCCATTTGTTCCAATCTAATTTTGAAGGAATTATTCTCTTCAATGAGTTTTTGAAATTCCTCTTCCATCTGGAAAATTTGGCTTCATAAGGCATTCTTCTCCTCAGTGGCTTTTTGGGCCTCTTTTGCCATTTGAGCTAGTCTATTTTTTAAGGTATTGTTTTCTTCAGTATTTTTTGGGTCTCCTTTAGCAGGCTGTTTACTCTCTTTTCATGATTTTATCGCATCACTCTCACTTCTCTTCCCAATTTTTCCTCCACTTCTCTTACTTGATTTTCAAATCCTTCTTGAGATCCTCCATGGCCTGTAATCAATTCATATTTTTCTTGGAAGCTTTTGATGCAGGAGATTTTACTTTGCTGACTTCTTCTGGTTCCATGTTTTGATCCTTTTTGTCCCCAAAAAAGGATTCCGTGGTCTGATTGCGCTTCCTCTGCTTGCTCATCTTGACAGCCAATTACTTGACTGTTGAGCTCTTTGCCACAGTAGAACTCTGCTTCCAGAGTGTAGACCTTTGTTCCAAATCGCTGGGGTTTTCACAAATATTCTCAGAGGTCTGAGGAGGGTGCCCTCTTTGCAGCTGCCATAAGCTCTGGCTCACTGGCCACACCCCCCAGGACCACCACCCAAGACTGCAACCCAGATCCAAGCAGGACAAAGCAAGATAGATTACCCCCTGAATGGTCACTTATTCCCCCTATGATCTGTAGGCCAGGAGCTCTGGAGGCAGCTGACACACCTCCACCACCTCTCGCCCTGGGGGCAGGGGCTGGACTGCACTCTTTGGTCACCTAGTTCCAACAGAGTTCCCCACTGAACTTTTAATTTGTCTTTGGCGTTTATGGGTTGAGAAGTCTGGAAACCACCACAGCTGATGGTGATTCACTCTCCTGAAGTCTGCTCCAGCCAGTTTGGGCTGCAGGTTGGGCCACCTGGGGCTCAGCACCACTCATGCGGGACTGCATTCGGCTCCCAGTCTTATGTGATAGACCCTTTCTGTTGACCTGCCAGGCTAGCTTCAGTGGGAGATTTGTTTCTCTCTGTCACTTTGTGGGTTCTGTAGCTCTAAAATTTGTTTAAAGTCATATTTTACAGGTATTGGAGGTGGTTGTGGCTGGAGCTCACAGAGTTTCCTGCTTCTACTCCACCATCTTGGCTCTGCCTCCCTTTCTTCTCAATTCTCTGAAATAATTTATTTCATTATTTCGGACAGTTCAACAATATTCTATTATATTCAAATACCATACATTGTTCAGTCATTGCCCAGCTAATGGGTGTCCCCCTCAGTTTCCAATTCTTTGCCATCACAAAGAACTGTTATAAATCCTTTTTATATACCCATGTTTTTCCTCTTTCTTTGATTTGTTTAGAACATGAATTTCGTAAAGCTATCACTAGGTGAAAGGGCATGCATAATTTAGTGATTTGAGTGGTATTGTTCCAAAGTGCCTTCCTGGTTGGTTAGAACAATTAACCAAGCCAGCAATAGTTCATTAGCGTTCTTATTTTCTCTCACCACCTCCAACATTTATCATTTTTCTTTTTTTGTCAGTTCTATCAATCTGATGAGGGTAAGGTAGAACCTCAGTAAAACGTTGTTTTGAATTATATTTCTCTAATTATTAATTATTTGGAGCATTTTTATATGACTATGTTGACAGTTTTGATTTCTTCTCTTGAGAATTGCCTATTCATATCTTCTAATTATCAGTTTCGGGAATGGTTCTTATTCTTAGAAACTTGTGTGAATCCTTTATATAGCTTAAAAATATCCAGAGAAATGTCGCAGAGAAACACTGTAAATATTTTTCCAGTTAATTATCTTCCTCCTAATATCAGGCATTTTCATTGCTTCCTGTATCAGAATAAATTAACTGTCCCATAGCTAATTTATATTCTTCTTTGAGTATCTCTTTTACTTTCCCACTTGTGGAGACACAGACATGAACCATATGTTTTACTGTAATTAGCTTTGTCCCAGTTATTCAAGGCTGGAGGTTCATGAGCAAGCCAAGTAATGTGAGAATGGGGAGCTTAATTCTTCTATTTATAAGAAGACTCTCCCTAGCAATGAACCTATTACAGGATTGCATGGCTGGAAACAGGCCTGGGAGGATCATACTTCCAGTTTCAGTTTCTTAGGGTTAGACATTGAAATCACTAAGTATTAACTATGGGTTGATTTTGTTTGGAAGATCTCATCAAGCTCTTACTAAATCTCTACCTCATCCTCTACAACAGATATTAGTGCATAAGCTACAATTATCTTCATGGTGGTCTTCTTACACATAATTATCATGAGTTCTGCAATACAAGAGGATCAAATATCCCATTAAATAATGTTTTTTATTGCCCTTGGACATATGACCAAATCTACCAATGCCTTCATTTATCTCTCCAAGGTGAATCTGTGAGTGATCCTTTCTGTTCAGTTGTAACTTCCTTTTATCTTCAGGTTTCATTCAGAATATGAATATTAAGATTGATAGAATTCAGTTTCTCAAGTATTATGTTCAATTGTTGGTTATTAGACAAAGATTTCACATCTAGCCTATCCACAGCTAAGTTCATCTTCTTGGACAGCCTAAAAGTCATGATCCATCACCCAAGAGCCAGGGAGTCTTTCTGTACTCAACTAGACTGATTCTCAGACAGAAAACATAGTTTGTTTCTAGGGCCATACTCAAAGCCTTTCTAGCATGGTAGAACCTACCACAGCTTTTACACCATTGGCATAGCCTTTAAGAATTCACCTCCAGGGGCATCTTGGTGGCCCAATGAATAGAGAACTGGCCCTGGAATCAGGAGGACCTGAGTTCAAATCTGGCCTCAGACACTTAACACTTACTAGCCATGTGACCTTGGGCAAGTTACTTAACCCCAATTGCCCTCCCCTCCCCCCTCAAAAAAAAAAAAGAATTCACCTCCATATTACAGTGAGGTATTAGAACATTTTAGAGATTATCTGTATTGCCCTTTCACTTATTTTTGTAGTTATTATTCAACATTTCTTTTAAAAATTTTATCAGTGGGGGGGTGGAGCCAAGATGGTAAATAGAAACAGGACTTCCACCCAGCTCCAGCTTCCATCTCCTCCAATACATGTAAAAAATTACTCTACAGAAACTTTAGAGCTACAGAACCCACAAGGTGACAAAGTGAAACAAATCTCCTGCTGAAGGAAGCCCGGCAGGATGGCAGGAAGGGTCTATCACAGCACACTGGGAGCTAAGCGCAGTCCCAACTGAGATGAGATTTTAGCTCCAGGGCACCCCAACCAGCTGCGGCTGGAGTGGACTTTGGGACAGTGGCTCACCAGCAGCTATAGCGGTTTCCAGACTTCACAGTCCACAAATGCCAAAGACAAAGTGGAACTTTGTTCCAACAGGGGGAGCATGGTCCAGCTGCTACCCCCAGAGTGAGAAGGGGAGAAGGGGCGGTGGCTGCAGCTGCTACCGCATGGCTGCTTCTGGAGATCCTGGCCTGCAGATTGTAGGGGGACCAAGAGACCATTCAGAGGGTAATTACTCTTGCTTTGACCTGCTTGGATCCAGATCACGGTCTTGGTTAATGGTCCTGGAGTGTGTGTCCAGTGAGCCAGAGTGTGTTGGGGCTGTACAGAGGGTGCCTATCTAATAGCTCTGGTAGCTGCAAAAAAACCCCAGTAATTTGGGACATAGCTATCTCCATTTTGGAAGCAGAGTTCTACTGTGGCAAAGAGCTCAAAAGTCAAGTAATTGGCTGGCAAGATGAGCAAGCCAAGGAAACGTAATCAAACAATAGATTCCTTTTTGGGGGACAAAAATGATCAAGGCATGGAGGGGGAGGAAGACAGTGAAGTCAGAATTTCTGCATCAAAAGCCTCTAAGAAAAATATGAATTGGTTACAGGCCATGGAAGAGCTCAAGAAGCTCAAGTTAAGATAATCAAGTAAGAGAAGTGGAGGAAAACTTGGGAAGAGAAATGAGAATGATGCAAGAAAATTATGAAAAGAGAGTCAACAGCCTGCTAAAGGAGACTCAAAAAATACAGAAGAAAATAACACCTTAAAAATAGACTAACTCAAATGGCAAAAGAGGCCCAAAAAGTCAGTGAGGAGAGGAATGCTTTAAAAAGCTAAGTTTGAAAGATGAAAAAGGACCTTCAAAAAGTCACTGAAGAAGCTTTTCAATTTCATGTAGTCAAAATTATCCATTTTACATTTTATAATGTTCTCTAATTCTTGTTTAGTCATAAAGTCTTTCCCTCTCCACAAGTCTGATAGGTAAACTATTCCTTGTTTTGGGAGACTGCTTACAGTATCAACCTTTATACCTACATCATGCACCCAATTTAGACTTGATTTTGGTATATGATGTTAGATAATGGTCTATGCCCAGTTTCTGCCATACTATATTCCAGTTTTCCCAGCAGTTTTTGTCAAATGGTGAGTTCTTATCCCAAAAACCAGGGTCTGGGGGTTTATCAAACAATATATTACTATAGTCATTGACTTCTGAATCTCATGTGCCTAATCTATTCCATTGATCCACTCCTCTATTCCTCAGCCAGTACCAAGTAGTTTAGATGACTGCTGCTTTATAATACAGATTGAAATCTGGTATAGCTAGTCTACCTTCCCTAGCATTTCTTTTCATTAATTCCCTTGATATTCTGGACCGTTTATTCTTCCAAATGAATTTTGTTACTATTTTTTCTAGCTCTATAAAGTAGTTTTTTGGTAAATTAATTGGTATGGCACTAAATATATAATTTAATTTAGATAAAATTGTCATTTTTATTATATTAGCTCAACCCAGCCACGAGCAATTGATATTCTTCCAATTAGTTAGATCTGACTTTATTTGTGTGAAAAGTGTTTTGTAGTTGTGGTCATATAGGTCCTGGGTTTGTTTTGGCAGGTAGATTCCCAAATATTTTATAATGTCTACAGTAACTTTAAATGAGATTTCTCTTTCTATATCTTGCTATTGAATTTCATTGGAAATATATAGGAATGCCGAGGATTTATGTGGGTTTATTTTATATCCTGCAACTTTGCCAAATTTATTTATTGTCTCAAGTATTTTTTTACTTGATTCTCTAGGATTCTCTAAGTATATCATCGTATTATCTGCAAAGAGTGATAGCTTGGTCTCTTCTTTGCCTAATTTGATTCCTTTGATTTCTTTTTCTTCTCTAAAAGCTTCTGTACAAACAAAGCCAATGTAACCAAGATTAAGAGGGAGGTGGGAAATTGGGAAAGAATCTTTACAACCTATGTCTCTGACAAAGGACTCATTTCTAAAATATACAGAGAATTGAGTCAAATTTATAAGAATACACGTTATTCCCCAATTGATAAATGGTCAAAGGATATGAACAGGCAGTTTTCAGAGACAGAAATTAAAGCTATCTATAAGCACATGAAGAAATGCTCTAATTCACTATTGATTAGAAAAATGCAAATCAAAACAACTCTGAGGTACCACATTTCACCAGTCAGATTGGTTAAGATGACAAACAGGAAAATGATAAATGCTGGAGAGGATGTGGGCAAATTGGAACACTAATGCATTGCTGGTGGAGTTGTGAACTGATCCAGCCTTTCTGGAGAGCAATCTGGAATTATGCCCAAAGGGCTATAAATACTTTCATACCCTTTGATCCACCAATACCACTCCTAGGGTTATATCCCAAAGAGATCATAGAAGTGGGAGAAAGACCCATATGTACAAAAATGTTTATAGCAGCTCTTTTTGTGGTGGCAAAGAATTGGAACTTAAGGGGGTGCCCATCAACTGGGGAATGGCTGAACAAGTTGTAATATATACATGTTATGGAATACTATTGTGCTATAAGAAACAAGGAGCAGACGGTCTTCATATTTACCTGGAGAGTCTTATACAAACTGATGCTGAGTGAGAAGAGTTTATATCCAGGTGGAAGCAAAATACCTGATCTTTTTCCTTCTCTTATTTGGTTTTATGTCCTCTTTACCATTTTTCATTCCATCTGATACAATCCATCTTTATAAACTGACTAATATATAATGTGAAAATATTTACAGATCCTATACTTGACTATATGCCGCCATGGTGGGGGGGGGGGGGAAAGGGGGGGGACAAAATGTGAAACTCAAGGAATTGTGGAATTGAATCCTGTAAACTAAAAGGAAACAAATTTATTTTTAAAAATTAAAAATAAATAAAACAATTTTAAAAAGTCACTGAAGAGAATAATTCCTTCAGAATTAGATTGGAGCAATTGGAAGCTGATGATTTTGTGAGAAATCAAGATACTATAAAACAGATCCAAACAAATGAAGGGATAGGGGGCAAGGTGAAGTATCTCACTGGAGGGACCACTGACCTGGAGAGTGGATCCAGGAGAGATAGTTTAGGAATTATTGGTCTACCTGAGGGCTGTAATCAAGAAAGGAGTCTGGACACCATCTTTCAAGAAATTATCAGGCAAAATTGCTTTGATATTCCGTAACCAGAAGGCAAACTAGAAATTGAAAGAATTCACTGATTGCCTCTTGAGAGGGATCCCAGGAAGAAAACTCCTAGGAATGTTGTAGCCAAATTCCAGAGTTCACAGGTCAGGGAAAGGGTGCTGCAGGCAGTCAGGAAGAAGTGATTTGAGTATTGTGGAAACACAATCAGGATGATGCAGGCAGGACCTGGCAGCTTCTACACTGGGGGACCGAGGGGCTTGGGATATGATACCCTGGAGGTCAAAGGAGCTGGGACTAAAACTGGGAATCACCTACCCAGCAAAACTGAATATAATGCTACAGGGGAAAATATGGTCATTCAATGAAATAAAGAATGTTCAAGCATTCTTGATGAAAAAACCTGAGCTGGACAGAATATTTGACTTTCAAATGCAAGAAGCAAGAGAGGCATGAGAAGATGAACAGGAAAAAGAAATCATAAGGAACTTATTAAAGTTGAACTATTTACATTCCTACATGGAAAAACAGTAATTGTAACTCATAAGACTTTTCTCAGTGTGAGGATACCTGAAGGGAATATATATGTATATATAGGAGGATATATGTCTATATAAATATATATGTGAGTGTGGGCATTTGTATGTTCATGTATACATAGACAGAGGGCACAGGATGAGTTGAATATGAAGGGATGATATCTAGAAAATAAAATTAAGAGGTGAGAGAGGAATTTATTGGGAGAAAAGGAAAGGGAGTGATAGATTAGGGTAAAGTGTCTCATATAAGAGTCGAGAGAAAACGGTTACAATGGAAGGGAAGAGCAGGAAGGTGAAAGGGAATGGAACAACCTGATTCTCATTGAATTTGGCCTAAGAAGGGAATAACATACACACTCAATTGGGTATCTTATCCTACAGGGAAACAGAAGGGTAAGGGATAAGAGGGGGGAGGATAGAAGGAAGGGCAGATTGGGGAAGAGGGTAGTTAAAAGCAAACATTTTTGAAAAGGGATAGGGTCAAATGAGAAAATATAATAAGTAGGGGGGCAGGATAGGATGGAGGGAAATGTAGTTATTGTTCCACAGTATAACTACTATGGAAATGATTTGGGTAACTACACATGTACAATGTATATTGAATTGCTTATCTTCCCAGTGGGGTTGGGAAAGGGGGGAAGAAGGGATCTAGAACTCAAAGTTTTTTAAACAAATGTTTAAAAATTGGTTTTTTACATGCAACTGGGAAATAAGATATAAAGGTACTAGGGTATAGAAACCCATCTTGTCCTACTAGAAAGTTAGGGGGTTTGAAGGAGGAAGATATAAGAGAGAACAGATTAGGGGAAGGGATATTCAGTAGGCTTGCTATTTGGAGGGGTAGGGGAAAGACAAGGAGAGAAAAAATTGTAACTCAAAAATCTTGTGGAAATGAATGTTTAAAACTAAAAATAAATAAATTTTAAAAATTTTTTTATCAATATCTACATGAATTTCTCAGTATTCCTCTCTATTTAATCCTCCCTTGTGATAAAAAAAATTAAGCAAAACCCCAAACAACAGAGACTTTATCTGACAGAGTATGCTGCATTCTGTACTTACAGTTCCCTACCTCTCTACCTACAGAATGAAAACATTCTATTTCATCATTTTCTTAAATAAACAGAAGGAAAGCAGAAGGAACACAGGTGAATAGTACTGCTTTTAAAGTAACAGACCAAATATATACACAAAAGGAAAAACAAGCTGTACAAAATAAAGATTTGCTTTCATATGTGATCTTCATCATCTGCTCTACTTTGTTTATGGAGATCCCTATTTTACTTGGTGGTTGGTAGGTTTAGAATGAAAAAAAATGCATCAAACTATAGAATGTAAGTTGATTTAATAAGTAATAACCTGCTAAAAGTTTTGTCAAAGTTTGGATTTATTCCTTCATTGAAATCCCAGTGCTATGACAATGTAAATATGATGTCTAAAATCAAACATGCAAAACTAAATTGAAGAAAATGGGAGCGAAAAAAATATGTTCCCATCACTTGTGCTCCAGGATCAGTACTGATCAATGAAATTCATCTGAGTTCCCCTACCTTCCAGTACTGTTCTCATTTGCATTCTTAAAGTCATTTTATCTTTTGTTCTCTTGATTCTACTCCCTTCATTCTGTACCAGTTCATGTGAGTCTGCATATATTTCTCTGAATTCTTCATATTGTATATTTATACAGCACAATATTACATTACATTCATATGCCACAATTTGTTCAACCATTCTCCCAATCAATGGGTACCCACTTTGTTTCCAGTTTTTTTTTTACCACAAAGAGTGATGCTATAAATATTTTGTCATGAGACATTGATCTCCTTTCTGTCTTTGTCCTCCTTGGACTATATGCCCAACAATGAGATAGATGGGTGTGGTATGGGCACATTATTTACTAGGGTCCCTATCATGTAAGCTGGGGTGGTTTTTCTCTAAAAGGGAGGGAAGCTGTACCCAACTTGGTTGGTGGATTTGGTCGGTTCAGCCACTGATAGTTTTCTGGTTGCCTAGGCCATAAAATGGCGGGCAGAAGAGGATTCAACGCCCTTTAGACTTGACAGATTTTCTGCTGCCATCCAACATATCTCAAGACAAAGGTGTCTGAAGCTACCTAAATCAGTGCTATATCCTTGCTGAGTATGCTTTCCATGATACTGTCAAGTAAATTTCTTTTTTGTTAAGTGTTTAATAATCTATAAGTCTTTCATATTTTGTTCCAATCTTGAACCTAAACCACCAGCCAGACAGGGTTTAATTTGAACCTGCCCCAGAACAATGGATCAAACCATATAAGCTATAATGGTCACTTAATGATATATCTATCTTTCTTTGGCCCTTCTATCTTTTTTCTGAAAACTAACATCAACAATTTGACCAATACAACATGGGTTATTTTTATCAGAAAGTGATGCATTAAGTATGTTTTGCATGACTGCACATGTATAACCTAAATCAAATTCTGTATCATCTAAATGAGGGAGAAGGGAAAGAATTTAGAATTTAAAATTTAAAAAAATAAATGTTAAAATTGTTTTTACATGTAATTGAAAAAATAATATACTTAATTTTAAAAAAGATATATTAAGATGATAATCATAGTTGAAAAATATCCATTGTTCAAAGTGTTCAGAACTCTGGGATGTCTATGTCAGAGTTTGAGAATGTTAAGAAAGGGGGAGTACTTGTGTGCCCAAGACAGAGAGGAAACATAGCTCAGTTTCATTAAAGATTTAAGTGTAACAGGGCCGTTGGTGCATGCCCAGATCACCTAACATGGAGGCATCCTGCTTTTCTGACCACCTGGGTGGAAATAGGACTCCGTTGATTGACTGTGTAGCCAGAACAGGCTGCCATACTGGGACAATCTCTCTTGATCTTTCAGGTATGTGTGGAGATCATAGTTCACCCACAATGGGTACCAGGAACTGAACCAGGAAGGGAGATTTCTTCTACCCAGTTCCTTTTATCCCAGCTCAGGGTCTGGGGATGTTTCTATTTCTAATTTGTTTTGTATGTCCTTCTAGCTTCAGATGCAGACAATAATCTCCCCAGGTCTGCAGAGTTAGAATGACAGTGATCTTGGAGCCAGGATTCCAGGCAGGATGTTGAAGCCAAACAGCCCAGGAGGGAAACCCAGAGAAGCCAGAATGCCTGGGACTCAAGCCCAAGGGGGAATTCAGGATTTGAAATTTGAGACTATGCTCTATAGGAACTGAGTTAAAATGTAGTCCCATTCTGCTCCTCAGAGTCTGAGGTGGTATCAGGACAGGGGGATTTTGCCTTCTACATTTTATGGAGTAAGTTTGTATAATTTTGATTACTTCCTTGAAATTAATATTTCTTTGTAAAAGCTAATCTGAATGTTAGTAGATAAATGGAACTGTGGTATAGGGAACCACCTCTTACATTTAAGGGAACATCAGTGGGTTCTATAGCCATTTGCAGAGAGCCTAGACACCCCTCAATCCCTGGGGAAAGGGGAAAGCTACAACATACCTGCCCTTCAGGAAGTGGGAGCCAAAGTGGTCAAGTACTACATAAGGATGGAAGCTGATGGCATAAATTTGAAAAACTCACTCCACCCTACTTAAAGTGATAAGACACTTTGCCCCTATTTCTTTAACAAGTAAGAACATATTCAGTTATTCATTAGATGTGAACAAATTCTGTTGTTACATGTGAACATACCTAGATGTGACAAGATATCTGTTCAGGTTGGCTTCAGGATTTGGTCATGTCATCAGGGGGGACTGTATAAAACCATTAGACTAAATGGAAACAGATTCAAGCAAGCAGCAAGACAGGAAATAGCATTCTAATCATACCCCTAAGAAAAATAATCAATCAGCCTTCTCACCCACCCTTGGCCAGAAGAAGATCTTGTGGTCATGATTCAGGCTTTTTTCTTTTTCTTTTGCTTTTTGGAGGGCAATTGGGGTTAAGTGACTTGCCCAAGGTCACATGGCTAGCTTTTATGCCAAGTGTCTGAGGCCAGATCTGAACCCAGGTCCTCTTGACTCCAGGGCCTGTACTCTATTCACTGTGCCACCTAGCCACCCCATGATTCAGGCTTTTTATCAGCATCTTAGCAACTTCCCAGGGAAAGAAGTAACTGATGGCAGTGTCTGCATCAGAAGCCAAAAACATATTTTCATGAATAGTCAAGTCTCTACAAAGATCCAGGCAGAAAACATTACATTGTACCTAGGAGGAAAGGTACTTAGAGGAACTGTGAGTTACTGCTTTGGCACTAAGCTTAAGACTTCTTTCCATTGGACTATGCATATACTTATAGGAAAGCATGTCTCAGACTCTTGGGGGATGTTTGTACTGACTGCTCTTAGTAAATAGTCCTTTCTAAGAAACTAATTAAATCCTGGCTGACTAATAAATAACTCATAATAATGATGGGAAGCACCCCAGTGGAGGTTTGTGAGTTATGAAATAAGAAAGATGCTCCCCTAACCCTAACTGTGAGAGAAGACGTAGGGGCCATACTCTGGGGACCTGATTTGTCAGTATAAGCAAGAATTGGGATAGTTACCTCAAAGCACAGATAAATACAGTAAATCACCACAGAGATAATGCAGATACACTATACAGATAAATACAATAAATCCAAGTATATACCATGTTTCCCCGATAATAAGACACTGTCTTCTTATTTTTTTGGACAGAAAAACACCAGAGGGCTTATTTTCAGGGGAGGGCTTATTTTAATGAACATTGACAGCAATTTTAATAAACAGGTAAATGTGAACAAAAAAATGTACCTTTATTCAGTAAGCAAATCACTGGGGAAGAACAGGATGACACGCTCACTGCTGCAGCTCTGATTGGATGCAGCTCGGAGCGCGGCGTGCGGTTCACCGGGGGGGGGGAGACGGTGCATACAGAGGGTACCGTAATGTAGCGTGTAGCGCAGGGGATCACCTTCACTATAGTAGCAATCTCAATAGGGCTTATTTTCGGGGGAGGGCTTATTTTAGAGGAATCTTACACAGTAAGGGGAGGGCTTATTTTCGGGATAAGTCTTATTATCGGGGAAACACGTGTATGAATTAATTTCCAGAGTCAGAGAGAACTACTGATGGTGATGGGAGTAGGGGGAAGAGTTCGCTCAAGAAAGGCCTTGCGCAGAAAGTGGTGCCTGAGCTGAACTTTGAAGGAAGATAAGGAAATTAAGGAGTTTATTCTAAACACAGGAGGAAGGCCTGTGTAAAGGCATGGAGACATAAAGTTATGTAAAGGGGCCATCAAATAGGCCAATTTAACTATAACAAAGTTCATAAAGAGAAGTTACATGAAATGAGATTGGGAAAGAGTGACTGCTCTTCTTTTACCGTCATGTCCACCAGCTTCTACCTGATATGCAAGACAAATCCATGTCAAGCCAAACCAGGAAGTGTTCAGACAGAGTTATAACCAGAGGCAGAGCTGATGGCTAGGGACTGAATTCAGAAGGGAATGATCAAAACCTGAACAACAACTTCAAATATCAACAACAAATTCTGTTTAACGGCTCATTTTTAAAGTAGCCTGCCATAACATTCTGGGATCACTACTCAGATGTCCCATCCAACTTTATCACCTCCTTCCACCTAACTTAAACTCATTTACCACATGCATTTAATTCAGGCTTCTGCTAAAGAAATTACTAATGAAAACAAAGAATCACAGAATTTCAGAGTAGGAAGGAACCTTAGAGTTCACCTTGTCCAAATTGTCCTGAGCAGATGCACCTAGACATCATCCCAGACAAGTGTCATTCAGCTTTTCTAGGGAAACTTCCACTGTTGGGAAGCCCATTGCTTTCCAAAGTTGTTTGGGGTAGCTTTAGGAAGTATTTTTGTTACATTTAACTGAAATCTATTTCTGTGCAACTTCCACCCATTAAGCTTAGTTTTGACTTCTGAAGCCAAACAGAACAAGTTTAATCTCTTTTCCACATGTCAAATATTCAAATGCAGATTTGTAATAATGGTTATTGAGAAACTGAAACCATGCCAATCTCATTTTATTCCCTGGACCTTTTCCTACCTAATTAAGAGCCTAATAAGAGCCTCAGCCTGGTGTTGGTTGTTACAGACCAGCCTGAAAGAATGAAGGATTGTGATGGAGTAAGTAAGATTGAAAAGTCTGAGTGGCCAAGGGAGCGTTTGTGCAGAATAATCCAGGAGGAAAGAGTCTAGGTAATGTCTGGAAAGAGTGAGTAGGGACTTCTCATCAGATGGCTGAGTAATAAGAAAGCCAGGAGTGTCACCTCCTCACAAAACCCCTGTAAAACCCTTAGGTGTCACTGGCAGACAATTTATCAATAATTGTCAATGGGGAGTCCCACATTCACCCATGGGAAATAGGGGATTAGGTTCCAAAAACCTGTAATCTTTCACTAGAGATTGCTGAAAATATACTTTTCTGCATATAGTTCTTTATTACCTTCTATGTGCCAGGCACTGTCCTAAGTACTGGGCATACAAAGAAAGGCAAAAACAATAGCAAGAGTTTACAAACTAAAGGGCAAGACAACATGCAAATAACTATGTACAAACAACATATACATAGGATAAATCTGAGATAATCTCAGAGGGCAAGAATTAGCTAATTAATGGAGACTGGGGAAGGCTTCTTGTAGAAGATAAAATTGTAGCTGAGGTTGAAAGAAAGCAGGGAAGCCAAGAGATGGAGATGAAAAGGGAGAGCTTTCCAGGCATGGAGGACAGGCAGTGAAAATTCGCAGAGTAGGGAGATAGAGTGTCTTGTTCAAGGAACAGCATGGTGACCAGTGTCCCTGGATGACAGGTTATTGGAGGTAAGTCAGGTTTAAGAAGACTGGAAAGGGATAAAAAGTTCAGGTTATGAAAAGCTTTAAGAGCCAAACAAGATTTTGTATTTGATCTTAGAGGCAATAGGGAACCACTGAAATTTATGGAATAAGGGGTGACACAGTTGGATCTGTGCTTTAGGAAGATTAATTTGATAGCCAAGTAGAGTATGGACTAGAGTACGGAGAAACTTAGGCAAGGAGGCCAACCTGCTAGCTGTTTAAGTAATCTAGGAGTAACATGATGAGGTGGCAAGGATCAAAGAAAAGAAGGCATAGGAATAGGTATAGGAAAGATATTATAAAGGTGGAAAATCAGGACTTGATCACTGGTTGGATACAAGAGGGGTGAGAGAGAGTGGGGAGTCAAGGATGATTCCTAGGTTGTGAGCCTAGGAGACTGGAAAGATGGTGGTATCCTCAATGGTGATAGGGAAGTTAGATTAATAATCACTTGAAAAATACTCAACCTTTATAAAAATCAAAGAAATACAAATTAAAATCATTTTGTGTTTCTACCTCAAAACATCAAAGGAGAAAATATAATTAAAAGCAACAAAGCAGAATATTAGAAAGGGGGAGAAAACAGCTATACTCACCCATCACTGGTTGGGTTGCAAATTTGTAGGCTCTTATTGGAGAATAATTTGACAATACACAATAAAAGTTACCAAAATCACTATACTCTTTTAATCAACCACTAAAGGAAGCACTCATTAAGTACCTACTGGGTACCAGTCATTGTGCTATTTCTTGGGGATACAAATACAAAGAATGAAATAATCCTTTCTTTATAGGAGCCTACATTCTAAGGTGGGGAAGGAAAGGCAAGAGGTACATAGGTACAGAATAAATATTAAGAAAATAAATAGCAGTAGTAGTTAGAGAGGGAGGGCACTAGCAGTTGGGGAATTAGGAAAGGCTTCATGTAAAAAGGTAGTTTTTTAACCATGGCTGGAAAGAGGAGCAGGATTAAGGCCACCTCTGAGGTTAAGGTGAGAAGAGAGTACATTCCAGGGAATGGGAACAATCAGTGCAAAGGTGTGGAGATGGGAGATTAAGATTCCTATCTGTGGAACAGCAAGAACAGTTTGGTTGGATCATAGAATAAGTGAGGAATAGTAATGCACAATGATGCTGGAATATACGAAGAAGTTGGGGCTGAATTGTGAAGGACTTTAAAAGTTAAAGAGAGTTTATATTTGATCATCAAAGCAGTAGGGAGTCACTGGAGTTTATCAAGTAAGGGAGTGACATGGTCAGGTTGGCACTTATGGTAAATCATCCTGGTAGAAAGTACTAAAGTGGGGAAGATAAGACAGGTGGATCAATTAAAAGGTCATTGCAGTAGATGAGAATTGTGGTTTTCTTAAAAGAACAATGCAAAGAAATAGAAGAAAATAATAAAATGTGAAAGATAAGTGATCTCTTCAAGAAAATTAGAGATATCAAAGCAGTGTTTCATGAAAAATGGGCCTGATAAAAGACAAAAATTATACTTACCAGAAACAGAAGAGAGTAAGAAGAGGTGGCAAGAATATACAGAAGAACTATACAAGAAAGATTTTGACGTCACCAATAACCACGATGGTGTGGTTACTGATCTAGAGCCAGACCTCCTGGAGAATGAAGTTAAGTGGGCCTTAAGAAACATTGCTAATAATAAGACTAATGGGTAATGGAATTGCATCTGAGCTATCCAAAAGCCTAAAAGATAATACTGTTAAAGAACTGCACTCAATATGCCAGCATATTTGAAAAACTCAGCAGTGGCCACTGGATTGGAAAAGATCAGTTTACATTGCCTGATTCTAAAGAAAAGCAAAGTCAAGGAATATTCAAATGACCAAACACATGCTCATTTCAGACACTAGTTAGTTTATGCTTAAGATTCTGTAAGCTAGGCTTTAGCAATAATGTGAACCAAGAATTACCAGATATGCAGACTGGTTTTGGAATAGGCAGAAGAAGTAGAGACCAAATTGCCAACATTTGCTAGATTATGGAGAAGGCAAGGGGGTTCCAGAAAAAAAAAATCTCCTTCTTATTCATTGACTACACTAAAGCCTTTGACAGTGTTGCTCACAACAAAATGTGGCAAGCTCTCAAAGAAATGGGGAGTACCAGATTATTTTACTAGTCTCCTGAGGAACCTGTAAATGAATTAAGAAGCAACAGTTAGAACTGAACACAGGCAACTGATCCTTTTAAAATTGGGAAAGGAATATGACAAGGCTGCATATTGTCTCCTTATTTATTTAACTTATATGCAGAGTACATCATGTGAAATGGCAGACTGGATGAAGCAGAAAGGTTAATGGGAAAAATATCAATAATCTCAGATATGTAGACAATACCACTCTGATGGAAGAAAGTGAAGGAGAATTAAGAAGCCTCATGGTGAGAATAAAAGAGGAGAATGTAAAAGCTGCCTTGAAGCTTAACATCAAAAAAATAAGATTGTGGCAATTGGCCCCACCATTTCTTGACAAATAGAGGGAGAAGAAAAGGAAACAGTGTCAGATTTTATATTCTTTGGTTCAAAGATCATTGTATGTGAGGACTACAGCCATGAAATTAAAAGATGCATACTCCTTGGAAGGCAAGCTAGGGCAAATCTGGACAGCATACTAAAAAGCAGAGACATCCCCTTACCAATAAAGGTCCATCTAGTCAAAGCTATAGTTTTTCCAATAGCAATGTATTGCCATGAGAGTTGGATTGTAAGAAAAGCTGAGTGCCACAGAATCAACACTTTCAAATTGTAGTGCTAGAGGACTTTTGAGAATCCCTTGGATAGCAAGGAGATAAAATTAGTCAAAACTTAAAGAAATTAATTAAGACTACTTTTTGGAAAGACTAATACTGAAGCTAAAGCTTAAATACTTTGGCCATATATTGAAAAGATAGGACTCATTGAAAAAGACCGTGATGTTGGGAAAGATGGAAGGCAAAAGGAGAAGGGGATAGTAGAAGATGAAATGGAAAGATAATGTCATGAGAGCAATGAACATGAGCTTAGACAGAGACAGTGGAAGAAAGAAGGGTCTGGTGAGCTATATAGCCCTTGGGGTCACAAAGATTCAGACACAACTGAACAAATAAACAGCAAAAGATGAGAAATGAATTATGGAAATGAATAGGCAAAGAATTCAGATGCAGCCTTAGGGGGAGTGACTAAAAATGGTTGATTATTTACTGATTAATCTAAATCTAAATAGTTGCTGTTCTGGCCCAATTTACCCCTGTGATCTTGGCAAGTCATTTTTTTTTTTTGGTCTGGGCCTCAGCATATTCATCTGCAAAATGAGGGAAATGGACTAGATTACATGTAAGATTCCTTCCAACTCTAAATCCTATGAGGTTAGAAAAATCCAGTTCTTGGGGTGGCTAGGTGGTGCAGTGAATAGAGCACAGACCCTGAAGTCAGGAGGACCTAAGTTCAAATCCAGCCTCAGACACTTAACACTTAGTAGTTGTGTGACCTTGGGCAAGTTGCTTAACCCCAACTGCCCTCCAAAAAAAGCAAAAAAAAAAAATCCAGTTCTAAGACTTCCTAGCTACACAATCGTGGACAAATAAGTCACAGCCACTCAGAGCCTCAATTTCCTCACTTGTAAAATGATGATAATATTTGTGCTCTTCCACTAAAGTCTTCTTCTGATGCCTTAATTGTAGCAAGGAGTTGCCTCCAGGCTTTCAAAGGGTCTACCAGAAGAGCACAGGCCTTGGCAGGTCCTACTAAGCTGGAAGGCTTCAAATACAGGTCCTTTGTCTATTGTTTGACAAGTTCATGGAGAGAGCCTTGTGGCCAGGTTGGCCGCAGGGTGATGGGATTTTTTTTTTGGCCATAACTATTGAAGATGATTTGCAAAGTAATTTGCAGAATATAATATGTGCTGTTGGAAGGAGTACCCCCAACCATGAAAATGAAAAATCTTTACAACATTCAAAGGATGCTTGTGCTATCTCCTTCCAAAGGTTGTCATGAAGATGATTTAAAAAAGAAAAGAAAAGAAAGATTTAAAAAATGAAGGGATGGTATTCATTAAGTGCAATTTATTACTGTTAGCTTAAATGCTATATATGGGTTTTCAAAAACAAAGCTATTTAACTGAAATGATTTCACATTTCAAACTCCATATCACTCTGTCATTTATAATTTCTGTTAGTGCTAACAATGGGTGAAATTGTGGAGAAGGGAGAAGTGATCCTTGGGGAAACCTGCACTTTGGTCATTTTTCTGGAATGGGGAGGGAACATTAATTGCCTGATTACATAGAAACTGCCTTCCAGCTGCTTTCCTGGATACATTGGTCCGAACTCCAAGGATCAGGATACCCCTCCCAGAATAAACTTCTTTGCCTGTTATGTCTACTCTTTCTGACTTTTAGGTAAAGAAGCATCATAGTAGGCTTTGACTTTACGATCTTCAAAAAAAAAAATTACGAGAACAAGTCTCCAGAGGCCTGGAAGTTAGTCTATGCTGTATTTTATGGGCAGTCAAATCTACTGAGAAGCCAAATCCAAAACTACCTGTTTGATCAAATGTAACACTGGAGTTCAGGAAGGCAAGAGGAAGAGATACCAATTCATCCTTTGGCTATGAAGTTTTTGGAAGTGAATTTAGTAGGGGAGAATGCTTTGTTGTAACTGCTTGAAGGTTGAGTACACTCTCTAAAAGAAAGAATAACAGAAAGTGTGCCTCCAAATATTGGATGAACTATAATTTTGATTCTTGCTATATCTTTTCAGTAAATATCACTTTATAAAAGTTAGGAAAAAGAGGTGAAGAAGGAAAGAAGGAAGGAAGGAAGGAAGGAAGGAAGGAAGGAAGGAAGGAAGGAAGGAAGGAAGGAAGGAAGGAAGGAAGGAAGGAAGGAAGGAAAGAAGGAAGGAAGGAAAGAAGGAAGGAAGGAAAACAAAAGAAAGGAGGGGAGGAAGGAAAAAAGGAAGAAAGGAAAGAAGGAAAAAAGGAGGGAGGAATGGTGTATGCAAAGATGTACCAAATTTGTCTTCAGCAGCTTCTATGACCCTTTTTTCACTTTCAGTGCCTACTCCTCCTCTATGCCACCTTGCCAGTGTCCTTATTCAGCTTCATGGAAATACCAGCAATGCCACAGTCCAGGCAAGTCCCCTGGAACAGTGTGGCAAGCTTAGAACTTATCTTTTTTCCTCTCCTACCCATCAGACTTTACCAGCTATAATTTGCTTTGATTTATTGACTATTATTTGTCTCCTATTAGGCTCAGGACCTGGTCTTAATTATGCAATAAAACAATTCACATTCACTAATTTTATACATTCAGATACTCTAGATCATAATCCCTCCATACTTTGGTAGTTTAATGAGTCTACTCTTTTTTTTTGCATTTTGGAGAGGGGAGGGCAGGGCAATTGGGGTTAAGTGACTTGCCCAAGGTCACATGGCTAGTAAGTGTTAAGTGTCTGAGGTCAGATTTGAACTCAGGTCCTCCTGACTCCAGGGCCGGTGCTCTATTCACTGTGCCACCTAGCTACTCCATGAATCTACTGATTATAAGAATGTATTCCAACTGTTCAACTGAATTCAAACAATACTATAGCATATACATTTTAATTTCACCATAAATTTTAAAATTATATAATATGACAAAAAATTAACATTTTATATTAATGAAATTACATGTAAGTTATTTCTAAAACTTCATTTCTATAAAATCCAATACATTAATTACTACTCATCACCCTCTCCCTTCCACTCTCCCTTTCTAAAGAACCAAAATATGCCAGGGATCCAAGATACCTTTGAAAACCATTTAAGTCCTTGCCTTTCTTCTTCTTCCTAAATGACAACAGCCAATCAGTTGCAATTTTCAATTTTACCTCAGGAAGCTCTCTCACCATCCCCTCCTTTGTACTGTCACTGCAACCAAATTAGTTTAGACTGTCTTTACCATAGACTGTTTATTGCCTCCTAATGCTTTCCACTTTACTCACAAGGTAAGAGCTGCTATTTTAGACTTCTTAAGAGCCAGGACTGTGTCCCCCCCCCCCCTTTTTTTTCAATAGTGCTATTATTTAAGTTGTTCTCCTGTTTCTGCTCACTTTACTTTATATCAGTTCATATGAGTCTTCCTGGTTTTTCTGGAGGCATCCCCTTTATGGTTTCTCACAGCACAATAGTGTTCTATCACATTCATGTACTATAATTTGTTCAGTCATTCCTGAATTGCCAGGCATCTCCTAAGTTTTTATTTCGTTGATATCATAAAAGAGTTGCTAAAATATATTTGTAAATATGGGTCTTTTTCCTCTTTCTTTTCTCTCTTTAGGGTAAAGACCTAGTAGCAATATCCCTGGGTCAAAAGATATGCATAGTTTAATTGGTTTGGAGGGCAAATTGCTTTCCAGACTGGCTGAACCAGTTCATAGTTCCACCAGCAGTGCACTCAAGTGCCTTTTATCTACAGCCCCTCTGGCATTTGTTATTTTCCCTTTTTTGTCAACTTAGCCAATATAATGGTTATAAAGTGATGTGCCTCAGATTTGTTTAAATTTGCATTTCTCCAATTGTTAGTTTTTTCATATTGCTATTAGTAGTTGAAAAACTGCCTGTTCATATACTTCGACCATTTATCAGTTGGGGAATGGTTCTTATTCTTATACATTTGATTTGGTTTCCATATATCTAAGAAATGAGAATTTTATCAGAGAAATTTGCAAGTATTTTCCCAATTTCCTACTTCTCTTCTAATTTTAGTTTCTTTAATTGTATTTGTACAAAAAAAGTTCTAATTTTATGTAATTTAAACTTGTCCATTTTACTTCCTGTGAAATTCTTGTTTGGTCATGAACTCTTACCAAATTTATAGATCTGACAGGTAATTTCTTCTATGTACCTCTACTTTGTTTACAATGTTGCCTTTTATATCTAAATCACTTATTCATTTGGAGCTTACCTTGAAATTCCATGTGTTTAACTTTTTCTATCTGTATCCCCAGCATTTAGCCCAGTTCTCAGAAGTTTTAACAAATGTCAATAATTGATGCCAATACGGTCAGTGATGGCTGTGCTGAATAAGCCTCACTGAATGCATAAATGAAAAAAAAAAAGCATTTTGTTAAGCACTTCCTTTTACTTTGGAAAAGCAACATTACCTTCAATGATCTTCAGCACTAAAGAGCTTGGAAAACAGGAAATAAAAAAGACTTCACACAGGAGATGAGCTGAGAAACCTACTCCAGAAGACCTAGGATCTTACCTGATCAGGCCCAGTGAGTAGAACTCAAGACACAGGTCTCTTGAACTTTTTTTCTTGACCTGGCTTTCTCCCCTTCTTATTGGCTATGACAGTGGCTTCCTCTTGTCTCTGCTCCCAGTTCTTTCTTTTCCCTCAGGTTAAACAGAGGATCTGAGGCTTGGCCCTCAATAGCTATTACTGGTGCAATTGTAGTTATAGCTGAAGCTGCACCTGGGACAAATTAAGATAGGAGAGGAGAGAGGAGGAGAGCATAGTAGTGTAAAGGACAGTATAATAGGGATGGAGACCTGGGCAAAGTGGTGCAATGGAAATGGGTAGGCTCATCCCTCAGAGAATCCTTCAGAGATAGTTGAGATGGTTTTGGAGATGGTGATGGTTTTGAAGAGGAAGTCTACAAACCAGATATTAACACTCTAGAGAAAATTCTCTATCACAATTGGATTATAGCTATGTTGGCCCTGCTCTTATATTCTCTTTCTTGATCTTGAAATTCTCTCTTGGTGAAGGGAGTAGAGCTCTTAATCTCTGTCTCAATCTCTGCCTTTCCCTCCCATCTCTCTCCTCTCTCTTTGTCTCTCTCTGTCTCTGTCTTCTTTCTCTGTTTGTCTCTGTTTTCTTTCTCTTTGCTGTTCTGGTTCTCTCCTCTGGTGGAGTATAGAAAAATAGAAAGCCTGGTGGCTGCTCAATATCCAAGACAGAGATTAATTAAAGGCAATACTTCTGATAGGTCAGAGGAGCAATCATCAGTTTTTTTTTCTTTTTCTCTCATTTCCTTTACCTCTGCTGTGAGATAGGCCCAATAAGCTCATATCCAGGGAAAATACAATGGGCCTAGGTCACATATCATTTGTTAATCTATTGCCATTCTCTTTCTAAGAATAATTGCATATCTTATATTTTTAGGATGATTGTTAATGACTCCATTTTCATTAAGTTACATGTACATACACACATATATGTTTTTGATACATTTGTAGGTGTGTATTAAACTAATGTAGAAGAAACACACTGTATTTATATTTTAGGAACAAATTGCCAGATATAAATTAAATAGATAGATAAATGAATAGATAAAGAAGAGTATTTTTGCAGAGGAAGAATCCAAAGGGACTGAAATCCTTTTGTCTTTCAAAATCTTTCTAACCAAAATATTTCCACTCACAATTTATCATATTCCCAGAGCAAAAGTCAAAATTCCTTAATAAGATAGGGTTACAAAGTTCAGGTAACAGCTTGATTTCTTCCACAGAATAACTTGACTTTTGGTGTACTCTGGAGAATCATTTTTGTGAAACCATTCCACCACTCTTTTAACTACTCCCTTTAAGGAGTTTCCTTTTAATCTGGTCAAAGATTAGTTCAAGAGACACTTTTATTAATTGAATTAATCAAAAGGCACCTGGTTTTTTAGTTTGATCCATTTAAGAGAGGAGTTCTTTCTGGGCTAATTTATCTTTTTCCCTTAAAAACCAGCTAAGCCTTTGATAAGAATGATGTAAAGAGGACTTTAAACTAAGACACTGATTCCTCAGCTATTCAAGGGAAAACTTATTAAATCTTTCATTCAAATGAGACCAAAGATTTTATACCAAGTCACTGAAATTACATTATTTCTTAATATTTCTAAAAGAAGGAAAGAGGGGCAGATATTGAACATACATCTACATTATGAACTTCTTTCATATAGTCTATATGCTGGATAGTTATTATTTTATATTGGGCTCATATCTACAGAAACTACATCTGTGAGCTAATAATTTTCCTGTTAGCACATTTATGTTGTTGCTCTGTCCTCTCTGACTCTTTGTGACCCCATTAATGTTTTCTTGGCAAAGATACTAGAAAGGTTTGCCATTTTCTTCTATAACTCATTTTATGAGGCAGAGTTAAATGACTTGACTAAGGTCACATAGCTAGTAAATGTCTGAAGCCAGATTTGAACTCAGGAAGATGAGTCTTCCTGACTCCAGACCCAGCACTCTATGCACTGTGCTACCTAGCTGCCCCAAAACTATGAAGGAGCAGAAGGGATTTGTCTTTCAAGTCAAGAGCTTAGAAAGTGGATCTAAGAAGTGTCTGTTGTTCAGTCATTTCAGTACAACTCTTCATGACCGAATCTGGGGTTTTGTTGGCAAAGACACTGGAGTGGTTTACCATTTCCTTCTCCATTTCATTTCATAGATGAGGAAACTGAAGTAAACAGGGTAAGTGACTTGCCCAGGGTCATACAGCTAGTAAGTATCTGAAGGTGGATTTGAGCTCAGGAAGACTAGTGTTCCTGATTCCAAGCCCACTGTACCAACTAGCTGCCCCTTATATGTGTCATAGGCCTCATTAAATATCTCTCTTCAGCGAAATTTTCCCTTTATTTCTTGGGGTTCAACTTTCAACAGTTTTCATGGCCAGTGCCTAGAAGATTCTATCATCCTGCAGATTTGAGGTGTAAGCAGACTTGATAAAACAATAAATCAAAAATCCACCAAGCACAAGGACCCAATTATGAAAACTATGTTAACATGAGGAGGAGTTGTTAGAACTGACAGAAGCTCCCAAAGGCTCAGACCAAGAAACATAGTTTATTTTTCTGCAGCAATTATATTGACTTTATGGGCAATATGGAATTTACTAAATAAATAGCTTTGGTAATGAACATAAACTTCTCCAGCAAGGTGAACATCCTTATTCACTAGCATTTTGGTTGTAGTCATTAGTTTTCATTCACCTAATTAAAGGCACCTGATCCTGCCTCTCCCCAAAAAAAGTTCATGCAAAGCATGATAAGGATAAAGATAAAGTCTTACACTTGGATTCAAACAATTTACTTCACAAGTACAAGATCATGGTTAAGACTACAGTTTACTAGAAGAGTTGGAGGTCTTAATGCATTGCAATGAGGGTCAACAGGGCTTGTGTCCCGTAACTTGGCACGGGGAGAACTTTCAATAAACAATTTTTCATTCAGTCATTCCTAAGATAAAGCACATGTAAATAAATGAAGGCAGCCAGGATGGTGAAGGGCCCTGAGGCCATGCCACATGAGAATTGGTTGAAGCAACTGGGGTTGTTGAAGAGGGCACTGGGAGAGAGTGATGTCTGCCATCAAGTATTTGAAGGGCTAGTATATGGAAGAGGGATTAAACATGTTCTGTTTTTTCCCAGGGTCACACAGCCAGAATATGCTGTCAGCAAGACTTGAGCCCAGGTCTTCTGGGTTCGTTGAGGAGATCAGTCACTGTGGAAAAGAAGCACACTTTCTTCCTTACTACCAATACTAACTGCCACTGTCAGACAAGTAAGCCCAGGAGGACTGGGAGTCACAGTATCCCTACCTAGACTGTTTCAGGTCTTGTTTCCATCCCAACCACTGCAGCATAGGAAACAATTATTGTAGAGAAAGAGTCAGCTGTCCCCACCAATTGCCAACCAACTGTCACCTGGAGTCAGGAAAGCCAGCCTTGCTGAACCATCGAGGGACCTCCAAGGGAGAATCAAGGGGTAGCATGTGCCTGGCAAGTCCAATCCCCATCTTGACCACCATCTCCCCTTGGAGCCTGAACTCAAGAGCATGGCAAGAGCCGTGCCCCTAAGGCTATCAGCCCTCTTAGAATTCTAGCCATCATTGAGAGAAATGATTCCTGTAGAGAAGGGGCCTATTGGAATACCACCACCACTGCTACCACTACCAACTGCAGCCATGATCTTGGGAAGCAGCCCTTGTGAGTGTGCGACCCGGCAACTGCTTCTGCAGGTACTACAGCCCCTTCCTCCTCAGCAATCACAACTGCTGGACACCGGGAAGAAAAGTTATGTCCACCAAAGTCTTTGGCACCATCAAATAGTTCAACATCAGAAACAGAAATGATCATCCATAGAAATGGCATTAGCAAAGACGCTTTACCCTCTGCTTTGCCATTGACCATGACACTCATGGGGCTTCTCCACTGGACTTGCAGCTGAGGCGTATGTGTCTAATCCTCTGCTTTAATGTAAGCTCCTGCGAATTCTGTCATGCTTTCGTTTCTATTATCTCTAGAAATTAGCTCAGTGCTTTGCACATAGGAAGTGTTTTTTCAATTATTCATTCCCAAGAGGGAAGAACCAGCAGCAGGGACTGGAAGTTGCCGAGGCAAATTCAGACTTTTCAGGGAAAAACAAAACAAAACAATTAAAGCTTTGTATAAGAGGAATAGGCTGCCTCTAGAGGGAGAGGGTTCCCCTTCATTGAAAGTCTTCAAGCAGAGCTTGGATGATAACTTGACTTATGTTGTAGTAGAGATTTGGGTAGGGAGGGGTGGTATGGATTGTCCAATGTGCTGTTCCCTTTCAACTCTGAAATTTTTCGATTCTGACATTATTATATTTAAGGTATTAGACTAGCAGAAAGAGAGGGGTGGCATAAATTGCTTCTCTATTTTCATCTGTCCCTTTCGCCACTGAGATTATTTTTAATTTCTTTCATACTGCTCCAGCAGACACTGCTAGTCTGAAGCCACAGGGGCTAGAGGCTTTCTCCAATTCCTGTTCTATATCTGCCCTCACAGTTTACTCTGGGTTCATTGCTCTAGGGTTGTCTGTGTTGAGAATTCTCTCAACCTCTTAGTAGAAGCATCCCCATCAATGGTGGTTGTTTGATTACTATGGGTCAAAGATAGGAAGTCAGACTGAAAGTAAAGAATTTTATGAACATGATAAGGAATCTGCTCCTGTAATAGCAAATTCAGATTCCTGGGGTACAGATTTGATTTTATAATGTTTCAGGTACACTTAGAGTACACAGTGATTCAGCAGCACTCTGAAGTAACTCAGTATAGATAAGTAAAGCATTTCACAAGAGGAGGGGTAGAGAAAGAGGGGGAATCACCCAAGGGAGGAAAGGGGAAATATTTAGAATGCAACTAGCAAGATTTATTGTCAGAGTAAGAAATCATTTCCTATTCAAGGTCAGAAGATAAAGGGGAAGAGATCAAACACTTTTACAATTGTAGAAATTGTCCTTTTAGGCATGACTTCAGGGTCCTTTATCCAAGGATGGTATATAGTTGTTAAAATAGTGGATGAGAACATTCTTATGACATCCATGCCAAAGGGTTTGGGGATTTTCTAATATTAGGCCACTAAGTTGTTGGGACCAGCAGCTAGGTGGTTTAGTGAATAGAATGCCTATAGTCAGGAAGACTAATCTTCCTGAGTTCAAATGTGACCTCAAACACTTAGCTGCATGACTCTGGGCAAGTCACTTGACGCTGTTTGCCTCAGTTTCCTCCTCTGTAATATGAACTGGAGAAAGAAATGACAAACTACTCCATTATCTTTGCCAAGAAAAACCCAGGTGGGATCACAAAGAGTCAGACATCACTGAAAAACCACTGAACAACAAGAAATTGTTGAGGGGTAATTTCTACATAGTTAAGTCAATCAAGATGTAGTGACATCATTGTGGTTTCTGTTTCCCCCACACCTGTCTCCTTAATAGGGGAACTGGGTTCCCCAGTGCTTCAACTCACTGACATCCCCCCCCGCCACCTCTCCACCTCAGGCCCTTGCAGAACAATTATATCTTCGGTTCTAGTCTAAGGGGTCCTTTCAATATGGAATAGGGTGGGGACAGTAAAAACAAAACAAAACAACCCTCAGAATATGAATCATACATGTATGAATCAAATATAGAAACATAGTTTTAATCCTACACAGAAAAGGAACACTTAGCAATAAAGAATCATAGGATGATTATAGTCTCTCACACAAGCCTCATTGGGACATTTGGAACCCAGTTGTTCATTTTACATTTCCTCCTCATAGAATAGAGTCAAATCAATGCCAAGTGGGCACTTTTCTTTCTGGTAATTTCTCTATCTTTGGAAGACTCTTTTCCTCTTAGCTAGTCTGTTTCTCCCTCTGCAACAGTTGCTGTAACTGGTTCAGATAGCTGATATTTGACTGCCTTTCAAGAGCTCTGAAGGTCCTATACTGAAGAAAAGAAGACACCAATAACAGGGGACCCTAGTAAGACCCTTGAAAGTAAAATTTGAGTACTAGAAGTAGAAGCCAGATGGAAGGATGAATAAGTCACTGGGCTGCTTAATAAAAGTGTTTGAGTGCCAGAAAAATTCTATGAAGAAATTGATAAGACCCTCTAAATCAGATCAATAGACATTTTGATATTTTATATACCAATGCAAAGGTGGGGAAAGGTGAGGGTGATGAGAAATATTTGAGAAAAGTACATTTTAACAAAGAGGAAAAGAAATTATGGACATGGGAGTTATCCTTGAATTAGCTGTCTCAGCACTGTCACTGACTTGAAAGAAAATGATACAGTACTCTGTTAAGAAGATTTGACCCTGAATTAAATGAGTCATTGACTCATAAAGTAAAAGTAAAGTAAAAAATGGGAAATTGATTCTGACTACAATAATTTCCTAAAGAAGTTAAACCAATGTAAGTTAATTGCTACAACATGGAGACCAAAAGAACCCAGAAAAAAACTTTCGCCAGCAAACATTTGATTTAACTGCCAAATTCAGAGAGATAACTGCCAAAGGCAGTGCTATGTTAGACACGCTCTCATGTCAGTCAATAAACATTTTTTAAGTGTTTAATATGTGCCAAGCATTGTGCTAGTCACTGGGGACACAAAAACAGAAAAAGACAATCTCTGCTCCCAAAAAGTTCAATCTAATGGGAAGGGGGACAACAATGTGCAAATAGGTATGTATGAACAAGCTATAAATAGGATAAATAGATGGAATTACGGAAGACAGGAAAGGCTTCATTGTAGCAGGTAGGATTTTAGCAGGGAGTTGAAAGAAGCCATGGAGATGGAGATGAGGACGGAGAGCCTTCCACAAATGGGGAACAGCCAGTGAAGATGTCCTGAGTAGGGAGATGTAGTGTTTTGTTAGAACAGCAACAAGGCCAGTATCACTTGGATGAGAAAGGAAGGATGAGGAGAGAGGGTAAAGTGTAAAAAGAAAGGTAGAGGGAAGTTGGCTTATAAAGAAAAGAGGATGAGATTCAAGAGTACAGCTTGTTGGGTTTAGCTTTAATAAAAAGGGACACTTCTGAGTTAGAGACAGGATACAAAGACAGAAACAAAGATCTTAAGGAGAAGGAAGTTGAAAGAATTCTCATCCTACTTGGCGTCTTCTCAGTTAATATAGTATGGAAGGTCATCTCCCAAGAATGGAGGGTGGAGGTGGCCATAAGGATGGGGTTATTGGAAAAACTTTGGACTTGCCATACACGAGTAATGAAAGTGGTAGTGAGTCTTTATAGACTAGTAATCTTTTCAACTACAGCTAGAAATCATCTTCAGGGGTTGTTAATGGGGAGAGGAGAGAACTTGGTTTTTAAATTTTTTATTAAACGCATTTCAATATAATTGGTTTCCTCCTGTATGGAAGAGTATATGAATTGATTCCAGGTAGAGTAATGAGAACCAAGAAAACAATTTATATTATGACCAACACAATTCCAAAGGTCTCATAAGGAAACATGCTTTTCACCTCCAGATACAGGTAATACTGATAGACTCAGTACAGATTGAAACATATTATGTTCTTTCTTTTTCCTGCTTTTTTGGGAACATGGCTAAAGCAGGAATTAGTGTTGCATCATTATGGATTTGCAGTGGGTTTTATTTTTATTGCCTTCTCAAAAGATGGGGAAAGGAAAGAGGTTAGGGAGAGAATTTGGAACTGAAAACAAGGGGGGGGGGAGGAAAAAGTGAAAAATAAATATATTTGGTATTCTTTGTAATCCTATGTATTTTGTGCTTAAAAAATTATTCTGAGAGGAGGTCTATAGGCTTCACCAGCATACCAATGGGGTTCATGACACAAAAGTTAAGAATGTTCAATCTAGTTCTAATCGCACATTTTATGGATGAGTAAATTGAGGCCCAGAAAGGTTAATAAAGTTTTTCAAGTCACTTAACAAGCAGCTCTCGAATATAAACCCATGTCTTCTAAGTACACTCTCAGGACTCTTGCCACATATTTGTGGGGGTCAGGTGTTTTGTTAAAAGATAAGCTGCATTACTGTCGTGTTTGTATAAGGGGAATGGGCTGCCTCTAGAGGGAGAGGGTTCCCCTTCATTGGAAGTCTTCAAGCAGAGCTTAATCTTCAAAAAGAGCTTGATCCCAGAAAAGAGGTCACATTTGTACATATCTGACAAATTATCTCGAAAGCTTGAGAAGAAGCCTGCCAAGCCCTGAATCAGCAAACCAGCTCCTGACGCTGCCCTGAGGGTTTGGGTGGGGAGCGGGGAGGGGGAGAGACACGTGACCGCAGCCCGGCCACTACAGCAGAAGGGTCCGGCCCGGGGTCCCAGGGCGTCCCACTAGCCCTTACTGCACGTGACTACAGAGCCCCTTCACTGTCCCCGGGCAGTGGGGTTAGAAAAGAAAGGGGCCGTGGCGGATGAGCCACCCACGTCTGGAGCAAGTCTGATACTAGCTCTCCAAAGAGAGCCCAGATTTGCCGCGGAGCCTCGTGGGGACTGTAGTCCACATGAGTCGAGAGGTTCGAGGACTACCAGAGGCGAGAACTCCAATCCCCGTCGGCCCTCGCGGCCCGCCCAAGTTGCCACTTCCTGTTTAGGGAAAGCCGGGGGACTGCTGCTTTTTTTGAGTGCGGTTATAGGGGCTGCTTGGCAGCGCCGTCCTGTCCTCGCCTTGGCTCCCTGCCCACCCATCCCGCGCCCTGTCAGGTAGACCCGGATCCTCCCTCCCCCCACCTCGCTTCAGTCTATCCTCAGACAAATACAGCATCCAGCCTCCATCCCCGAGCGCTACCCGGGGGCTCAAGAGGGCTGATAACGTCGGTAAAGCGCTTTGGGATCCCCCGACTTCTGGGGCGGGGGGCTGAGGGGAAAGGGGTGGCTAAATTTGAAAAACAAAATAAAAGGTTTCCTTGTTGCTTGTGTCGGGACTGGAGAGAGGAGGATTGAAAATATAAGGGCGGGGGGAGGGTAAAGGGGTGGTGATCTTGGCCAGGATAAGCCCCGGGGATTGGCGCGAGGGCAGGGGGCTGGAGAGTTTGGTTTGGGGACGGGCACGGGGCTGCCTGTCAGAGGACCCCAGCCCAAGGCGAGCTGTGGGACCTGACGCGAGACAGCATGGGTCGGGGGGAGACATTGCAGACCCCCCTCCAGCATAGTGTCCTGTAGGAGGGCCGCCGACCCGAGCCAGCTTGTAATGAGGGATTCCCGCGAAAGGAGTGTGAGCAGTAGTACCTGCGGTAACGCAGTTCAGAGTCTGAGAGAATTTATAAAGTTGTAAATCAAGGGTGTGACGTCTGATCCGTAAGTTAGAGAGAGGCAGGGCAATTTAAAAAGGGTATCAACTTTGTATCTATTACTGTGGGGAAACTGATATGGTGATGGTGAAATCTAATGTGCCTCCTCTTTCTTGTTACAGCATCCCCAGTCCGAAAAAGGATTTTTTACATGCAGGCCAACAGGTAATTAGTGAAGAAACTTACTTCTTCATGTCTTTATTGAAGATAGATAAGTCCAGCGGCATTGCTTTTTTTTTTTTTTCCCAATTTAGCAAGCCAAGATTTGCCTTGTAACCATAACACTTTTTTTTTTTTTTTAAAGCAATTGGGGTTAAGTAGCTTGCTCAAGGTTACACAGCCAATTATTTCTGAGTTGGTGCTAAGTATCTGAGCCCGGAATTGATCCCAGGTTATCCCGACTCTGGGGCCAGTGCTCTTACTCACTGTGCCACCTGGCCTCCCGAAACCATAACATTAATATAACATGGTTGGTAGCAAGCTAAGATGCTGCCTAGGGTTTCTTGGCATGAGAAAAACATTTTTCATCTTATTCCCAGATTCTAGGATTTAGAACTAGAAGGGAACCTTTGAAGTAATTTAGTTTTACCCCATCATTTTGCAGATGAGGAAACTGGAGCTAAGGAGGTTAGAGGCAAGGTTTTTCAGTGGCAGAGCTGAATATCTAATCTCAGATTCAAATCCTGTTACTTTTTCCACTTTATCATACTGTTTGGAGAATTTAATCTGCAGTGGATCTCGTCTTCCTCTAGAAATAAATTGGTTATTTGAAAACAAAGTATCGTTAGATTCCATCTCAGTGCTTTTAATACTACAGATCTTGAATGCTTTAGAAAAGTTGGTGGTCCCATTCATTGGGACCTTAAAATATGCTATGTATTATTTTGCAGAATGATATTTTACAAAAAACATTACCAGCTCATAATAGGAAGTTAAATATATATGTGAATTGTAGATTAGATAACAACATAAAGATAAATAGGTAGAAGCTTTGATTTTAAAAAGTCATACCCAGAAGATGGGAAGAAGGGCAGTCAAGGATGATTAAACACTGAAGTGTGGTGTAGTCTTCCTGTAAGAAGTGTCAGAAACACTAAAGTTCAGAGTTGATGGGGAAAGCTAAAGAAATCAAAGGTTTATTTTGCTTTTAGCTATATAGAGAAAATCAGATGATGGCTAGCACTGCCACTCAGGGCAGATGGAACTTGATAATGCACAACAGAAAAAAGGCAAAACTGTTCAACTTTTGTTTTTGTTTTATCTTTTTTTTTTTTTTAAGTAATTGGAGTTAAGTAACTTGCTCAAGTTTACATGGCCAGTTATATTGTGTGGGTGCCAAGTATCTGAGGCCAGAATCAATCCCAGGTCTCCCAACGTCGGGGCCGGCACTCTTACTAAGTGTTTTTGTTTTATCTACCAAGGAGAATGATCGCAGGACTAGAAAGAACAGAACAAAAATGGCTATTTGGAGTAATAAGTTGCTATCCAAGATGAGGAATCTAAAAAGAGAGTATTTAACTGCCCTTCAGGAGTTCAGTTTGAAAACTACTTCTCAGGGTACTGTAAAAACTGGTAGGTGTGACTGCTGAAGAATCTCTGAAATCACTCTTGGGAATCTCTCAAAGACTGGAGGAAAGATCACAGCAACTCTCCCCATTTTCACAAAAGGGAAGAGAATGGAAAATACAATTCATAATAAGCTAGTGAACTGGACTTACTGGCAAGAATTCCGGAAGGTATTATTCAAGAAGTGGATAATCGCAAAAAGTCAGGTTGATTTCATCAAGAAAAGTCCTATCAGACTAGCCTTACTTACTTTTTTTTTTTTTGGACAGGGTCCTTAATTAGTTTGTTAAATCAGGTATAGCAAATTTACTTAGATTCCAGCAAAGCATATGACCGAGTTTCTCCTGGGCTTATAGATAAGACAGGAAAATGTGGACTAGGCAGTAATAGGTGAATTGTAACATTAATTGGTTGGATTGAAAATTCATTAATGGTGCTATGTTAACCTGGAAAAGGAGTTCTTAACCTTTTTTTGTGTGTCATGGACCTCTGGAAGACTGGTGAAGATTATGGACCCTTTTTCAGAATGCTGTTTGTTGCCCACATTCATAATTAAAGGAAATACTAAATTTAATTTAGAGATCAGTGAAAATAAAGGTATAATTTCCCCCATATTGAAGTTAAAGGATCCCCTGAAATCTATCTCTGGATCCTCTGAGGGGATCTGTGCTCCACTAGCTTAAAAACTCTTGGCTTAGGAGGAGGGCTAATAGAGTGCCCCAGGGATATATTCTTGGTTCTGTGCTCTTTACTATTGTCATCAGTGACTTGGACGAAACAGTTAAACATTAATACCTCCTTTGTGCCAGATGCTAGGGATAGGACAGGAGTTCCTACTCTCAAGAAGCTTACATTCTGTTGGGGGCAGAGAAAGATATAAATAGACTTTGTATCAGGATAAATAGCCATTGTATCAGGTTTGTTAGGAGACACAAAACTAGGAGTGATAGCTAACAAGTCGTATTAAAAAGTTGTTGTCCCAAAAACTGTTTATAGGCTAGAATAGTCACCTAGATCTGAAAAGATGAAGTTGAATAAAGATAATTGTGAAGTCTTATACACTGGTTCAAGTTTCCTGCAAGTACAGCACAAGGGAGACATGACAAGGCTGCCCTTCATCTGAAAAGGATTAGTGGTGTGCAAATTCAGTAAGAGTTAGCATGTGAAGGGGTGGCTAGGTGGGCCAGTGAACAGAGCACCGGTCCTGGAGTCAGGAGGACCCAAGTTCAAATCCGACCTCAGACACTTAATACTTACCTAGTCTTGTGACCTTGGGCAAGTCACTTAACCCCAATTGCCCTCCAAAAAAAAGAATTAGCATGTGGTTTTGTAGCCAAAAAACTAATGTGATCTTAAGCTTCCCTAAGAGAGGCTTAGTGTCCAAGACTAAGGAAGCATTGGTTCTACTGTGCTCTGCCCTGGTTTGTGGTATTGTGTGCAGTAGTAGACACCACATTTTGGAGTGGGACAGTTAGCATGGTGAAGGGCTTGAGTTCTGGCCATATTAATATTGGCTGAAGCAATTGAGTGTAGAGGAAAGGAAAATTAAAGAAGTTAGGATAGCTATTGTCAGGTATTTGAAGGACTGTCATGGGGCAGTGGATAGAATCCCATGCTTGGAGTCAGGAAGACTCATATTCCTGATCAAATCTGGCCTCAGATAGTGACCCTGGGCAAGTCACTTAACCCTCTTGGCCTCAGTTTCCTCATCTGTGAAATGTGATGGAGAAGGAAATGGCAAACCACTCCAGTATCTGTGCCAAGAAAACCCCAAATGAGGTCACAAAGAGTGAGACACACCTGAAAATGACTCAACGATAACATGTAGAAGAGAGATTAACTTGTTTTCCACATTTCTTACTCTTATCACCACAAGCATATGTATGACCCTAGTTTTAAGCCTTTTTCATCTATTCCCTGGATCATTGGTCTCCCTGCTAATTTTTCTAAAAAGTGCAGGTTTAACCATGTCACTTTCTTACTCATTGAATTCCTGTGGCTCCCTATTATGTATAGGATCAATATAAATTATTCTATTTGGCATTTAAAGCACTCTCACAGTGCTTCACTTGGCATTAGGAAAACTTGAGTTCAAATCTTGCCTTAAATAGTCACTAGCTGGCAAGACACTTAACCCATCTCAGCCTTAGTTTCCTTGTTTGTAAAATAAGGAGACTCATTTCACTGGCCTCTTACATCCCTTCTGGTTCTATTAGCTTCACTTTTTTACCCTTATTAGATATCAGTGTCTTTCAAGTACTCTGACCCAGCCAAATTGGCCATCTTTCTGCTCCTTACACATGATGGTGCTCTTATGTCCCTTCACCAGCTGCCCTCCATGCCTAAAATGCACCTTCTCACCTCTGCCTCTTAGCATCGCTGCTTTTCTTAAAAAATCAACTCAGATGCCACCTTCTACATGAAGACTTTCCTTCTCTCCCAATTGCTAATGCCTCCCCCATTACCATGTAAATTTTTTTTTACATTTTGTATATTCTATATGTGTACATTGTCCCCTCAGTAGAATGTAAGGCCCTAAAAGGGGGAAGTGTGCCTTTGTATACCATTGCCTAGCATGAAGCCTGGCATACAGGTGCTTGATAAGTGCCTAGTTATTGATTTTGTATATTTCTGCTTGACAGAACTAGGATCAGTGGTCAAAAATCGCAGAATGACATTTAGTCTCAGTATAAAAATATCAGCGGGGGCGGCCAGGTAGCACAGTGAGTAAGAGCACCGGCTCCAGTGTCGGGATGACCTGCCGATCAAATCCGGGTTCAGATACTTGGCACCACACCCAGAAATAACTGGCTGTGTAACCTTGAGCAAGTTACTTAACCCCGATTGCTTTTAAAAAAATAAAATAAAAATATAAGCAATTAGATACATTGAAAAGTGGAATTGGGCTGCACTTATTGCTTGGCTAGATTATTCCTTGTGGAGTATGCTTTTGAAAGGACTCTTATTTGGACATGGGCTGAACTTAATGGCCTCTGAGGACCCATTAAATTCCAAAATACTGTGATTGTGTCAAAGAATGGGAGTTGTTACCGACACCTCTGTTTGATAACATCATTAAGTGTAGTTTCTTGAGCATGCCTACCATAATTACTATGGACCATGTGGCAGGTAGTAATGTTATTTTAAAATCACAGTTAACAGTGAAGTTTGTATTTATATCATATTTGCAACTCTGTAGCGTCATTGAGTGAAGAACCACTGAATACCAGAATGGAGAAGGATTTGGCATCATTTCCATTTTGTTCAATTATTGACTTGTTGACCCCTCAAACTTTCACTGTTCTTTCTCTTACAAAATGAATGACTAATATCTTTTGCTTTTCTGTTGACTGTGAACATCCTGATGTTGCTGATTATTGTAAGCAACATTGTATAAAGAAACATTTTTCCCTGATCTTTATAGGTATTTCTTGATCAATTATCCTTGAGTCTAATCTACGTAGCTTTCTTTGAGTTTTTAATTCTTTTCACCATCTGTGTTAGTACCTTTTTGGCATTAATGACTGAGGTCATGGAATCACAGATTCTCATAGTTGGGAGGGAACTCTCAG
This sequence comes from Petaurus breviceps papuanus, assembly GCF_028583685.1. Classification (NCBI taxonomy): domain Eukaryota; kingdom Metazoa; phylum Chordata; class Mammalia; order Diprotodontia; family Petauridae; genus Petaurus; species Petaurus breviceps. Next base: position 37,836,772 of record NW_027185903.1, read on the forward strand.
GCCCCCTCATCCAACTGAATAGGCGGCCCTTCTCCAGTCTCCCACCCATGTGATCAATCTAAGGTCAGTTCCAGGGCCTCTAGTAAACGGGCAGTCCATTCTACTTTTGTAAGTGTTAATAAATTTTTCCTTACACAAAATTTCATTTTTCCTTTTTCCCCATTCTTTTGTCCCTAGGTTTGCCTTCTGGGACCAAATGGAGAGAGTCTTATCCCTTCTACACAAGACAGCTCTCATTCTTTCCCATTTCCCTTTGCCCTGCCAGTTTTTTTATTTCTACAAGCTGAACGTTACCAGGAGCGCAAAAAGTTGGAGTGTGTTTGTCATGTGGAAGACAGAGACATGCCACCAAGGTTTTTGACTATCTTACTCAAAGAGACTTTTAAAAATCTCTGTATTATAGTAATTTTTGAGATTTAATGGATACTTTCTAGATTTTTAGGAAATTAAAACCTACACATAAGTTTTATCCTTCCCACCAAATATTTTAAATCCTTTTTCAAGTCTCATTCTAGGCATGGCTTCCTTAAGATCACTTTGTTTTCTATTGGTTGCTATTTTAAACTCCATGGTTTTATTCATTCCATCCAAAGAGCTTTTCTTACAGAGGTTAATCAAATCGGCAATTTCCTAGTCAGGACTAAAATTCCTGGTTTGACCTAAATACCAATTCAGTGTTTAAAAATTAATGGGGGCGGCCAGGTGGCTCAGCGAATAAGAGCACTGGCTCCAGTGTCAGGATGACCTGGGGATCAAATCCAGGTTCAGATACTCAGCACCACACCCAGAAATAACTGGCCGTGTAACCTTGAGCAAGTTACTTAACCCGATTGCTTAAAAAAAAAATTAATGGATCAAGGGGCGGCCAGGTAGCACAGCAAGTAAGAGCACCGGGCCCCAGATGACCTAGGATTGAATCCGGGCTCTGATACTTAGCACCACACCCAGAAATAACTGGCTGTTTAACCTTGAAGTTACTTAACCCCAATTGCTTTGAAAAAAAAAATTAATGAATCAAAATACGAAGACTGAAAAAATATAACCTTATGATATCTATCCCATAACTCCCTCGTTACATCAAATCAGACAAATCAATTGATGGGCTTATTTTTGTGTCATGAGCAAATCTGATAGATAATAGAAACTAGAGATCTATTTTCTATTTCCTTCCTCACTTCTGACCATGCAAAGAAAAACACTCAAAGTCACAAAAATGAATTTTTTTAAAAAGGCACTTAAATGGGGGCACAGCACCATCTTGTGGTTTTGTAAGATAAAGCTCCTAAAGATTTCTTATACTTTACTTATGAGATAGGTGAAATGAAACCGAAGGCCCAGAGTTCCCCATCTCACTGTAGATACTGTGCACAGGTTATGGACTGTAGTTTCTAGGAATGTATATATTCTGTGTCTGTCCCTATATGCTCTCTGTGTATTTGTTTATATATTTACATGTACATTTATGTTTTTATACATAAATAATATCCAGGGTTTTTTAGTTAGGCTAGGTATAATTTTATTATTTTTTGTAAGTTACTATAATATGACTGCCATGGGACATTCAGGAAGTTGTGCTTTTTGGCCTCTCAAGTATCTTTCAGTTTGATATAGGTAAATGTTTAGTAGGTGATGTGATTATTTATACCTTAGCACTTCTATCTGCTTCTTTAATAATGAGGGATCTCTCTCTGGGCCAACTTGGTTTATGGTAATTCCAACACAGAATTTTTCTCTATTGTAGCCGACTGTCTTGTGTTCTGCTAACTTGACCTCTTTCTTTCAGCTGAGATATGTTTGTTGCTAGCCTCCTAAACGAGGAATTCTCCTTAAGGTGTTAGGACCAATTCCCTTTTTCAGTTTTACACACTGAAAATATATATAACCTTATAAATAGCAAAATCGTGTCTTTTATGTAGAGAATTAAAATTACTTGTCTTTTTATTTGTAAAGGTCAAAATTCTTCAGACCTCAGAGATTTTAGAAAATTTCACCTTTCAAATATGGATGATGATTCTAGACCTCTCCTCATTTCTGAGGTGAATGATGAAGTAGATCCTCAAGTTCTGAACATTCAGTTTGAAGCCGCAGACGTGAGGTCAAAAAGGTGAGTGTTTTATTTGTTGGGAAGCACAGTCCCTGACCCTTGTATTTTATGTACAAGTACGCAAATACTATGATTAGAATCTTTAGTCTTTTAAAAAAGTTAAATTGCAAACAAATTTTGATTTGATAATCAAGTAGCCAGTTTCTCATCTTATTTCTTGGGATTTTATTTTCAGATGGCAAATTTACCTTTATATTTAATGATTTTTATCGAACTTGTTATAAAAGTTTACTTTTAGGGGGCAACTAGGTGGCACAGGGAATAGAGCACTGGCCCTGGAGTCAGGAGACCTGAGTTCAAATCCAACCTCAGACACTTAACACTTACTAGCCCTGTGACCTTGGGCAAGTCACTGAACCCCAATTGCCCTGCCTTCCCCCTTCCAAAAAGGAAAAAAATAGTTCATTTTATATGACAAGTCATATATGTTCATTGTCTGGGATTAATTCATTCACTGTCACTAAAGTCTTAAAACTTTTTAAAAAATACTGTAAGTTAATTGATTTTTCAGTGTTTCAAGAAAAAAATGTTCCACATAGGAATAATTTTATCTTAATAACTACTGACTAAGATAAAAATGGCCAGTTAATTTATTATGTTATATACTAAATGTACTTACCTTTGATCTAATTTTCTGTTCTTCCACAGCAAAAATATAGTGTGTCATGTGATAAGACGATCAGTCCCTCTTTAATTTGTGGATTGAGTGTTTGCTGAAAACACTATTTTTTTTTTCATTAGAAATTGATTTGTAGTCTGAAGCTTTACTTCAGTGCCTCATCATGATGGAGTAGTGACCTTGATTTCTCACTCCTCATTTTAAGAATAGTAATTATGTGAGAGGGGCAGTGTGGCACAGTAGATGGGGAGCTAGTCCTCAGATTCAGATAGACCTGGGTTCTAGTCCTGCTTCTGCCTGCATACTGGCTTTGGGAAAATCCCTAGGCTCTTAATGCTCCAGGCAGCCTTCTAACAAGGTAAGTTGGAGAAAGCGTGCTGATAAAGGAAGTTCTTCATTGAAGCTTTCTATACCAATGAAATTACAACTCTTGTATAGAAACTAGCAATATTGATATTTGTTAGTTCTGAAATTATAAATGATCTTCTGATCAGAAGAATGTGAATCTATGAGGATCACAGATTTGAGCTGTGATGTACCTTGCAGATAATCTAGGCCGACTTCTTCATTTTGCTGATGAGGAAACTGACGCCTAGAGAGAAGTTAAGGGACTTATCAAATGCCACACAGAGAGTAAGTGTTAGAGCCACAATTCAAACCCAAGCCTCCCCAAATCTAGTGGTCTTTGTCATTTATAGCTTAAATAGAAGTTGTATGGCCTCAGTTAGAGTTGAATAAATCAAAATGAGAGATGATGAATGGAAGCTTTGCTTACCTTTGTGCCCTAAATCTTAGCACTGGCTTGATTTAAACGACAAAGAAAGATTAAAGTAAAAGTTAAAGTAAAAAAAAAAAAAGCCAGATGTTTAAATGCCAGAAAACCAAGAAGCTGTTGTTCACCCTCTTAAGACCTAACTTAGCATGAAGTTTTCTAGCTTTACCACACAGGGGAGCCTGAGACCATGATATCAGTTTTGATGTAAACTGAGGCGCCTGGTTATTTTTACTCTCTTTTAGTTTATCCTCTTCTGTTTCTCTGATTCACCTTTAGCAGGATGGGGGTTTTAGTTTATTAAACTTATAGGAGCAGTCATTCATTCAGCAGACATATATTAAATACCGACTATGTTCCAGGCATAGACAAAATAGTTCCTGTGTTCAAGAAGCTTATATTTTATTGGATGAAATTGACATGTATGCAAAAAAGTAAATACAAAATATGAATATAGAAAATAGGACTTACTCTAGTTTGGAGGACTTGAAGAAGGGGTTCCTTTATTGGGCAGAGGGTAGGACTAGGTGACTTCTATGATCACCTCCAACTTTGAGACCATGAGGCCACTCTGGGTTAGACCATTCATGCAAGGGATCTTAGAATCTAAGAACTGAAAGGGATATTAGAAATCATACAGTCTAATGTCTTCCTTTACATTTAAAGATGATGAGTCCTAGAAAGGGAAAAGGCTTGCCCAAAGATCATGTGTGAAGTCACTTGCAAAGCTAACACAAGGATCCTTGTCTTCTCCCTCCCAGACCAAGCCTTTTTCTGCTCCCCATAATTTCCTTCCATGTGACCTATAACTTCCTCATTTATTTATTATGTTTTATTGATCTCTTTTGTCTTTGTGTTAGAACCATTTTTAAAAAATTGCATCCTCCCTTGTGACAAAGAAAAATAACTAAACCAGGCATTAAGAACCTGGAGTCTATGAACTGTTTTTAAAAAACTATTTGGTAATTGTTTCAATGTAATTGATTTTCTTTATGTTTTATGCATTTTAAAACATTATTCCATAGGCTTCCCCAGACTGTTAAAAGGGTCCATGATCCCAAAAAGGTCAAGAAACTCTGAACTAAGCAAAAACATCAGATACAGTGACCATTTCTGATAATGTGTTCAGTATTCTATCCAGTAGCCCCCACTTCTTTGTTTTTAGGCAGCTACATGAAGTGGATAGAACACTGAACCTGAAGTTGGGAAGACCTGAGTTGTAAATCTGGCGTCAGACACTTACTGGTTGTGTGATCCTGGGCAAGTCACTTATCTTCACTCATTCTCATTTTCCTCACCTGTAAATGGAGATAATTATATCTCCCAAGGTTGTTGTCAGAGTGACACTTGATAATATTTGTAAAGTTCTTTGCAAACCTTAAAGCTTGTGTTAGCTACTAACCATCTATTGTCATTATTATTTAGGGATGACAGAGGTTTCATTATCTGTTCTGTGTCCTTCATTGATATTTAGGTTACTCAATTAAGCTTAGTTTAGTGGTATTTTCATTTACATTATGCTAGTCATCATCTGTTCTTCTCAGTTCTGCTTATTTCTTTCTTCTCAGTTCATATGCATCTTCCCAGATTTCTCTGAATTCTTCATATTTGTTATTTTCAGTTCATGATAATTTTCCATTACACTCATATGGCAGTTTTTGTAGGCATTCCTTAACTGATAAATGCCAACTTTGCTACCACAAAAATTGCTGTTATAGATATTTTATTATATTTGACCTTTAAATATATTCCCAGTAATGAGATTATTTGATGGGCTAAAGGGCACATAGACAATTAAGTCATTCTTCTTGCATAATTCCAAATTGGTATGATTGGGCCACTTCACAATTCTACCAGTTGTGAGTCAGTGTGCTGATTTTTCCATTGCCCCAACAACATTACTCTTTTTTTTTGTCATTTTTGCCAGTTGGCATGGTGTGAGATGAAATCTCAGGGTTGTTTTTACTTTGCATGTCTTTCTTTTTTAATTAATTTTTATTCTGAAATTATGAAACATTAAATAGAATGAATGTTTACATATACATAGTAGGATAAAAAAAGTAATGATACTCCAGTCTCTATTATATACAGCATTTTTTAAAAAACACTTAAAAAGATCAGTCTGTAGTTTTCAAAGCCATCCTTTCTGATCTTCCATCTGTTTTTTTCGTTCCATTTAAAAAAAAGATGCCTGTGACCCTGCTTTTTTTTCTTTGCATTTCATTCATTCAATTTATAAGCATTTAATAAGGACTTGCTATATGCCAGACACTGTGCATTTCTTTTTACTGTAAGTAGTTTGGAGCATGTTTTCATATGGTCATTTACAGTTTGCTGTATATTTTGAACATTGTTCATACCCTTTGATCACTTATTTATTGGGAAATGTCTCTTGATGTTAAATATTTGAATCAGTTTCCTGTATATTTTCAATATCAGACTTTTCTTGGTAATATTTTATGCATATAGTTTTCCTATTCTACCATTTCTCTTTGATCATTTTATTTCTGCAAAATATTTTTAGTTTTGTCAAGTCAAAATGATCTTTTTTCTTTGGATTATTTATGTCAGAATTCTCATAACCACAGTTGTGAAAGATATTTGGTCACATTTTCTAATATTTTTATGATGCAATCTTTTAGATTCCATTCACATGTCCAGTTTGACCTTGTCATTAATTAAGTTTTAAGATTTTGGTCTAAATCTAATTTCTGCCAAACTTCTTCCCATTTTTCCCTGCAGTTCGTGTCAAAAAGTGAATCTTTCCTCAGTGATTTGTATTACTGGATTTATCAGACACTGGACTGTTGTTTTCAGTGGTTTCTTTTTCTTATTTGCCCTATTATCTAGTCTGTTTCACTGAAACCCATTTTGTGTCTTCTTAGTCATCAGACTGAGAAAGTGGTCTGTTGGGCCTCTTCAGCTTCCAGGGGACCTGAGATCCAACTAGGCCTAGTAAAAAGAGCCTTAGTTCTTTTGTTAGGGGGCTCTGCCAGTCACTGGGTATGTGAGTTTAGGTAAGTCATTTTACCTCTTTAGTCCTACTTTTCATCTATAAATCAGGAATTTGGATGGTTTCCAAAGCCCCTTCTAATTGTGACAGTGTTCGTGATAGAGCATAAAGACATTCAAGTAACCAAAGAAAAAGCTGAAGTTGCACTTTATTTTTCTGTTATTCTGGTATCACCTTTATTAAACCTGCTGTTAAGGAATGGGTAAAACTGTAGGTAAAGTTTAAGTTTGGGGTCTTTCATTCTCTTTTTAGGTATCCCTCTCTCCCTGAATTCTCAGTGTCTTCATGCTGCCTATTGAATGTCCACTGTGGCACTTTATCAGACCCATCCTTCCCAGGTTGTGAGCCCTGCTCTCTTTCTTTCCCTAAAAATTAAACTTTACTGTCAACTAATTACCATTAAGGTGTCAACAGTTTTATATGCTATCTTTCTACATGATAACAAAAAGACTATAATATAAACCTTTTAACCCAGAGTGTAAGTTGAGGTCCTCAGCTGAGAAGGAGGTTAGAGGGTGCTGTGGAATGAAGGAGAAAAGAAAAAGTTTCAAACAGCTGTTGTGATTGGGATTGAGAATCAGTTAAGGAGGAGTGAAAGGGCATGCTCAGTTGAGATTCATTTGTAGTGTTCTCAGTCATCATGGTTCTGTGACTTCCTACAAAGGTTTGAGTCTATAGTGGTGAATGTTAAGTGCACTGGGAGGCCGAAGGGTCTTCTGAGGAGCCAGCACAGTGTAGTGGACGGAGCACTGGTCTGGAGTCAGAAGACCCGCTTCCGTTCTCACTGTTAGGAGCTGCCAAACCTTGAACAGGTGACTTAATCTTCTTGGACCTCAGTGTCTTTATCTGTAAAATAAGGGAATGGGACTAAATGGTCCCAGAGGTCCCTTACGACTCCAATTCTGCGATCCTTTGGTTCTTTTTTTAGGTAGGGGGACTTCTCTTTTACCTCTCATATCTAGAGAATCCCACCTATTTCACCTATGCCCAAACAACTCTGCTTACTATATTGCAATTTTAATCATCCCTCAGATATTCCTTATTAGTTGATGCAGTGCTGACAGTTTTAGGAGCTTATATAGTCTTAGTGACCAGAAGTGGGACAAGAAGGGAGCATGTAAACTGGCGTCCCTGCCAGGCTGATTCCATATTTTCCTGTGTCTTAGCCTCTCCCTGACCTCTAGTCATTCCACTCCTCAGATTTCCTAGACCATCACCCCTGCTCTTGCCATGCAGTTATTCCTTCCCAATCTCTACCATTTAGTGACCTGTTTCAACCCAACTCTCCTCTACCCTAGAATTCCTCCTCCCTTGTCTTGTTCGTGCTTTGCCAACAACCAACCCAATATTATCTCACCACCTGCCTCCTCGTTCCTACACATCTGCTGCTGAATAGAGCTGATAGAATACATACAAGTGTGCTGACTAGGTCTAAGACAAATTTATGTTATCTTCTCTTAGCTGGGCTTTTGCTTCAGCAGGATAGGTTCTTTACTTTAATTCTCTATAGGGCAGCTAGGTGGCTCAGTGGATAGAGAGTGTCAGGCCTGGAATCAGGAAGACTCATCTTCTTGAGTTCAAATTTGGTCTCAGATACTTTCTAGCCATGTGACCCTAGGCAAATCAGTTAACCTTGTTTGCCTCAGTTTCCTCAGCTGCAAAATGAACTAGAGAAGGAAATTATATTGTATTAAATTATATTTATATATTCTACATTATTTATATATGATAATATATTTATATATTATAAATTACATTAAATTATAATTATATCCACCCTATGCCATTCAGATGATGAAATATGCCCCAAAAGGGGAAATGACAATTGTTTCAAAGGCTGTGGGAGGACAGATACATGACTGACTACTGGTGGAGCTATGAACTGATTTAACTATGTACCTGGAACTTATACCTCCTCAAATCAGTAAGTTCTGTGAAAATTTGGACCCCTGCTACCTCTGCTAAGCTTCTACCTTAAAGAGATTAAGGAAAGATTTCAGAATTCTTGTACATGAGGTGGTACATTTGTGGATAATGGCAAGATGAGGGTATGACCATTTTTTAATATGGCTGAGGTGGGATGCAGGAATAGCTCATGGAAGGTGAGTAAATTGAGGAGCTAAGTGGTTAGGATATTTGAGGGAGAATCAGTATTGATGTTGAAGTTCCCTGGTATAAGAGCAGGAGTTGGAGGGGAGAGAAAATTCTAAGCTACATATGGAACTCGTTGAGGGAGAAAGGAGAGTGACCTTCAAGGGTCTGTAGACAACAGTTATCAGGATTTTGATTGCGTGCTATGTGTTGTTCTTGCTCAGTTGTTTTAGTCGTGTCTGACTCTTCATGGCCGCATTTGGGGCTTTCTTGGTAAAGATATGAAATGGTTTGCCATTTCCTTTCCTTTTAATTCTCACTGTACTGATTTTGTTTTTTAAAATCCTTTAAATTTTATGTAATCAAAATTGCCCATTTTATCTCCTGTGATTCTTCCTGGCCCTCAAGAATTATTTCCTTGGGAGGGGTAGGTGGCGCAGTGAATAGAGCACCAGCCCTGAAGTCAGGAGGACCTGAATTCAAATTTGGCCGCAGATACTTAACACTTACTAGCCATGTGACCTAGGGCAAGTCACTTAACCCCAATTGTTCTGCCTTTCCCCCTCCAAAAAGCCAAAAAAAACCCTATTTCCTTACCCATAACTATCCTTCCATCATCCTCTCATTTGTTTGTATTGTGACTTTTTACCCAATTAGACCTATTTCCATTTCAAGATTATTGGGATATATGGTGTGAGATGTTGGACCAAATTTAAATTTTGTTACTGTTTCTGTCTTCTTCTCCCTCCTCATTTCTTTGCCCAGAAGAGCAGGATTTGTTCTAGCTTCTAAAATAAAATAAAGATTTGTATAGCTGTAAAACATAAACTTAATAAAATAAATTGATACCATACTTGATTTAACTTGAATCAGCAAAATTAGGAAATGGGGATGATGAAGTATCCTTTCTTCCAAATTTCTATCAAATTAGTTAATTTGAGGAAGTGTCCTAATTGGAAGAAGTAGAGACCATGTAGAAATGGTCCTAAATCTTGAGTTTTCTTATATTTAAATCATTTGTGCTTCTGTGGGAAGACAGGGGAACTAACTTTTATTCTCTTCATTCAGTAATAGACATTTTTCAAAACCCTCCTGTGTTTTAGAAGGAAGAGCCAGGCTCTTACCAGGCTGCTTTCAGTCTGGACTCTGGCCTTTGGGAATCTCTGTGGCCATACTCTGTTTGATTTGCTAAGTTATATTCTTTGAACCCAGCATGGACTTTGATCAATTATCCATTTCCTTATGTTCTCAGCATTTTTGGCATTTACCACTGTAGATGAATTTTGTGATGAGTGTCTAGAACAGGAGATGGGATCTGTGGGCTTTTTTTTTTTTGAAATTTTGATAACTATATTTCAACATAATTGGTTTCCATTGTAGTCTTATGTGTTTTATTTTTTGCTTTTAAAAACATTATTCTAAAAAGAGATCCATAGACTTTACCAGATTGCTGAAGGGGACCATGACACACACAAAAGGTTAAGAACCTTTATTCTGGAACAACAATGCAGTATATTTGTTATCACTTGGTGAGAGTGTTTTTAGCCAGAAACAAACTTTTTGTATTCCCAATTTTGTGTCACACTGAAAATTTGTAAATGTAGTTTACCTTGCTACATGAGTTCATCTGCAGGAAAGGTTAGATACACTTTCTTTTTCAATGTTGAAATACAATATGATATTTCCATATATTTTAAGAAGGTTAGAATTTTTTGTTTGTTCCAGATAATTGAATAAAGTCAAGAAATTTTGTTTTGGGTGCTTATTTGGAAAATCAAATGTATAAAAAAATATCTGACTTGTCTTAATTTATATTTACTTAATTCATCACCCTTTCTTTGACTGCCTTTCCAATTTAACAGGAAAGTAACCCTAGCTAAATTCATCAAGTTGGTGTTGTTCTTTAATGGAAGGTAGTTAAGTTACTAGAGAGAAAATTTTGTTTATTTTTCAGAAATCTTTTTAGTAGATTGTGAAAGAGGAGAATAACAGATGACACCAATTTTATAGACTGAAACCTTTCCTTGACTTATAGTTTAGTCAAACAATGTAAGAATATTACATTATTCTCCTTGATTTATTACCCCTAATTAAGTTGAAACAGTTTCCTTTAGTTACTATTGGCATATTCATTAAGTCCTTGAAACAGGGGAGCCTTTTGGAATGCCCCATTCTCTTGGGCATTAGGCTACATTCCTGAGTCTCTTGCATGGCATGTTTGTCATCCGTAGGAGTAGGAATTGTCTTCTAAAATAGAAATAAGTGGGTGATTATTCAACTGTATGGAATTGGGGTTACGAATGAAAATTTTTTTATGTAGGTACTCTTAATTTGAAGAATTTCAATTTCGGCATGATGTCATTTGTGATTTGTTTCAAAATTGATACTTAGATATCTTTGCTTTCACCTTAACAGATTACTTTGTAACCTTAAGTGACATCTATCCCATAGTACAATGATTTTTAAATTATACTTTCTGAATTTTAGAAACCAGAAGCACAACTCTTTTATTGCAAGTTTAGATTTCATGAAATTTTTCAAGTGGAATTTGCATCTAGTGAATGAAAATTAGATAGATCCCTTTGTCCATGTTTGAAAATGTTTGCTGAGAATCTAAGGGAATTTCATTAAAGGAACTCTTCCCACAACCCTGTTGAAATACAAACAGGTGGTATTAGCAGTTGCTTTTCTTTCTTCATTTTCTCATACCAGGAAAGAAATTCTTTAATTTAGGAGAATAAATGAACTTTAAAAAGTTCAGAAGAGAAGAACCAAAGAAATAACCTGAAACCTGAGACTTGAGGAAACAGCATAGTAACTTGGGTGTTGTAGGACAATATCTAAGATAAACGAAAGAACCAGTAATGTCCCAAGATGGCAGTATACAATGGATGCCCACAGAATGAGTCTTTGATATTAATACATTCAGTCTCAGTCTTTTAGTCATATTGATACATTTTATTAATATTAATAATGTTATTTTTATTTTATTAATAATCTCAGTTGAAAATAAATATCCAGACATGCAGCATCCTAAAAGTCTTAGTGCAGTTTTAAGTTTTAATAGACATTAGGAACATTTTGTGTGTGTGTGTGTACATAGATATACATATGTGTATATGTATGCATGTGTATCTCTACTTTGCCCTGTACTGAGTTGAAGCCAAAAGCCTCTCTCTAGAGGATGGTAATAAAATGGTAAGAAGTTTGCATTTAAATTACCATCTTGCTGGGATTTTGTGTCTAAGCACAAATAGGGGGAAATGCCACCACATCCTAATAGCACCGCAGCTGGCGGGAGCTCTAGTAGTTTCCCGGGTAATGAAGAATATTGATAGAGCGAACCCTTTATAAGGAAATGCAAGTAAAAAAAACCAGCTTCAGAGAGAGCCCTAGGTGTGGGGCGGCTAGGTGGCACATTAAATAGAGCACCGGCTCTGGAGTCAGGAGGACCTGAGTTCAAATCCACCCTCAGACACTTACCAAAAAGAAAAGAAAAAAAGGAAATTTACTTTGCCTATAGAAATTAGTGAGCTAAACTAGGACCAGGAGAACCAGTCATTGAGGGCTGAAAGAGAAAACGGATTTTGGGGAGAGGACAGCATAAAAGAGGATGTTGTACAGTTGCCAGAAGAAGTAGACTTCAGCGTGTAGGAAGTGAGAAGCATGTCAGCAAGCTACCGATCACCAAGATGTTTCACAGGGGGTCAGAGAATTTCCAGGCACAAACTCCTTTGTTTTCCCTTCTTTATGGAAGTGGTGCTTGGCAGCCACCGAAGGTTCCACTTTGCCCCTAGAAAAAGGTCCATTGGGACAATTGGTTATTTTAAATGTTTATTTCCGGGATGCTGTTTTAAAGGATGACATTGTGTCCTGTGATGAGCCATCTCAGAAATAATCTGGCAGGTATCAGCATTTAAGAAGACAAGGAAGTGCGTGTTTTTAAGTTGTCATCAATCAGCAAGTGTTTATTAAGTGCCTAATGGTCATGAAATTATTGTAGCATTTCAATTTTAAAGTAACCTAAGGTAGAGGGAAAAGGCTAAAAGTTTTGGAATAATTTAAAGAATGTAGCATAGAGAGAAAATGGTGATTTAAAAAAATAAGGCTTTCATTTACAAGTATACTAAAGGAAATGGTGGGATTTTAGATTCTGCTTTTAAAGCATTTTTGAAATGTTGTTGTATCCTGAAAGCGTATTTCCTGTGCTCTCTAGCCTTGGCTTGCCAATAATGATTATATAAATAGCAAAAAACAGAGTTTCTTTTACTTAATGTTGAAAATGTCTTCAGTCACATTATAATTCTTTTTTTAGCATAGATAAATTGATGAATTTATTTCAGGAACATTCATTAAATACTAATTATGCACAATACGAGAGGCAGTATGGTGTGGTAAACAGGGTAGGCCTTTGAATCTTTTTTTTTTTAATTTTTAGTTTTCAACATTTACTTCCATAAGATTTTGAATTCTAGGTTTTCTCCCCTTCTCTCCCCTCCTCCCACCCCAAGATGGCATGTAATTTGATATAGGCTTTACATATACGTTCATATTAAACCTATTTTTATATTAGTTATGTTGTAAAGAAGAATGACCTTTGAATCTTCTGACCCATTTTAGCTATGTGACCATGGATAAATCATTTCTTTAGTACCCCAGGCAAATTTTTAAAATAAATTTTCTTTCTCAACCAGCAAAAATCTTCCTCTTCCTCCTATTTCCTCCTGTATAGTGGAGAAAGAAAGAAAAACAAAATTCCTGTTACAAACATGTTATAAAACAAAACAAACACCTGCATTGACCAAGTTTTTTTTTTTCTAAAAAGACCCGTTCTGTACTCTGAGACCTTCACCTCAATCAGGAGGTGGTTAGCATATTTCATCATGATTCTTCTAGAAATGTGGTTAATCATTACACTAATTAGAGTTCCTAAGTTTTTCAAAGTTGTTTGTCTTTACCATATTGTTGTTGTATAAATTGTTCTGTTGGTTCCACTCACTTCACCAGCATCAGTTTATACACATCTTCCCAGGTTTCTCTGGAACCATCCTCTTCATCATTTCTTATAGCATAATAGTATTCCATCACATTTATATACCATAACTTGTTTGATCATTTTTCTGTTGGTGGATATCCCCTCAGTTTCCAATTCTTTGCCACCACTAGAAGCTTCTATAAATTATTTTTGCATATCCTTAGAATTTGTTTTGCTTAAGGCTAATCACTCCTTGAGCAGGGAATAGCTTACTTGTCATATCTATGAAGAAGGGAAAAATTTATGACCAAACAGGAGATAGTGAACATTATGAGATATAAAGTGAATCATTCTAATTATATCAAATTAAAAGGTTTTGCACAAACAGACAATGTAACCAAGATCATAAGGAAAGCAGAAAGCTGGGAAAAAATTTTTACAGCCAAAATCTCTGATAAAGGTCTCATTTCTCAAATATATAGAGAACTGAGTCAAATTTATGAGTACAAGTCACTCCCCAATTGACAAATCATCAAAAGAATATGAACAGGCAGTTTTCAGACAAAGTATTGATAGTCATGAAAAAAATGCTCTAAATCACTGTTGATTAGAGAAATGCAAATTAAAATAACTTTGAAAATCCTGGAAAGACACATATGAACTGATGTTGAGTGAAGTGAACAGAACCAGGAGAACATTGTTCACAGAAACCACCACAATGACTGATTTTGGTAGACTTAGACCTTCTCAGCAATTCCAAAGGACTCATGATGGTAATGCCTTCAACATCCAGTGAAAGAACTATGGAGTTGGAATGTAGAGTGTAGCATATTGTTTTCTTTTTTTTTGTTTTGTTTTTTCTCATATTATCTCCCGTTTGTTATAATTATTCTGTGCAATATGACTAATGTGAAAATGTGTTTAATAGGAGTGTATGTGTAGAGCCATGTCATGGGGAGGAAAGGTGAGGGAGAGGGAGAAAATTTAAAACTTTATGGAAGTGAATGTTGAAAACTCCAAATTAATTAAAAATAAAATAACTCTGAGGTACCACCTCACACATGTCAGATTGGACAGAAAAAGACAATTATAAATGTTGGAGGGGATGTGGGAAAACCGGGACGCTAATGCAGTGTCGGTGGATTGATCATGACACTGTTGATGTAAACTGATTCACCCATTCTAGAGAGTAAATGCCCAAAGGGCTATAAAACTGTACAAGCCCTTTGATGTAGCAATATCACTACCAGGTCTATATTCTGAAGAGATTAAAAAAGGTGTATGTGTGATGAGGGGAACCTAGATCTTTTTTGTGATGACCAAAAATTAGAAATTGAGGGGATGCCCATCAGCTGGGGAATGGCTGAACAAGTTGTGATATATGATTGTAATGGAATACTATTGTGCTATATGAAATGACAAGCAGGATGATTACAGAAAAACCTTGGCTTACACGAACTGGTACAGAGTGAAGTAAGCAGAACCAGGAAAACATTGTACACAGTAACAGCAATATTGTACAATGATCAACTGTGTATGGCTTTGCTATTCTCAGCAATACAATGATCCAAGACAGTTCCCAAGGACTCTCGATGAACAATACTGTCCATATCCAGAGAAAGAACTGATAGAGTTTGAATGCAGATCAAAGTTACTGGCTTTCACTTTTTTTTGTGGTTTGGTGGTAGGTTTTTTCTATTCTGGGTCTTCTTTCACAACATGACTAATATGGAAATATGTTTTACATGATTGTACATATATAACCTAAATCAAACTGCTTATGGTATTGAGGGGGAGAGGGAGAGAATTTGAAACTCAGAATTTTTTAAAATTAATGTTAAAAATGTCTTTCCATGTAATTGGAAAAAATAAAATAGCATTTTTTTAAAAAAGACGAATCTTAATCTACTTTCACTTATTATTCCCCACACTCCCCTCTCCCCCTACCCTCCTGTGTTTCCCTATTTAGTAAAATGTGGTTTTGTACCCAGTTTGGTGTGTATATTCTTCTATTCTTTGGCCAGTTCAGAAGATAGTGACATTCAAATGGCACCTTCTTCCCTACCCTTTCCTCCTTGTTTGTGCAGACTTCTGCTTACATACACAAATTAAGATAATTTTCCCTAATCTTCTCCCTTTTCCCGCTTAATATATTCCTTTTGCCCTCCCTTTCCAGTTTTCTTTTAAGATCATCAAGATGTTAATCGAGATCTGCCTAATTAGATTTCCTATATTACCTCTGATAATGATAGGGTTCAGAGGGGGTACATGTATCACCTTCCTGTATTAGAATGTAAACAACTTACCTTTGTTTAGTTCCATATGATTGTTTGCACGTGTTTACGTTTTTATACTTCTCTTGATTTCTGTGTTTTCACTTCATAGTTTCTATTCAACTTTGTTTTTTTCTTAAGAATGCTTGAAAATCCTCTATTTCATTAAAGGTCCATATGCCTATTGTTTTGCCCCATTTGGAGGTCCAGTAGCTTGCTATTGGATTTAGCCATTGTTAGCCATCTAGAACACTTTGCTAGTTCGGGGTGACAGAACTAGAGATTTTCCTTTGATCTTGGATTCCTGTCCTCTTCAGTTTTCTAAGTGGATTGGGAGCTGGAACTGAGACTGCTCCTGGGATAGAACCATGTACCTGCTGCTGCTTGCTTCTGAACTTGCTCTTTGTTTAATAAAAATTTTCAACATAAATTAGGTGCTAGATAGCACCTAAAACTACTTCTCACCCTGGAAGGCTGCTAATAGGAGAATGGCCCCTCCTTGTTTCTCTTGTATCTGTGACATGAAACTATTATGTGACCAACAGACCTGCTAGTTGACACCTATTCCTTCACCCTTTACAAATTTAGGTCTCTTTGTAGTAAATCTAGGTGCTGGATCTCTTCTTGACCTGGTGTTCCTGGGCTAGAATATTCCTGAATATGCTCCTGGCTAGCCCCCATCCCCAGTATCCTCAGTCATCTCTGTCTGTGTCCCTATGCCAAACTGGACTGGAAAAGTGACTCACAGTGATTCTTTTCTTGTATTTCCCAATTAGGATTCAGTCTGGTGCGTTTTCAAGATCTTGGTCTTATATTCTAATTAATACTCTTTGTAAAATAATATTTGTTTTTAAGTCTTTTCAAATCAAAATGAGCTTAAGTTGGAAGTATAATTTAGATCATTGTCCTTCCTGATGTGGATCTAAACATTTGTTTCTAATAATACTTATAATATGTTGGATTATGTATTTTTTAAAAAGAAAGTTCATTTTGAAGGAATTCCAAAATATGTCTCATACAGATATGCAGTATCTCCATCAAAACTCTTAAAAAGGAAAAATTCCAAAGCCATGCTGTATTTTCAGAATTCCCAAGCCAGCTGAAATAATGACAGCCTTTCTGTGAAAGGTCAAGAACCAATAAATTTAGCATTTCCTGGACAACTTTTTAGCAGTTTGAGACCAACTGAGTGGGTTATATTTATACCATAGACTTTTCAAAATGGGTAGATTATAGAGGAATTTGGATATCTATACTTCTCATTGTATTTAAATGCTCCTAACATGTTTTATGTTGGTAGAATAATAAGTAACTAAGACTATAATAGAAATTAGTCTAATAGAATAATTTATGTTGAAAATTTATTTGTAGAAAGCTATTTCAAAAGATGATGAGAGCTGGATTCTTATCAATAAAATAGAATTTGTAAAAATGCCTTTTTTGTCATACTAGTTCAGTCAGCATTTATTGAACACCTACTGTGTACAAGGTATTGTGCAACACATTGAGAATACAGAAACAATAGAAAAATGATGCTTTCCCCTTAAGCTTACATTCTTAGGAGAGAGGGAAGAGGCAGATGCAACATATAAACACGCAATCGTTAAGTATTTTTTAAGCATCTACTGTATGCCAAGAACTGTGCTAGTTCTGGGAATACTGGGAATACTCTGGGAATCAAAGATCAAAAATGAAATCATCAGTGCTCCCAAGGCGAT
The DNA here is from genome assembly GCF_028583685.1 of Petaurus breviceps papuanus. Taxonomy (NCBI): domain Eukaryota; kingdom Metazoa; phylum Chordata; class Mammalia; order Diprotodontia; family Petauridae; genus Petaurus; species Petaurus breviceps. Next base: position 37,854,337 of record NW_027185903.1, read on the forward strand.
TATATCATTGGGGGTGGGAGTGAAGAACATGGACATATAAAAATGTATTCAAAATAAATACAAGATTGATAGATGCAAGGGAGGGCACTACCATTTGGGGGGATTGGGAATGACTTTGTATACAGAGTGGTTCTTAAGTTCAGTCTTGAAGGAGGAGATGAATTTTCTGAAATGGTGTAGAGGAAGTCTACTCTTGCCATATGGGATGGCCGTTGCACAGACCCAGAAAAGCAAGATAGAGTGCCATGTGTGAAAGCAGAAAGAAGGCCATTTTGACTGAACCATAGTGTTTAATAGGAAGGGGAATAATGTGTAGAGAGGCTGGAAATATAGGTTGGGAAGCGCTTTAAAAACCCAACAGGAGTTTATATTGTATTCTAGAGGCAATTGGTGTGAGTAGGTAAGTGGCATGGTCTGATCTGTGCTTGAAGAAAATCACTTTAACTTAACTCCTCTCAACAATACAAGGATTTAAGACAATTCCAAAAAACCCATGATGGAAAATGCTATCCATATCCAGAGAAAGAACTGTGGAGTCTGAATGAAGATTAAAGCATACTGTTTTCTTGTTTCTTTTTTCTTGTGATTTTTTCCCTTTGGTTCTAATTCTTCTTTACAACATGACTAATATGGAAATATGTTTAATATGATTGTGCATGTATAGCCTATATCAGCCACTGTCTTGGGGAGGGGGGAACAGAAGAAGGGGAAAAAAAACTTAGAATTCAAAACCTTATAAAGTGAATGTTGAAAACTGAAAACAAACAAATAAAAATTTTTCAGCAAGAAAATCACTATTTAGCAGCTCTGTGGAAGATGGGTTAAAGTGAAGAAAGACTTGGTCAAGTTAAATTAAGAGACCATTGCAATAATTCAGGAGAAAAATGATAAAAGCCTAACCACTGGTAGTGGCTGTATGAGTAGTAAGAAGAAGACAGATGGAAGCAGGCATGGTAAGATAAAGCAGCTGATTAAATACATGAGGTGAGAGGGAGTGAAGAGAGTGGGGGCCAGTACCAAGGTTATAAACCTGAGAGACTGGAGAGACAGCACTGCCCTAGGTAGAAGTAGGGGAGCTTATTAGGAGAGTTGGTTTTAGGATAAAGGTAGATATGTTATTCACTTTCATGGTAGCTCAAGAAAGAAGAGATCCCAAATAATGAGGGGGGTTAGAAAGGGTTTCCTGTAAGTGATGGCATATGAACTTATCCTTGAAGGAAGCTGGAGGGTCTAAGAGACAGAGGTACAGAAGGGAGTATATTCCAGAAGTGGAATGCAGCCTGTGAAAGGCATTGGAGGTGAGAAATGTACTAAATTTGGGAAACATCAGATGAGCTAGTTCTGTTGAAATGTTGAGTGTATGAAGAGGAATAATGTGCAATAAACTTGGAAAGGTAGGTTGGAGCCAGAGTACGAAGGACTTTAAATGCCAACTGGAGGGTATTTAATTATATCCTAGAGACAGTAGGGAACCACTGAAGTTGCTTGAACATAAAAGTGGTATAGTCAGATTTTTTTTCTGTAGAGAGCTGTGACATGAAAGCCCTGGGAGAACAGAGTAGAGTCTTCTTGAGGGGGCATGGTCAGCATTGTTAGATGGAGCCAAAAAGTCTAGAAAGATGAGGTTCGAGAACAGCAGGTCACTGGATACTAGGCCTTGCCCAAGGAGCAAGGAAATGATTTACTGAACTTAAATGTGTTAACATTAGTTCTTTCAGGTCACAGGTATCAAAAGTGCAATGGAGAAGGAATTTTTTATACTGGCCTGGTAAAGTTAATAGGCTTACCGGGATAATTCTTTTAGGTTATCTTTCTTGCCTGTTAAATCTGGCCTGTCTGTCATTCAGTCTCAAGACATCTTTTTGAAGTTGGTAGGTCCATTGTATTCATTTAACATGTATTGAGCTTTTACTTATTGTTTAATTCCTAACAAATTAAATGATTTGGGGGACACAAAAGGGAGACATAGAAGAAGTCCAAACTCTAATTAAATAGAGCCAAGATACATAGAGAACAAATACAGGCAGAATATTAAGAACTGCATGAAAGTGTCATAGAGATTAATAGGGGTACACAGCAAGAGGAGCAGAAGTCCTTTTTAAATAGTATTTTATGTTTTCCATCTACATGTAAAGACTATTTTTTTTTCTTTTTGGAGGGCATTTGGGGTTAAGTGACTTGCCCAAAGTCACACAGCTAGTAAGTGTGTTAAGTGTCTGAGGCCGGATTTGAACTCAGGTCCTTTTGACTTCAGAGCCAATGCTCTATTCACTGCGCCACCTAGCCGCCCCGTAAAGACTATTTTTAAAATTCATTTTTCATCAAATTTCCAGTTCCAAATTTTTCTCTTTCCCCTCTCTCCTCCCTAAGACAGTAAGCAATTTTATTATAGGTTACACATGTACAATCATGTAAAAACATTTCCATATTAGTCATGTCATGAAAGAAAAAACAGAACAAAAGGAAAAAAACTGGGGGAAAAAAGTGAAAATAATAATCTTTGATTTGTATTCGGACACCATCAGTTCTTTTTTTGAATGTTGATTGCATGAGCCTTTTGGAATTGTCTTGGATCATCGTATTGCTGAGAAGAGCTAAGTCAATCATAGCTGATCACTGCACAAGATTTCTGTTACTGTGTATGATGTCCTCCTGTTCATAGGAACATAAGTATTGACTAGATTTAATCATAGCATCTCTGGATTAGAAGGAACCTCAAACACCATCTCCCTTGCCCTGAACCTGCTTAAGACCCTTTTCTGTAACTTACAACATGTAGTCATCAGCCACACCTTCAGTAATGGATGAAACACTTTAGATGTCACAAGTATCCTTCATAATCTTAAGAATAACAGAGTTGGATAAAACTGATAGGAAATCTTGTTTTTTCAGGGATTTTGTTGTTTATTTCCATGAATAATTATAAATGGAAAATTAGGCTTGCTTTTGGTAGAGAAGCCCAAGTAGTATGATTTGAATTTCAGTGGAGGTTGATCCCTCTTAAGCAGAGAAACTCAGTTCTTTTTGTAGAATAAGGACCTAATAGGGGTTATCTCAGGACCATTGAATCATGGATTTTTAGAGTTGGACAGGACTTTAGATAGAGGTGACCATGTTTTTACATACTTAGAAAGGGAGTTTACCATAGCAGTATTACAAGGAAAAGACTCTTTAAGGAGAATAAAATTAAGGGACGGAAAAAAAATAAGCAAAATATCAGTAGGATCCTGATGTTGAATTTCTTGCTATTGTTTGAGAGCATTACAAAGAAGATGGTTGAGAGACCTGTGCCCTGCCCTGTGTCCAAGCCAAGAAATATTATTTCTGTTTATCAAAGGAAGTAGTCCTGGCCCATTTTTAAGAAGATAATCCTCAATAAAGGGACTTTTCTTCATTTTATTTCTCCGATTTGGTGCCAAAAGCTTCTTGAGAAAACATTCAAAATTCTGTCCAAGTTTCAAGACTTACTGTTGCCATATTTCTTCCTAATAACTATTTCAAGGGCATTTCTCTATGTCCCTTCAGTCACCACATTCCCAAAGATTTAACAAAGTATAACTTACAGTAAAAAATTATAATAGAAAAGTTCTATTCTGTAGATTTCGGTAATGCACTTAGTGACACTTTCCTTTCCCACCAAGAGTGAGAGGGGAATGCTGTTTACTGGTGCCTGGCAGCCCCTTGCAAAGGGATACCAAGAAATTCTTTTCTGAAATGTTTGATTTCTAGAATTTCTGGCCCGTGGGAACCCTGACAAACTACTGTTTTTTCTTATGTGTATTCTCTCTTTCAGGCCTTTTTATGTGGAGCCTGTAAACATCATCAATGTGACTAGTGACACTCCGAGGGTCACTGACCATGCCTCTGCCATGAACAAGAGAATTCATTACTATAGACGGCTCACATCTCCCTCTGACCGGGCACTGGTGAGGGGCAAGTCCAGGTTTCTGATAATACATTGAAACAAACAGTAAATCCGCCATAGTATAAGCCATGGCAGCTCCCACATGGTTGCCATTCTGGTCGAACTTTGAGCTGGCCAGTTGCCAAGGGCAGCATTAGAGAAGGCTAACAGCTTTTCTACTCACTCCGTCTAAAAACTGCTCTGGCCTCTGCTCTGAAGAACAGCAGCTCTGGAGAGTTTGAACTTCTTCTAAGTCATGCCCACTCCCAGGGTCCCTGGGAAATCAGCCAGTTCTGAAACCCCAATCAGTCTTTTGGGTTTTTGAAGGACCAGAGTTCTGATTAAAGTTGCAACTTTTTTACCCCCTAATTGTAAAGTTATAGGGAGTCACCCCACATTTTGTGGCAGGTATTTTGTTTTGTTTTAATTTTGAGGGTTTTATTTTGGTAGAGGAGGGGGAGGGAAGAGATAAAAACTTAAGGGGAAATTTGAATATATGCTGCACTTTTTTCTTTTAGCACCTTTTCACATATTTAAAGTCTTTTTGTTTCTGTTTTGGTTTTGGTTTTGGTTTAGAAACCTAAAAGTGTAACATAGCTTTCTCACAGAATAATCACATTAGGTATGTTAAGTGATGTATGAAAGCCTGAGAATTAAAAAGGAAAAAAATGGCCAACAAACCTTTTTTTCTGATGGTGGAGATTAAGCTAGAGTGGAGAGATGACCAAAATAATTATTGAAGGAAGAAAGAAGCTACATTTCTTCCCTATTTTTCTGGGCCTTCATATTGCTAATTGAGGTGGGCACTCCATGTTAACTTGAGCTGACTGTAAAGTGACCTGAACCTTGTGATACAGGACAGAAACAGAACAGTTTCTTCTCTCAAGGGCCGATACAGACCTCCTGGGGGTACTGTTGTAAGGAACAGGCTCTGGTTTTTTCAGAGGGTGTACTGACTCTGATCTCATAAGATTTAACTTCAACTGGATTAGCCTGAGACCCCAAGAGAGTTGAATAAACCATTTGACTTAAGTACACCAAGCCTGCTACATGTCGGTTAACAAAGGAAGCAAAGAAGAGAAACATTATGGTGAGCTTGCTTTTATGAACTTTCCCATGTGTGTGACTACATTTCCCAAGAGGACTTACATCAAGCAAACTGCTTTGGGTACAGTGAAAGTTTACAGGTTCCCAGTGAGAACCACCCCCTGAGATCTTTGAAGAACCTGGCTCTTAGTACCTGGTAAAAGTAGTAGCAGGAACCCAGGAAAGACAGATCTGTACCAAATAGAGGCACAGACATTCTCTCCAGAAATACTCAGAGCCTGACCCTAACAGAGTCCAGTTTGGAAAGTGAGGCTGGAAAGGGAGTAAACAAAACAGCTGATGAGAAAGAGCTAATAGGTTGCCAGGAAGACCCAAAGTTGAAATATATTTATTATGGAGCAGTGACATTTGGTTATATTTTTACTTGCATCATTTCTCCCTTTTTCCTTTAAATTTTTACTTTAAAATAATGAAAAGAATAAAATTATGTATCTGGCTTGTGACATGCCCTGGACTTTCCCCAAAGCAACCACAGTATCCTTGTCTTTATGCTCAAACTTTCCATTTCTCCCACCACCCCACATTAGTTTGTCCCAGACTGCCTTCTTCTCCCCTGCTCACTTCACAGGTTGGGACAGTCATTTTCCAACTGCCATGTTTAGTGTTCTTTTGTTCTGTGGCTAAAAGTAGCACTTTCCAGGTGCAAGAAGAGTGGAAGAGAGGCAAACATCTGACCCATTTTCCCAGGGTCTACCTCCCAAAGAGGCAATTTGCTGAGTTATCTCAGTTGTAGTGTCCTAGACACACATCCTTCCTTTTTTTTCTTTTTAAATTTATTTATTTATTTTTAGTTTTCAACATTCATTTCCACAAGATTTTGAGTTAGTTTTTTCTCCCAGTCTTTCCCCTACCCCCCACCTCAAAATAGCAAGACTACTGAATACCCCTTGCCCCAGTCTCTTCTTTCTTATATCCTCCCCCATCCTTTCCCTAACTTTCCAGTAGCACGAGATGGATTTCTCTATCCCATTGCCTGTACATCTTATTTCCCAGTTGCATGTAAAAAACAGGTTTTTTTAACATTTGTTTTTAAAACTTTGAGTTACAGATTCTTTCCCTTCTTCCCTCCTCACCCACTCCCACTGGGAAGACAAGCAATTCAATATAGGTTGTACATGTGTAGTTATGCTAAGCGTTTCCATAGTAGTTATATTGTGAAAGACTTAACTATATTTCCCTCCATCCTATCCTGCCTCCCACTTACTCTGTTTTCTCCTTTGAATCTATCCCTTTTCAAAAATGTTTGCTTCTAACTACCCTCTCCCCCAATCTACCCTCCCTTCTATCATCCTCCCTCTTATCCCCTTCCCCCCTACTTTCCTGTAGGGTAAGATACCCAATTGCATGTGTATGTTATTCCCTCCTTAAGCCAAATTCAATGAGAGTAAGGTTGACCCTTTCACCTTCCTGTTCTTCCCCTCCATTGTAACAGTTTTCTCTTGACTCTTTTATATGAGATAATTTACCCCAATCTATCTCTCCCTTTCTCCCTCTCCCAATATATTTGTCTCTCACCTCTTAATTTTTTTAGATATCATCCTTTCATGTTCAACTCATCCTGTGCCCTCTGTCTATGTATACATGTACACCCATAAGTACACACTCAAATATATATTTATATACACATACACCCTCCTATACATACATATATATGTTTGTGTGTATATATATATATATATATTCCCTTCAACTATCCTCATATTGAGAAAAGTCTCTTGTTATAATTATCGTTTTTCCATGTAGGAATGCAAATAGTTCAACTTTAATAAGTTCTTTATGATATCTTTTTCCTGTTTACCTTCTCATGCTTCTCTTGTTTCTTGTATTTGAAAGTCAAATTTTCTGTTCAGCTCTGGTTTTTTCATCAAGAATGCTTAAAAATCCTCTCATTGAATGAACATATTTTTCCCTGAAATGTCCTTCCGTTTTTACCAGATAATGTAAATAGCAGAACACATAGCTACCTGCTGCCATGCTTCAAAGATCTAGCTTCTCACACTCTAGTTCACATGGATCTCTTCGTTCTTTGAAATTCTTAGTCTCTGTTCTATACATTTATAATCTATACTACTTATGCTTTCTTTGTCTTCTGATTGTTTTGTATGTTATTGGGTTTGGAGATCATAAGAGCCTGACAGACAAGTTCCAGGATCCCACTGCTGCAGGCACAGGCACACCCATAGGGTCTCTCAGAGAGTATTCTTAGAGACCCATCGTCTGCTGATCCTGCTCCTAGCATGTCACCACCTCCCCCAGGTGTAGCTGGGTACCTAGGCAATGGACAGTGCAAGCGTGTGTTTGTGTGTGTGTGCGCACATGCATGCATGTGTGTGCAATTCCTTAAAAATAAATAAGCACATTTTTCCATTATCCTGATAACCAAAGAGAAAGCAGAGTTGGGAAAGTTCACAATTGTATACAAGTATCATCTACATCAGTGGTGTCAAACTCAAGTAGAAACAGATCCCTCTTAGTCATACATGGATTTAAAAACTACAAATTACCATTGTTTGTGTTTTTCCCCATTGCTGTGCTTAACACAGTGCCAGACAGATAGCAAACATTTAGTATATACTTGTTGGTTCATTTCAGCTAGCAAGTCGCTGTATCCATGATTGCTTATTTGGAAGGGACTATTTGATCTCAGGGAATTACATTTTTATAAAGAGTCATAGAATCTTAAAATTAGAAGAGATTTGAGAGGTCATTCCAATTTTCCTTCAAAGCTACATGAATGTTCTTTATAGCATCCCTGACAAATAATCGTGTGACCTGTTTGAAGCTCTCTGTAGACCAGAAGCTTACTTCTTCCTAAAGTGCTAGATTATATTTCAGTATAGCTCTTACTTTTGGGAAAAGGCTCCTTCTATTAAGCCAAAATTCACCTCCAGTATAATTTTACTGATTTTTTCTAACTTGGCCCCCCAGGGCCAACAAAAACAAATCATCCCTTTTCTCTATAATGACTCTCACAAATATTTGAAGACTATCATGTCTCCCAAACTTTATCTTCTCTAAGCTATTTCTTCCGTTCCTTCAACTGATATGTAACATTTTCCCATTTCTACTCACTATCCTGATAAACCTTCTCTGGATGTGGTCCAGTTTGTCAATTTCCTCCTTTCTCTGCATGTGGCATCCAGAACAGGGCAGATGCTCCAGATGGGTTTGAATGAGAGGAGAGTTCATATATACATATAGTGCTGTTTCTTCCCTCCAGAGGTAATATGCTCTGGTGATCCAGTCCAAGCTCACATCAGCTTCCAGGAACGTCATGTCTCTGTGGACTCGTTAACTCCCCTCTCCTGCCATCCCATGCTTTTACACATAAATGGCTTTCTAGCCTTTGCTTCCACTCTTGTGTACTTGTATAGTTTTTAAAAATTCATATAGCATTTTATATTTGCTTTTAATACTTCCTTCAAAATAGAACAGAGGATAGCAGGAAAAAATATGTCCTTTTCATCAAGGGGATTGATGGAAAAAATAAGCTTCACTCAAATAACCATATCATTATAGGTTGAACTAGTTCTTTTGTGTAAGTTATAGTAAACCTCTGCTTAAAATAGGATTCTCTGGTTAATTTAATACTTTAAATGGGAAATACTATATGTGTGTATGTATATTTATAGATAGTAGATATATATGTATATATATGTATACACACAAATGTAGATGGAGTGGTTTTATAGTGAGACACAGAAAGAGAGAACCATTTTTCAGAGTGTTAGAATACAAATTAAACAGACCAAAAACCAGGGCTATACTAAATGCAGTTTCTTTCTTTTCAGGGATTCTGAAGGCAGCTCAGAATCTGGTAGTGCCACAGTATTATTATGAACTTAAGTTGTCGTTGTATACTACTGTAGATAGAAAAGACAGAGGACCAAATAGATGTTGAGCTTGACCTTCTAGAAGAAGTTTATAGTTTCTTTTTTAAAAATATTAATCCCTAAAGAATTTTTTAAAAAAATTAATCCCTAGGGGCGGCCAGGTGGCTCAGCAAGTAAGAGCACTGGCCCCAGAGTCGGGATGACCGGGGATCAAATCCGGGCTCTGATACTTAGCACCACACCCAGAAATATCTGGCCGTGTAACCTTGAGCAAGTTACTTAATCCCAATTGCTTATAATAAATAAAAAATATTTAATCCCTTATTGTTAGTTTCTTCTTCATAAAAGTGAAGAAAAAATCTAACTAGTTGAATGTTCCAGAGGGTTGGATTCTAGGTAAATGTTTACTATACACACACACACACACACACACACACACACTCCTTCTTTATATATATATATGTATATACATACACACACTCCATCTTTATGTATATATACATACACACACACTCTCCCTCTTTATATATATACATATACACACACATATGAGACATATACACATATACTATATATTATGTATACCCTGATTTCTTTGGAACCATGCATGCTTCTCATTAAATCAGATTCTCCCATTTAACTTGAAAAAGAATATTTTTAGTTGGTCAGGAATACATATCATCTCTTCGTGAACAATATATTGGACAGTGTTCAGGTATTCTACTGCAAAATAAAGAAGTCTCATGGCACAGGGGCTCCTGGTCAGCTCCCATTTATTTTATTCTGTTCATCTGTTTGCCAGATTGCGCCTGATCATGTCCTTCCAGCCCCTGAAGACCTCTGTGTATACAGTCCACTGGGTTCTGCCTTTAGAGTGGAGTGCTTCACTGATGGTTATGGTAAAAACACAAGTTTGGTCACAATGTAAGTACAGCTATTTTCTGGAGTTATTTTAAAAGTGTGGGGATGAAAGTGAGGGGTGTGTTTGGTTTTTCCAGGTCTAATATGTTGTCCAGATCTATTAACTGAAAGTTAGGGCATTCTCTGTGGCTATCATAACTAGGAGGTGTTGAGAGGGAGCATTTGAACTCAGATCTTCATGACTCCAAAACCAGGCTTCTTTCCATTAACAACATATTTTAAATTTACTTTCAACTATGCTAATCTACAGAGTCAAGTTCAAGTTTCTCACTGCCATATCTCTGCTTTTTTCAGTTTCATGATTTGGAATACTATGATGGGAACATCTATACTAAGTATTCCATGGGCAGTAAAACAGGTAAGGTAATTTTTCTGTCACCTTTTGCCTAAAAAGAATTTTTTTCTTTGCATCTTAAAGAGTTGTAGTAGAATGCCCAAAGGGCTGTAAAAATGTGCATACCCTTTGACCCAGCAATACCACTTCTAGGGCTGTATCCAAAAGAGATAAAAATGGGGAAAGGACCCACATGTACAAAAATATTTACAATAGCTCTTTTTGTGGTAGCCAAGAATTGGAAATTGAGGGGATACCCATCAGTTGGGGAATGACTGAACAAGTTGTGGTATATGAATGTAATGGAATACTATTGTACTATAAGAAATGATAAACAGGTGGACTTCAGAAAAACCTGGAAAGACATATATGAACCGATGCTGAGTGAAGTGAACAGAACCAGGAACACAGTAACAGCCACAGTGTGTGATGAATGACTTTGCTAGACTTAGCTCTTCTCAGCAATGCAAGGACCTAAAACAATTCCAAAAAACTCGTGATGGAAAATACCATCCACATCCAGAGAAAGAAATACGGAGTCTGAATGCAGATCAAAGTATACTATTTGCTCTCTTTTTTTGTTTGTTTTTTTTTTCTTTCTTGTGATTCCTCCCATTTGTTCTAATTCTTCTGTGCAACATGACTAATATGAAATTATGTTTAATAAGAATTTATATGTAGAGCCTATATTGAATTGTATACTATCTGGGAAGGGGGGTGCGGAGAGGGAGGTGGAGAAAATTTAAAACTTATGGAAGTGAATGTTGAAAACTAAAAATAAATAAATCAGTAATAATTTTTTTTTAATTTGTAGTAGAAATTTTATTAACTTTGTATGATAAACTTTTTTTTTTAAAGCAATTGGGGTTAAGTAACTTGCTCAAGGTTACATGGCCAATTATTTCTGGATGTGGTGCTAAGTATCTGGGCCTGGAATCGATCCCCAGGTCATCCCGACACCGGGGCCGGTGCTGTTACTCGCTGAGCCACCTGGCCGCCCCGCATGATAAACTTTTAACAAAATAAATAGCTGGTTAATCAGAAATTGAATTCCATTCTTCCAAGGGTTCCTGAGCATTTTAAAAAATACATATTTTTAAATGGATATCTTTGGGAAAGGGGGCGATGCATTACCAGACTGTTCCTTAACCAATAAAATTTTTAAAGGAAAAAAAAGAAAAGAAATCAGTAAAATTGATAGACATTTTGAAAGTCTGTAAATATGTGTAAGGTACACCACCTGTGGACCTCTCACTTCTACAGAGGTACAGGATAGGTTATGGTTTTTTGTATCTCTTGAAGCCATGCTTGTTCTTTGTAACTTTGCAACATTCACTTTTGATTTTTTTTGTGTGGTTGTTACCATTTGTATTATTGGCCTCATTGTATATATTGTTTTCTCTGCTCTCCTTACTTTGCTCTGTATTAATTCATGTAGCTCTTTCCTTGTTTCTCTATCCATATTCTTCATTTCTTATAGCACAGTACTATTCTATTACATTCATATACCACAGTTTGTTCTAGGGGTGGGGAACCTGGTTCTTTGAAGGCCACATGTGGCCCTCTAGGTCCTCAAATGCAGCCCTTTAACCGAATACAAACTTCACAGAACAGACCCCCTTAATAAAAGGGTTTGTTCTGTAAAACTTGGACTCAGTCAGAAGGCCACACCTGAGGACTTAGAAGGCCACAGGTTCCCCCACCTCTGGTTCCAACTGATGGGCTTCTACTTTATTTCCAATTCTTTGCTATGTAAAAGAGTGCTGTTATAAATATTTTGGAGTATATGGAGACTTTCTTCTTATCAGTGGCCTCTTGGGGTATAAGCCTAGTAGTGAAATGTCTGTTTCAGTTGCTTTGTTTGCATAATTCCAAATTACTTTCCAGAATTATTGTACTAATTCATTTCACCAGCAATGCACTAATATGCCCATACTTCCAGCAGTAACTTACTTCTTATTTTGGAATCTTTGCCAAATTGCACTTCCTGGACATTTCCAATGATCCTGGGGTTATATAATCATGGGTCCTTGTGATATTTCTTGAAGATTTATAGTTTTGTTTTTTTGTCTTATAATTGTACAAATAATTTTGTGCTCATCTGATAATAGTTTTCGAGCTGTATTTTACAAGTAAAAATATTTTTTGTTTACACAGGCTGGATTTACCACTGGAATCTGTATCATCATTTTGATGGGTCTTTTAACACTTTATTGCTGCTACAGAGTAGTAAAATCACGGACAATGATATGTAAGAATCTGACTCATTGAAATAGATTACTGATGTGGATATTAATCAGTCATTAAGCATTTATTGATGATCTACCATGTCCTTAAAGTTATCTTGCCTCTCATTCTGCAATCATTAACTTTTATTTTTACTTATTTTTCATTTTTAGGTCATCTACATTTTATTTTTTTAAATGTTTAATTGATGCTTTTTGTAACATTTTCCCCAATAACTATTCTCCTAGAGATTTCCTTAAAACAACAGCAAAAGCAATTAATCAAACCCAGCTGACATAGGGATCATATCTGACAGTATGGAAAACACTATGAACCCAAAATATACCACTTCCCTACCATCAAGAGAAAAGATTTTTGTTTAGTGAAAATGTTCAAGACAGTAGTGTCTGCCTTTGAAACCCAAGGAAGTATGTGGCTCTTTGCAAAATGCACTCATTTTGGATGCAATTTGCCATTCAAAAGAATCTTAAAGTTAGGGAAGACATGCAATATACTTTAAATGAGACCTTCACTTTAAGTATATTCACAGGACTTATATTTTTGTCCATTGAGGGTGAATTTTTTTAGTTCTGCAAATGCTTCATATAAATTTGGAGGGGCCTCTCTTAAAAGTAGAAATTACAACTAGAAAAATATTGGAAAAAATGCAACAAAAATATTTCTTTGAATTTTACCAAATTTTGATACTCTTTCCTTACAGATTTTTCAGTTTTTTTTTCTTGTTCCCAAAATGTTTAGGCCAAAATATACATTTACTGGATTCTACCAGGATAAACTAGAAGCCTGGAGCTATTTTATTTCATTCTGGCCCTTCTCTAAGTAAGCTCTCCAGCTTTTTGAGGTCCATTCTCAGTTTTCAGAGATTTTTTTTTCCAGAATAGTGGGAGCCTCTTTAGTAGGAAGAGAAATTATCAGATTTGGATTGAGCTTGGAGGTAGTTTAAACACATGCAGGAAATTAAGAGTTCTAAGGCTGTGCCTTTTTTTTGAAGTAAGAATCCAGTGTCACCAACATTATTACCAAACAGCATCTGATGGATACTTGATACCATGGCCAAACAACATCTGAAAAATCCAATGCAGCTATTATGACGATGAATGTAATAATAATAGCTCACATATCATTAAGTTTTACACAGCACTTCACAGACACTGTCTCATTTGATAACTAAGTTATTTACTAGCTATTTGAGGCCTCCTTTCAGAGTTCTAGGGAAACTATAAATAAATGCCATGTGGTTTTTGGCTTTACATTTTGCCTAGATTTTGTGGGGAAGACTGGATGTCAGTTAATTTTAATATTCCTGTACAGTTACAGAATTATCACCAGACATTGATAAAGTTTTCATATTCTAAGACTGATGAATTTATTTTTTTTCCCTTTTCAGTTTGAAATGAGTTGGACCTGAATAGACCATTTTATAGTATATAGATAATTGAATACATTGCTCGTTTGCTTGCCTCTGGGTACTAATGCAAGGACAGAAGTATTTCTAAGGGCCTACTTATTTATTTATGCAGTTTTTTAGCATTATTATTTAAAGGTTTGAGTTCCAAATTCTATTCTTTCCTCCTTCCATGATGAGGGCTTATTTATAAGAGCTAAGCATAGCTATCAGGTCAAGACAAACAAGAAACTACTTAGAGATACCCAGGTTCTTCCATTATCATAATTCACTAGATTCTACCCCTTGACTTTTCCTTAGGAATAATATTCACTTAGAACTGAAACTAGAAGAGACTTCTTATTAAATTGGTTTCTTGATTATGGATAACTGTTTCAGGTCCCCTTAGTAGAAGTGTTCTCACCAGACTCTATCCAACTAATAAACTTTATAGGTTTCATTGCTTGTTTCTGTTCCCAAAACATTGGCCTGCATAGTATTGTTAAGCATTTCTTGAGTAACTGCTGTATTTCACTACAGAAATAACAAAATTTCAGTAAGTGAACTAATTCCAGGATACATTGTGTGTCAGTTTATTAAACACTATATGCCTTTCAAAGTGAAAAGGGTGGTCAAGACTTATATGCTTTATTCAAATGTAAGAGATTGTCTTTCAAAGGAGGTCGATTGAAATAAACCTTGCCAATAGAGAATAACCCAATCTTCTGATAAGCATTTTGAGATACTTTAGGGATAAGAACTTCTATGTCAGTATGAAATACTTGACTTTATCTGCCTTTCTTAAAATTTTTCCCTTTGTCTAGCTTCATTAGATACCACCAACTGGGAATTTCCAGATGTTTGCAAACACTATTTTGGCTCCTTTGGTCAGTGGTCTGGTTTACTGTTCTCCCTGGTGTCTCTCATTGGAGCCATGATAGTTTATTGGGTGCTTATGTCCAATTTTCTTTTCAACACTGGAAAATTCATTTTCAGTAAGTACTATCTTTTATTCTTATTTTTCTCCCATTAGTACAATAGTACTACATATGGTATGGTATAATGTAAAAATGCTGAACTTGGATTCCAAGATTAGTTAGAATTCCACTCTGACTTTTACTAGCTGTGTGTCCTTGGATAAGTCACTACACCTCTCTAATACCCAGTTTTCTCATCTGTAAAATGAACTCGATAATGTTTGTAGGAAGGATAATACACTTCATAGGTTTGTTGTAAGGTTTAATGAAGATAACTTCTCTGAAGTGCTTTGTAAATCTTAAAGCACTTTTATGTACATGTCAGGCATTGTTCTCCCCTTAGGAACAGAGAGAATATAGGATAATACATGCTTTTTACGAAGCTGCTAGAAAAAGCAAACCTATTTCAGCATATCATCATAGCATTACGATCTTTGAAAATGTTTTGCATTGGAGTCACATCTTACACAGTGATTAGGTTCTAAAGTTAGCAAGTAAGACAAAATCATAGATGTGTCAGACTTCAGACTCTGTCTCATCAGAATTGGCTGATTCCCTTTGTCGGGAGGTTGGAGCAGTATGTAAGTGCTCAGAGGCTTTTCTCCTACATTGTCATAAATAGACACATGGTGGCATATCCGCTTTTTCCATCTTAGTGGCGGCAGCAGCTAGGAGGAGAGGAGCCTGAGGACAAGAGCTGGCTCCTGCGGAAGGTAATAAATCATCTTTAATCAAGATGTCTTCAGCACATGAGCCCCCAGCCTTTAAAAATGAACCACTCAAAGACAAAGGTTTTGAATCCCAGGGCTCGGGGGACCCATACAAACACCTTATTTCAAGCCTATGACTCCAGAGCTTTTCATTAAATCTAACAAATCTGTTACGATTTTTGGAATGATAACACTTACACTTTGCATGGCTTAAATTGGTTACCTACATGCAACTCAAGAGAATAAAAAGGGCCTCTATGAAGCTAATGACAGTGAGGGAGCCAGATATATGAGGAGAAAAACATCTAAATGGGATTGATAGTGATGACTACTACAGACAGAGCTGTATTAAGGGCTCTGAGATCTTCAGATGAAAGACTGTATTGTACCAGGTATCACGTTTATTATCCTGCATTATATTCATGTGGGAAGGACATTAACAGTTTGGCATCCAGATTTATGTATTAAATTCTACCTTTCATAACTGTGTCTCCTCCCCTTTACACATACATTAAAAAGGTTAAATTTTTTCCTCCTAAAAAAAAAATAGACACATGGTTAAAGTTGATATTTTCTGGCCATAAGTTTAGTGCTTCTGACTTCACTAAAGCCTTCACTTTTATTTAGCTAAAATGCCATCACTTTCTCATTCTGATGAAATATGAGTTAAGAGGAAAATTCCTCCCCTACAGCTCAAAGGTTACAGTGGGGAGGGTGCAGAGTTGAGCAAGTGGTCAGACTGTGGGAAAGACTTTGTTTCTAATACTTTCGTGTGAAATAAATGACAGCCCACATCCTTTGTGTCTGCCCTAGGGAAGGAAGCAGGAGACTGGCTCCTAGCTATAGGACAGCCCTGCTTTAGCAGTGTCCAGGCTAGACTTTACTACGCATTAATATCCTTGTTTCTACAAGGTAAAACTTCTGCAGTGCCATGCTGGGAGGTCAGTACTAAGGGAAAAGATTAAGAAAAAAATGTTAGGGAACTTAAGGCTTTAAAAAACCCTGGAACCTTTGACTGACAGGCTGGCTTCCAGGACCCTTGCACATACTTTGCTTATCTTGGTTCAACTCAGCAGTGCAGAAAGAGAAAGGTTGGGGGAGAGAGAGAGGGAGGGAGCAAAAAAGATAACTTGAGGAAAGATGATTTACCCAAAGGAGCCATTCCTGGACTGAACACATAAAATTAAATGCTTCTGTGATACAACAATATTGTATATTGATTTCAGTTAATCTCTTTGTAAATACCTTTCCAATGAAATGCCTTAAAACAGTGTATTTCTAAACTTTAACTTATGCCCTGCTAATTTCAAGCAATGTAACATTACCTTGAAAATCCATGGATAATCAGATAGTTGGAAAATCACTTTGGGTGAGGTTTTTTGGGGAGTTTTGCTATAGAATTTGACTTGTAGCTTTACTCTAAGAGTTGATTTTCAGTTGTTCCTTTTTAAAGCATCATAGTATGAAAATCAGGAAACCCAGAAATTTAAGTGGATCAATTTTGCATTAAGGATGAGAAACAAATAAATTAGGTCGACAAAAAAGGTCAGATTGTTATGGAGCAAAAATTAATGACTCAACTCTGATATGAGAACTTTAGTGGATCAGTCATTCAAGCTTTTAGCTAAATGTACCTTCCTTTGGGCAGAGCACCCTCAGGTAAGCGCAGGGGAAAGGAGAGGCTACTCAAAAGTTGTGTTTGTCCTTCATTCTCGAAGAGGACCATGACATCAGGAAGATGATGACGTGACTTGCAGTTGACTTGGATTTGAGTGAGGGAGGGCAGTACAAGGTCACCAGCCTCACTTTCTCCTCCAGAGCTATCTGGATCCAGTGAACTGACATTCATCAGGACCACTGGAGATGACCCAGGATGCAATTGGAGACCCTGGCCCTTTTAGGCTAAGGATTTTTCAGGTTCTCACTTTGAGTGAGATAATGCCCATTCAGTGAATAGGGCTTTTTAAGAAATGAGTCAAGGGATGGCCCCTTTAATAAAAAAAAAAAAATTGATGGCTGAAAGCTACTTTATTAACTTGGGATTTACTGGCTAGATTTCTTTCTCAAAGAACAAGCATTAAACCCAATTCACTCTGGAGCTCATGAATTGGACAACAAGAGGTCCTTGCCCTCCTAGCACAGAGTGAATGTAAATAAGTAAATTGTAACTATTTCTCTTTTGGCCAGTAACCCTGAGGATCTTCCCCTCTCAGTTTGATTTTTTTTTTCTTATTAAAAGTGCCATCCCTTGACTCACTTCCTAAAGAGGCTTATTCACTGAATGAGTGTTTCCTTATTCAAAGTGAGAACCTGAAAAGGCCTTAGCCTAAAAGGGCCAGGGTCTCCCATGGCATCCTGGACCATTTCCAGTCGAACTGATGAATATCTGGCCACTGGACCAAGAAGGCTCTGGAGGAGAAAGTGAGGCTGGTGACCTTACACAGCCCTCCCTCCCTCAAATCAAAGTCATCTGCAAGTTATGTCATCTACATGGTGTCATGGTCCTCTTTGAGAACGAAAGACAAACACAATAAGAGGTGCCTGCTATGAACTAGATACTAGAGATAACAAATACAAAAGTAAGATAATCTCTGCCCTCAAAGAATTTATGTTCTTCTGACAAGATATAATGTATTCACAGACAAATCAACACAGGCTATGTGCAGAATTTGTATGTGATGTTTGGGGAGGACAGAACTGTAACAACTGAGAGAACTAGAAAAGGTCTTTGAGAAGTAGCCGTTGACCTGAACCTTGAAGGAAGGAGAGTTGGGAGTTCTAGTAGATGGAGATGGGAAGAGAGATGGCATGGAGAACAGCCATTGCATTTGCCCAGAGGCAGAAGTCAGACTATCACATATAGTGATTAGCAAGTAGGATGATTTGGGTGGAACAGTGTGCAAGGGATAGTATTGTGTAATCAGCCTAGAAAGAGAGGTCAGAGCCAAATTGCAAAAGGCTCTAAATCATAACCAGAGTAGTTTGTATTTTATCCTAAAGGAGTGGGACACCAGCGACACTTCTTAAACAAGAGAAGTGATGTTGTCAGACCTGTAGTTTAAGAATTTATAGTTTGGCAGGTGTGTGAAAAAATGGATTGTGAGATTGGAGGCAGGAAAACCAATTAGGAAGACCTTTCAGCAGTTAAGGTGAGAGTTAATGAGGGCCTGAATCAGGGTGGTAACTAGGTGTGGAGAGAAGGGAGACAAATGCAAGAAACAGAATTGACAAGGTTTGGCAACTGGTTAGAAGAGACGAAGTTGACTTGTAGATTACTAACCTCAGTGACAGGAAGAATAGTAGTGCCTTACACAGAAGTAAGGACTTGAAAAGGAGGAGTTAATTTGAAGGGAAAGATAAAAAGTTCATCTTTGGACATACTGAGTTTGAAATGTGTATGGGACACAAAGATGGAAGCGTGTCTAGTAATTAGTTAGAGATAAGGAAATGGAGCTCAGAAGAGAAATGAAGTGTAGTCATGTAGATTTAAGAGTCATCTGCACAGATCATAGCCTTAGAGCGAGACAGAACCCCAGAAGCCATCTAGTCCAATCCATTTATTTTACAGATGAGGAAACTGAAGTCCAGAGAAGTTAAGTCACTGCCCCAAAGTCACACAAGTAGTTAATGTCAGAAGTGGAATTTGAATCCGGATTTTTTAGACTTGGGTGCCACACTGCACATAAGTACATTCATGTGAGCCAATGAAATTACCAAGAGAGAAGGTCCAAGATAGAGCCCTGAGATACAACCACATCTAGAGGTTATACACAACCTACACAAGGAACAGAAAGATTGATCTAGCAGGTAAGAAGAGAGCCACAACAGAACAATGACATAAAAACCCAGGGAGGAGACACTATTTAGGAAGAATGGGTGATCCCCATGGTTCTAGAGAGGTCTAGAAAGAAAGGTACTGAGAAAAATCTATTGATTTTGTAATAAAGTCTTAATTAGTGACATTAGAAAGAGTGGTTTTGGTTAAGTGGTAGGGATGGAAACCATATTACAAGGGACTGAGATGTGAGAGGGAGGCGAGAAAGTCTGCAGGTTTCGCTTGTGGGCAGTGACATGATAAGGATTTGACCATCACTGTATGGGCCTGAGGTAGAATGAAAGTGCAGATCACAGGTATTGGGTTGGGAGACATACTGAGAGATCAGGGTTTTTAAGGGCACGTGAACATATAACCTGAAATCTCCCCAGTGTAAAAGCAGGTTTGGGATAGATATGAAGACTGGGCCGGTGCTGTGATTATCAGAGGAGGAAGCCATATTTTACAGAATTAAGGAGAGTATAGGGGAGAACTGAGTACAGACACTTGTTCCAAAAGTAAAGCAAAGATAAGGGAGAGATGAAATAGTAGCTACATGGGGTAGAAAGGTCAAGCTGTTTTACTATTAGTGTGACCTGGGGACTTTCTGAGTAAATAGGAAAGAACCAGTGGAAAGGGAGGGAGCAAGATCATGAAAGGTGGAAAGAGTCAAGGGCGGGGAGGGGAATTCCATATAATGAGGAGTAAGCGTATCTTTTCCTCTGAAACAATCAAAAAAGAGGAAAGAGTAAATGAAAAGAATAAATGAGAAATTTTGAGCAGTGGAGAAAGGAAGTCGAGAGAACTGACATGTGACCTAAATCATCTCAGTGAGACTGGAATGGATCTTGGCATCCTACTAATGGCAATTCATAAATTAATATAACATTCTTCATCTAGGGATTACATAATATTTCATAAACATTCATCTTAAGGGAGGTCGCTGAGGGCAAATTATGAAATCCAGAATAATTTAACTGCCTCATTCAGCTTCCTCTTTGGGGGGAAATAAATGTATTTTTTTTTAGTACAGAGCACTACAATTTCTTCAGAGACCTAAGAACCAAACGCCTCAATCTTGTAGTTATTAAAATCCAAATTGGGGTATTTCCACTCTGGGCTCATGTTAATTTGCATTAACGTATTATTTCACTAACCCTTTCATGCTTTCAGGGTAGTGGGTGACACACATTTATCAGATACCTGTGACAAAAAGAAGCTAAGTCACTAACAGACAAAAATTAAGGATTTCCAAGGCTGGTGCACTAACCATTATTGCCTAGCAGGGGTTTCAGTGATGGTTTCAGCATCTGGATCACACAAATTGTTTTTATTTTCATATTTCAGATTTTGTTCATCATGTTAACATCACAGATGATGTACTTAGTACTAATGGTACCAACCCAGGTAAGTTGTTCTGTAGAAGTTTTTTAAGTTGTGTGTAAGAATTATAGAACCAAAGCCTGTGACTTTCAGTTTAATAGTTGGAGGAATTCTTTGAGCTTAAAGAAAAAATGGGAATCATTGTACTTTATTATTACCCCTCCTCCAAAGTTCATAGGATACAGAAATGTTATTCAGGAAATTAAGAAGAATTTGCTGACATTAAATAGAAGTTAGCATTGAAAAGAAAGATTAGAGTCTTGAGAAAAATCTTGGTTCCTTTTAGAAAAGCTTCATTTGCTCAACATAATAAAAGAGGCTTCGATGGCAGCAAATATGAACTGATAAAAATTAGTAAAACTCAGAATAAGTAAATGAGTATCCTAAACGTTAAAACCTCCTTTTCTGTGACAAAATACAGGGTTGTTAGAGGGCTGATATCATTGTAATAACTGATTTGTGAAGTGTTTTAACATTTTCAAAGCTGTTGCCTAAGAGGGGCTCTGTACAAGTAGTAGTGTCCTCATAGCGAAAGGATTTGCAGCCCACAAAGAGGTTTAGTGACTAGGTCAAGGTCACACAGCTGTCAAGAGTTAGAACTTGAGGGGCAGGCAGTTAGGTGGTATAGTGAATAGACCACCAGACCTGGAGTCAGGAGAACCTGAGTTCAAATCTGGCCTCAGACACTGAACACTTACTAGCCGTGTGACCTTGGGCAAGTCACTTAACCCCAATTGCCCTGTCCTTCCCCCTCCAAAAAGTAGCAAAGAAAAAAAAAAGATATAAAAAAAGAGTTAGAACTTAAACTTGAACCCAAGTTTTCAGACTAAGTTCACAACTATTTTCTGAATATCATAACAATACTAACAAAATCTAAACCTTGAACAAGTTAAGATTCAGAGGGCTTAAATAACTTCTGAAAGTTTATGGAGATAGATGTTACTCAGTAAGATAAGAGTTCATAATAGTTGTACTTATGTTTTACCTATTAATTATACCTAATTAGCTTATGTGCTAATGAAATGAAAGACAATGAAGGAAAACTTGCAGACCCCCAGAGCTAACTCTGAAAACAGCAACTTGAAAAAACCTGATGCTTGGGATAGCGCCTCCTCACTGTGAGCAGAGCCAAATATGAACATAAAGCTCAAAGTCAAGAGTTAGGCAGTATATCACATTGCTTGCCATCTTTGGGTGGATGGGATGGGAGAGAGCGTAGGAGAAGAAATTTAAAACTCATTATCTTATTTAAAAAAATGAATGTTGAAAACTATCTTTACATGTAATTGGAAAAAAACAAAATACTGTTTACCCCCTACCCCTCCAAAAATAATAATAATAATAATAATTAGACTGGAAAAATGAGCAAAAAACAAACAAAAAAAACTTGACCATAAAATGCTTCTAGGGTAGTAGGAAATAAGACATAAACTCAATAGAAGATGCCAGTATGAAAACAGCTACAATGAAATTGTCAAAGAAAAATTCTAATTGGACACAAGCCCAACAAGAATTTCTGGAAGCAAAAAAGAGGTAAGAGTGGTAGAAGAAAAATTGGCAAAAGAAACAGGAGTGATACAAGGAAATTATAAAGAGAATTAACAGCTTGCACAAAAAAAATACTGAAGAAGATAACACTTTAAAAAACAGAATTGGCCTAGTGGTAAAAAGTACAAAAATTCACTGAAGAAAAGAATTCCTTAAAAAACAGAATAGACCAAATGAAAAAAGAGATACAAAAACTCATTGAAAGAAATCATGCCTTAAAAATTAGAATTGGGCAAGTGGAAGCTAATGACTCCATGAAACATAAGAAAGAAAAAAAATGTTTTTAAAGAATGTTAAAAATTAACAAGTTTTAGGGCAGCTAGGCGGCACAATGAATAGAACACCAGCCCTGGAGTCAGGAGGACCTGAGTTCAAATCCCACCTCAGACACTTTCAACAGTTACTAGCTGTGTGACCTTGGGCAAGTCACTTAACCCCAATTGCCCTGCCTTCCCCTCTCTAAAAAAGAAAAAAGAAAAATTAAGTTTTTTTTGTTTTGTTTTGTTTTTTTAAAGAAAGAAAAGAAATAAGGTGGTAGACTGGAGCCAGGTTATGAGGGGCCTTAAACACTATTCTGAGGAGTCTGTATTTCATCTTAGAAGCAATATGGATCCACCAGGGGCTCTTGAGCTGGGAAGTTTACATGATTTAACATATAAAACTGAAAAAATAGGAGATCAGGGTAGTGAGTGGTGGGAATTTGGCAGCCAAAGCTGGATAGTACAGAGATCTGTGCTTCAGCCTAGGAAGAATAGCAAGAAATACCCAGTATCTTCTAGAAGGCAAACTCTTAAGACAGGAGCTAGAAACACAAACTATTCCTCAGGTACCTATACATGAAAAGTACACAGTGTGAACTAGAGACCCTGATGTAAGGAGGCAGATTCAGCCTCAGAGGTATCACTGAGACTTAGTGTTAAGCACCCGTGACTAGGCTGGATCTTTAAATATATACCTTATTCAGAATTTTTTTAAAAGCCAGATAATTGTGTTTGGAGGAGGAGGATTGCATATTAGGAAGAAATTCAATAAATGTATTCACCAACAAAATCTAGGAACCAGAGCAACAATAGAGCAATGGGCAGAAAAACAGGAAAAACCCATGCCGTATGACATTTTCATAGATTGCAGTATAGACCACCTAGACAAGAGGGGGAGAGAGACGAGGAATTCTTTTTTTTTTTGGTCTTTTTGGACCAAAGTGGGGAGGGCAGGGCAATTGGGGTGAAGTGACTTGCCCAAGGTCACACGGCTAGTAAGTGTTAAGTGTCTGAGGTCACATTTGAACTCGGGTCCTCCTGACTGCAGGGCCGGGTGCTCTATTCACTGCATCACCTATCTGCTCCAAGATGAAGAATTTTTTAAACATATGACAAGCATGTCTCAAAAGCATAGTTTAATAATAATGATTGATTGCAGTGCTCCAGGAATCTGCAAGAATTCTTTCTCAGCCAAAAAATAAAGCAGCTAATAAATTCTTGCCTTGCTTTAATGATATCTCATTCTTCTAAAAGCAAAATAACTCTTATACTGGACCTGATTCTGACCAACTGAAACTGCTCTCTCCAGGCTTCCTACTGATCTCTTGCAAAACATCATGACCTTTTCTCAGTTCTCCTCCTTCTCCAGCTCTCCATAGAATATAACGTCGATCAGTGTCTCCTCCTGAACCCTCCTCCCTGCTTTTTTGTGGCCCCAAGTGACTCAAGCACTTGGTCAGTGTCTTTCACTATACTTGGTTCTCCTCCCAGACACCTTTGCTGGACCCTCATCAGTGTCCTGCCCCCAACCTGGAGGTGCATCCCAAGGCTCTGTACTTCGTTACTGCCCTGGTGATCTCATTAGCTCCCATGGAATCAGGTATAATTTCTAAACTGATGACTCTCAGCTCTATAGATCCAACCCTAGCGTCTCTCCTGAGCTGCTATCCCACATCTCTCATTGTCTATTGGACATTTCTAATTGGGTGTTTTCTAGGCATCTCAAATTCAAAATGCCTAAAATAGAGTTCATTGTTTCCCCTTAAGCCTTAGCCCTCTTCCAGACTTGCCTGTTTGTCAGGGGCACTGGCCATCCTTGCAGTCATCCAGACTTTTAACCTCAGTGTCCTCAACTCCTCCCAGAACATCTTAACAAAAGTTTCTAAATCTTTCTCTCTGGCATCTCTTCCACATTCCTCTTTTTTTTTTTTCCTCCATTCAGATACCATTCCAGGTCAGGTCTTCATCACTTCTTGCTTGGAATCTCTCAATAATTGGTCCCTAGTTGGGCTCTCTGTATCCTGTCTCCCCATTCCAGTTTATCCTCCCTATAGCCTGCAAAGCTATTTTTCCTAAATTACTGCTCTGACCTGTCATTCTCCTACTCATTAAACTCCCCGTCATCTCTAGGATCAAACATTAGCTTTTCTGTTTGGCATTTAAAGCTCTTCATAGTTTGGCTCCATCCTTCCTTTCCAGCCTTATTGTACACTGTGATCTAGCCACAGTGACCTTCTTGCTGTTCCTCATGTCCGTGTCTTTATGCTGCTAAACATCTGAAATATTCCCCTTCCTCACCTCACCCTGCTGCTCATGATTTTCCCTTCAAGGTTACCAGATACCGACCTTGCATACGTTTTGTGTGTGTACTTAATAAATGTTTTTTGATTGATTGGCTGATTGATTCATTAGTAATAATAGGAAGTTGTGGGTGGGGGTATGTGTATGTGTTTGTGCATGCACGCGTGCGCACGTGTGCACAGGATTTTTACATAAGAAAAGGAAAGTTAGGCTTAGTCTGATACAGTGCCTTATAGGAGATTATAGCAGATCTCAAAAGATTAATAGAATGGATAGGATCCCATAGATTAAATTTTTGTAGGCTAAGTTAGTGCAAGAGAGATAGGAGGCTCTCATTAACAACCACACAGATCCAAAACAACAAAAAATTATGAGGAAGGAAAGGATCGCTGTTTAAAGACAACTATGTATGCATTGAGAACTAATCAACCAAGTTAAATTGTTAAGAGATACGAATAGATGCTTAAAGTAATAACAGGGATGGATGCAGAAGAGTGACATGGGCCTGTAAGAATAGTATCAGAAATGTTCAAGCTCAAAATGAATTAAAGCTGGTGGTTCTGTTTACTTCACTTTATGTCAATTTATACAAGTCTTACCAGTGGTCTCTGAATTCTTCATATTCTTCATTTTTTATGGCATAGTAATATTCCATATATAGTCATGAAACTCAGTTTGTTTACCTTTCTGCAGTCAATTTGTATTCACTCTTTTCAGTTCGTTGCTAGGAAAAAAAAGAGGCACCACTGCAATATTTTTGTATATGTTAGCCCATTCTCTTTGTCTTTGACCTCCTGGGGTATGTGCTTGGTTGTGGAGTCACTATGTTGAAAGGTATATATGGTTTATTGTCTTTTCTAGTATAATTCCAAATTGTGTCACGGTATGATTAAAATAATTCAGAGCACCAGCAACATTATTTCATTAGTGTCCAGAATTTCTACATTCCCAACAATATTCACCATTTTGTTATATTTGCCAACTTGATGTGTGTGACGTGTGTGTGTTTTAATTTGCCTTTCTCTTAACTATGCTTAGGAGTATTTTGTATGAGTGTTGATAGTTGGCATTTCTTTTTTTTTTAATTATCTTTTGTGTCTTTTGGACCACTTAGATATTAAAGAATGACTTTTGTTTTTATATATTTCTGTCTGTTTCATATACATCTTAGATCTCAGACCTTTCTCAGAAAGATTTACTACAAAGATTTGTTTCTAGTTCTCTGATAGCAGCATTGATTTTTTTATAAATGCTTTTTAATCTCGTGTTATTGAAAGTGTCTTAATCAATTATGAATACCCTTGTCACTTGTTTAAGAATTCTTTCCATAACCCTTGTTGTACAAGGCACTGCCTTATATTCTCCTCTGGTTTTTAAAATGACATTATCCATCATATTTAGTTTATATATACATTTGGACCTTATTGTGATATATGGTATAATATATTGTTCTAAACTTTACTTCTTACAATTCTTCTTTCACAACATGACTAATGTGGAAATATATTTAATACGATCATACATGTATAGCCTAGATCAGATTGCATGCCATCTTGGGGAGAGGAGAGGAGGGCAAGGGAGGGGGAAATTTAGAACTCAAAATCTTGTAAAAAGTGAATGTTGAAAACTGAAAGTAAATGAATTAATTAAAAAGAGAGAGAGTACCTGGACTCTAGAGAGCTCTCATAGCAGATCACTTGGGGTTAAAGAGAGGGATGTCATCTGTTTTATGGGGCTTGTAGTAAAGAAACTGCAATTTCTCCTGGCAGGTCAGTATTTTTCATAGCTCTCTTAACCTGATGCTTTTCTTATTGCAGTGATTTGCCCAGAGGCCAGAGGTGATAGCCAACCTGACAACCACACCATCGAAGTTTTCTCTGCCAATAACACTGACTTCCAGCAGTTTGAAAAGTGGTGGAATAAATCCAGGACAGTGCCTTTTTACCTGGTAGGATTACTCCTACCACTGCTCAACTTCAAGTCTCCATCTTTTTTTGCAAAATTTAACATGCTAGGTAAGCCCAAGCACCTCCTTACGGTAGAGTCCAGTCTCACCTCTTTGGATGCGCATATGACCTCCTTCTTAATTCTGATTCTAACAGCTCCTTTTCTCCCCCAAACAATTCCTATCACAGTCCATTCATTGACCATTGTCCATTCATTTCACTATGCAATTTGGAACTTCTGCTCCTTTCTCAATAAACTCCCCCCTATTTTTTAACTTTTTAGTCAACATTCCTTCCATCTCCTCACTTTAATTGAAATCTGTCTTTTCCTTTGAGGACGCTACCTCTCTTGCAGTCATTCTTATCTGTATCAATTTTGCCCAATTCCCCATAGCAAGAGGAGGGATTGTCTCCACTGCCCTTGTAGTCCATTCTTCTATCCATCCTAAGGAGGTCTTTCCTTTTTCAAGGATTATGTAATCCACTGTAGCAGCAAGCACCCCAGCGTCCCCAGGGTCGCTGCCACCACAGGTTCTTGGATCTGCTTTGTTAAAGGAAAGCCACTCAAAATGGGTTAACAAGCTTACTTTAATCAGTCAAATATGTATCTTTTTCCTAGTTCAGGGGAAAGAGGTCAGCACCCCGAACTTTAGAATATACAGACAGAATTATCAAGACAGAAACAGATCAAGTAGACAGATTTCCAAACTGTCCAACCATTACATCCATACCAAACAGCATCTGGGTTTCAAAGCCAGGGGGGCCCTGGACAACGGCTTCCCAGAGTTTCATCTGATCAAATCACAGAACACTTCTCAAAGTGAGACCCAAAACAAAGCTACACATCAGGGCTTATATAGCCTTCTCCTGGCTCAGAGAACGTAACAACCTTATTGACCCACTGGCCAATCAAGAAGTCTCTACTGAAAAATGAGCCTCCCACCCCAGGCTCCAGGTGCACTTTAGCCTAGGGGCAGAGAAGATCTTTAAATTTACATTCCCATTCCATCCACTTGTCCCGCCCTCTTCTCCTTTTTTGTTGCTGCCTTCTCCTGATATCTAGGTCTTAGATTTTTTCAGTGAATTTAGTAACCAGCTCGTGGTCTTCCTCTGCACCCCGTCCCATGTTGTCATTCTTAGGGTGTTCAGTACTCATGTTAATAAGCTCTCTAACAACCTGACCATGTAGTTCTTTTTTTGTTGGTTTTTTTTTCTCTTTTTTATTTCTTAGTTTACATCATTCATTTCCACAAGATTTTGAGTTACAAATTTTCTCCCCATTTTTCCTCTACCCACCACCCCAAAACAGCGATCCCACTGAATATCCCCCTCCCCCAATCTGCTCTTTCCCATATCTTCCCCCATTCTCCCCACCCCCCGACTTTCTAGTAGGGCACAGTGGATTTAAACAGAAATCATGCCTTTCCCCAAACCTACCCTCTTCTACTTTTTTTTTTTGCTTTTTGGAGGGGGTAAGGTAGGGCATTTGGGGTTAAGTGACTTGCCCAAGGTCACAAGGCTAGTAAGTGTTAAGTGTCTGAGGCTGGATTTGAACTCAGGTCCTCCTGACTCCAGGGCTGGTGCTCTATTCACTGCGCCACCTAGCCACCCCCCACATAGTTCTTTACCCTTTTCAACTTCACTGCATTTCTACAAACCACTTCAACTGCATACTATCATGTTCATACTTCATCTCATGTTTGGACCTCAAATCTTGAAATTGATTAATTCTTGGGACCCTGTAAAATCCTTCAGTTGGGTTCCTTTATGCATCTGTTTTCTCCTAAACTATCTTTCCTATTTTTGTTGCAGTTCTCTCTATAGCAAAGGTTGACCAAAGGCTGCTATCTTGATGTTTCTTTAAGCTGCTATCCCAGAGTGCTTTGTCCTCATAGTCTGCTCATTTTCATCCCTGAGTAACCTTTACCTTTTGATTTCTCCATTCTTGCTCAAGAGCTGCTTAGTCTTACTAGAAAATCTCAAAATTGAGCTGATTTCACCTGTAAAAAAATCACGCTACAGAATCTCTGTTGTGCCTTTGCTGGTTAACAATCTTTCTACTCTACTCATATGAACTCCTTGTCTTCTTCCTCATGACAACTTTTCCTCTTTTCGAATTCTTTTCTCACCCCCAGCTATATTCACTCCTCATTCCACCCCTCCAACATAGCAGATGACCTAGCAACCCATTTCCTTAAGAGTATTGAAATCATATGGTATGACCTCCTTCCGGTCCTCCATTCTTCCTATCTTCTTTCTTCTCTCATCACAAAACACTACTCACTAGGTCTCCCTCCTCTATGTGGATCACTGAACTATTCTTTGCCCAGAGGATTTCACTCTATCACATATTCATTTCTCTCCCATATAGCTTTAGTTTCTCTTTCACCAACGGCCTTTTTTCATCTGTCCACAAACATATTCAGATCTTTTCAATCTGAACAAAATCCTTTGCTTTGACTCTTTCCGATTCTTCCTACTCTTAGCCATCTCTTTCCTCCCCTTCTCAGCTTTTTAAAAAGTGTAGCAATGCAGTGCTTCCTCCTTTCAATAGCCACTCTCTTCAAACTCTTATAAGCAAACTTCTGCCCACAATAAAGTACTGAAACGACTTCCATTAGAAACTGCTTTCAGCAGTGATCTTGTAATCGTTCGCTCTGATGTCCTTTTCTCTGTCATCCTCCTTTAACCCCGCTCGAGCTTTTCATACTGTTGTTAACTCCAGTTTTTAGCTACTTTCTCTTCCCTTGGCTTCAGGAACCTCATACTCGTGGTTTTCCTACCTCTTTAGTTACTGTTCTTCTGTCTCATTTCCCGGGCATCTTCCTTGCCCTTCAGTTTAGTCATTCCTTGAGGCTGTATGCTTGGCTCTCGGCTGTTCTCAGTCTGTACTTGCAGTTTCATTCAGTACCTTGGAATTATAGTTAATTCCTAAATATATATGTCCAGACCTTACCTCTCTTATGAGCTCCAGAACCATGTCTCCAGCTGCCTACACAATATCTACCAGTGTCTCTCATTGACATAATAAATTTAGCATGTGTGAAACTAAGCCCCATTATCTTTTACCCTCTCTCTTGATAAAATTGTCTCTGGCATCTCCTGTTATTATAGCCTGGTGATGACTAAGCTGACTCTTCCCTCTCTATTCCTTCTCATAGCCAATCAGTGGCTATGTATCAGCTACCATCATATCTCTTGCATCTGACCCTTCATTTTTCTTTCTGCCAACATTATTTTGGTACAGGCCCTTATTACTACAGGCCCTAGATGATTGCAATAGCCTCTTCCTTTATTCTGTACCTCTTCCAGTACTTCTTATGTCATGTGTGTGGTCTGTGCTCCAATGAAAATGAATAATGACCCTCTGCCTCTAACATACATACTATGCTTTTATGTATTTGTTTATACTTTCCCTATGCCTTCACTCTTTTCTTCTCTAAAGTTTCTACTCAGACTTTCAAGCCTAACTAATACCACCTCTTCCAGGAAGTCTTTTTGAACTTTGTCTACTCTGTTAACTTGCCTCCTCAAAACTCACATAGCAAGCACTTCATTTTCTAAGACTCTGATATACTTGCCAAATAATGTTATATATTATTGGTACTTCTTTTCTCCCTAGTAGTCTGTAAACTCCTTAGGGACTATGTTTTATTTAAAATTTTTTAACTTTTCTAGTGCCAAGCACAGAACCCTTATTAAAATGGCTTGTTAAATGTTTGTTGTTGGATATTGAAGAAATAAAACCAAACATAAAGGTCATCTCTCATTTGTGACTGAATTGTTTTCTCATAAGCTATCCTGTCCTTCTAATTACTTTTTCTTTTCCCAATTGTATGTAAATGATTATAGGGGAAAATGGAAAGATCCATTCCAGCCCTTCACTGTTCCTAGATTTAAGTGGGGTTTTTTGGAGATGAGCATAAGGTTTTCTGTTTTCTTCCTATTGAATAACTTTTCTTCATATTCTTCAAAGGTTACAGTAGAAGGAATGAGCCTAAGCAGATGGGAGGCAGAGTTAAATATTAGGACAGTCTTTCTAACTATATAAGAGTTTAGACATGAGAGCATATTACCAAGGGAGATTCCACAATTATCTTTTCTGACATTTTTTAAGAGTGGAACGAAGACTTGTATAAAAACAAAGATTGTAAATCCCCTCCCACTTTTTTTTAAAGGGTATGAAGCTGTCTTTCACAGAGCCCTAAAAGGGCATTGGCTAAACCCCAAGCCTGGCCATAAAACTACAGCTGTCGCTTCTAGCTGTCCAGTTCCAGGGACTCCTCTCATCCTTTTGAACTAGATATAAAATCCCTGAGTGTTTTTATCCCTTCCTTCTATCGAGACAGCCCTAGATCTCTACATGCTCCACATTTTCCTGTGTGTGAGACACCCTAGGCAGGAAAAATCCTAGAATCTATGATCTCTACTGATAACATGTAATAACACCCAAACAGGGCTTCATTTGGGGAGGGACTTGTTAGAATCATGGACAGTTTCTGACTTTGTAGCTAACTCTGGCTAGCAATTGTGTCCTAACTTTTTCTTCCTTAATTTCTTGCCATGTTGAAAGTCCATGTTGAAACAAGTCTAGATTTTTTTTTTAACTTACTGGGTTTTAGTTTATGTGAATGTAACAGAACCAAATTTAATCATGAGCCTAGAGGAAAATCTAATTCAAAATATAAACCAGAGTCCTAGAATAACTTAAAATGATTCAGTCATATCAGAAAGAATTACTTTTCATTATTGGCATTCTCCTCCATGACTCTTTGATCTTTTTCCCTGGTCTTCCTGCTTCTGTTCACATAGACTGAACCATCTTTCCATGCTTCACCTCTGAATTAGGTCTCTGTGGGAATTGCTCTTGGGTTCAGAAAATACTAATGTTTTCTGTATTCTGTTTACAATCCTTCTTAAGTTCTTTTGCAAGATGCACTCAAATGCTAAACATTTTCTGATTGTTTCCCATAGGCACTGTATCAGTTCTCTATTTGGTTTTCTTTGTCACCTTGAAGACCATTCAGTTGGGTTTCCATTTGGAATTTCATTGGTTTACATCAACAGAGTTTTTTGTCCCAGGTAAGCTGTGAGAACCAAATTAAAAATAGTAAAATCAGTATTATCTCTAAATTTGCAACCTTGCTCTATGGTTGTTATAGAAATATCCTGCTCTTAAACTCTAAGCAGTCTTTACTAATGATGATATGATAAAATCAGGGATATAGTTGAGGTCTTTTTTTCCCCTTGTGTGGTTCAGAAGGAGGCAGGTTAATTTATCTTTGGTATCTTTTCTGTTTTGAAGTAATATATGTTGGAATAAGAAAGAAAACTATTCTTTAAACTTAAGACATTCCTGGAGGATGTTACCCCAGGATTTTAGAGGTTGAGAACTTGTTTCATGATTGGCATATGTAGGTAATATCTACTTTGAGCCAATTCTTCAAAAGTTGTTATAACCTTCAAAGTTTTTTACAGTGGTGTAGAAATTGTTCTCCTGATTCTATTCAACTTCATTCTTCAGTTTATAAAAGTCCTCAAAATTGTTCATTTTTATATCAGTGTTATAGTAGAAATTGTTCTTCTTGTTCTGCTCATTTTACTCTGTCTGTTCATATAAGTCTTGTCTCTTCTCTTGTCTCCTTGAAATTCTCTTTTTCCTTAATTCTTACAGCACATTAGTGTGTGTTCCATCACATTCATTTTTCACAACTTATTTAATCATTCCTTGATTTGTGGGCGTATTTTTAGTTTCCATTTTCTCTGGTACCATGAAAAGAACTATGGTTTTTTGTTTTGTTTTACATTATAGGTTCTTTCCTATTTATTTGATCTCTTTGAAATACAAGCCTGGCAGTGGTATATCTGAGTCAAATGGCATATACACTGTTACTTTTTTGTGTTAATTACACCAGTACGTCACTGTGCCTGGTTTTCCATACCCCTTCCAACAGTTTGATTGATGTGAGATGTCAGAATTGCCTAATTTGCATTTTTCTAAATGTTAATAAACTGGGGCATTTTTCCCTATGGCTGCAGATAGCCTGAGTTTTTCACTTTGGGAATTAATTGCTTTTTAATGTCCTTAGATCATTTATCAACTGGAGAATGGTTCTTCTTCTGATAAATTTGAGTTGGTTTCTTACACGTTTTTGGAATTGAAGCCTTTTATCAGAGAAGCTTGCAGCAAAAATTTTTCCCATTTTTTTCCGCTGTTAATCTTAGCTCTATCGGATTTGTGTGTGTAGAAACTTCTTAATTTTATGTAATCAGTTATCCATGTTTTTTTTTTTCTGATCCTCTCTGTCCCTTATTTGATCATGAACTTTGCTCTGTAGATTGATAGATAATTTTTCTCACGTTTTTCTAATTTGTGGTGTGATCTTTTATATTTAGGTGACATATCTATTTTGAGATTGTCTTGGTATAAAGTGTGAGATGTTGGACCAAATTTAATTTCTTCTATACTGTTGTTTACTTTTCCTAGCAGTTTTTGTTAAATAATGAGTGCTTATCCTAGCAGCTAAAATTTATTTTCATTTTAAAATAAATTATTACTGTAACTAAGACTTAGCTCATATCTAACTTGAGAGAAGATAAACATCCTTCAGCCCCAGTGTATTCCTGAATAGCTTAGCTCTGTTTCCTGGAATATGTGTGGGCCTCCCCACTGTTTCTATTTGAAGTGGTAGTTATTCATTTTGTACTGTGGCTCTTTTTAATCCCTGGCTAAGGTATCATCCAATTCCAGACCACTTCATGTATCATATTTCCTTATGTGTGTTTTCATGCATGGTAGCCTAGGAGATCTTACAGTGATTCTCATTGAAGGTAGTTTAGGATTTTTCTCATGCATATTAACTTGATTGATCTAGAAACTTAAAATGCTGTTCAGTGCCCAGATATTCTTTTCTGAATTCTGAAATGGTGATTTTTTTTTTCCGCTTTTGCTTCTTCCATGACCATATTCTATGGTTTCTATATAGATTGACTCAGTAGTGACTGGTAGTTCCAAAGGAAGCTTTACCATTACCCTTAGGGGCATTATATACCCTGCCCTTGATTTTCTGATTCTCCCGCAATGCAGTAGGCACCCCAAACTGAGTGTGTCTTTGTCTGGTATTTTTTTTTCTTGCCTTTTTGGAGGGGGGAAGTCAGGGCAATTCGGGTTAAGTGACTTGCCCAAGGTCACACAGCTAATAAAGTGTTAAGTGTCTGAGGCTGGAACACAGGTCCTCCTGACTCCAGGGCCGGTGCACCACCTAGCTGCCCCAGGGTTGGTATTTTTTAAAAAGGTAGGTGAAGTAATGTCCTCTGCTCTGGGTTTTCTTTGGAGTTATACATTGATAGAGATGACAGACTCAAGATACTTTCTGTCCACGTAAGGCAGTATGATATTCTTCAGGGTTTCCTAAAATTGGACTACCAGGACTTTAAATAAAGGAAGGAAAAGGAAACACTATTACAGGAGGGGATTCTTTCCCCCAAGCTTTTAGACACTTGAAGCAGTGGCTGAAAGATTATTGTCATAAGTTGAATTTGGCTCCCTTAAGAGGGACGTGACTATCTAAGTGGGGAGAGATATGTAACGAGGACTTTCAGTGAAACATTAAGTACTTATTAAGCATCTTCTATGTGCCAGAGAATGATTACAAGCAAAACAGTGCCAGTCCTCAAGGGGTTTACATCCTAAAGAGGAGATACACTATGCACATATATTAGGACTTTACAAAACACAAGGTATCCTTGAAGGAGAAAATATTTGCAGCTAGGAGGACCAGAAAAGACCTCATGCAGCAGGCCATGCTTGACCTAAGTCTTAAAGGAAACCAAGAATTGCAAGGGACAGAGGTGAGGGGGGGAGCACATTGCAGGGCTGGGGGACAGTTGAGGCAAAGGCATAGGGACAAGACATGGAGTGTCATACACAAAGAACAGCAAGAGTATAGTATGGCTGTGTTGTGTGAGTGTGTGGATCAGGAGAAATGTGTAGTAAAACTGAAAAGGAGAGTGAAATCAGATTGTGAAGTACTTTAAACACCAGGGGAGTTTATATATTATCCCAAAGATAGTTTATTAAATAAATGGTGGTGGTATGACCAGATATGGACTTTGGGAAGCTCACTCTGTCGGCTATATGGAGGATAGATTGGAGCGAGGAGAAACTCCCAGAAACAGAGCCCCATTCGAAAGCTATTGCAGTAGCCCAGGTGAGAATTGATTGGGGCTTGAACTCAGGTAACCTGTCACCATGTGAGTGGAGAGAAAAAGATGTACATGTGAGATATTGTGGAGATAGAAGTATGATTTGGCAACTGACTGACTATGGGAGGGTGAGTGAAATTGAGAAGTCAAAGGTGATACTCAGGTTGAAACCTGGCTGACTCGAAAGATGCTGTTGGCCTCAACAAAATAGGAAATTTGAAAGGGAAGTGGGTTTTGGGTAAACAGTGAGTATAGAAGCCTACAGGGTTTTCAGTTCAAAATAACCAGTAGACAGTTGGTGATGCAGATGATAGCTTGGGAGAAAGAGTAGTGCTGGATATATAGATCTGGAAGTCATCAGCAGGGAAATTATCATTGAACCCCTGGAATCTGATGGATGAGAGCACTAAGTGAGAAAAGAGAAGAGGGCCCAATATGGAGTTGTGGCATGTTTGCATCTGTTCCTTCACCTTGCACAGCATTAGGCCCCTTGATGCTGGATTTGGGAACTCTTCTTGCTGTAGTACACAGTCTCTTCCTGTACTGGAAGGCTCTGTGCAACCCTTCCTAGCCAGGCCATCTCCCCATGTTTAACCTCTCTGTCTTTCTTCCTGTGCTGACCTAGAGTAGAAAAATGACTCACTGTGATTTTTTTTCCTTAGGTTTCCCAATGAGGATTCAGTCTGATGCATTTTCTTTATCTGTAGGGCAGAACTATAGGGATGAAAGATTTCTATACCTCGTTTCATTACTGCTTCATCTTCAATTATACTTTTTTGTTACACAGATTGTTTTTCATTTTTGTTTTGGGGAGGATTGTGGGGAGGGAGCTAGGAATAATGTAAATTCAGAATTTTTAAAAAATAGAAATCTCTGGGAGATTTTGAATATATCTATTAAATAAGGGACAAAGGAGAAAATGCAGGTTACCAAACTTTCACGTGCTTTCATATTGCTCATCAATATACAGTTAATAGGGAATCAGTGACTAAATAGCCAGGTTGCTAAAATAGCATAATATCATAAATCTAAATGCCTCTGAAAAAATAGTCCCAGGAAATGCCAACAGGTACAACTTAACCCTAGTATTGCATGGTTATAGATCTCCTCCCACCATACACCCTGGCATCTCAGTAAGACAAATGGGAAAAAAGCCTCTGGGATATACTTTCTAAGTGTAAAGGGATAATTTGTATTTGTATACAAATTGTACACAAACACAGGTTGTAGCGAAAAAAAATTATCTTCTCCTAGGAATGTGAGATACAATCTTCCTGGTCCCAGAATTGATATGCTTACTTATGTTTTAGTACAGAATGCTAATGAAATGGAGCTTATTTGGATAGTAGATTATTAGTCACTGAGAATCCCCCTAGTTTTTCAAAGAACATTGCTTTATGATTTCTAGATAGAGATTATGTTATGTCATTGTTTTAAACATAATAAGGATGAATCAATATTTTATAGCACTCTTGTTAACATTCTGAACAGCTAACTCTGTCCAGTGTTAGAGAATGAGCCATTTTGGATTTATTTTCATCTGCCCTCCTTAGAAAACTCCAAAAATGATCATTGAGCTAGGATAGAAATCTCTTAACAAGCGACTGACAAAGAGCAAGTGAGGAGCCTTGTTTAGATGAGGTTTTGAAGTAAAGATATTCATAGTCTGGGTTGTCCTCTTTCCCCTCACTTCCTGTATCATTCCCATTAACTCATTGCCAGAAGAGAAATGCTTATAGAAGGAGGGTGATAGCCAGTAGAGTGTGTTTTTGCTTTGTTTGATCCATTTTATTTGAATAACTTAACCTATCCAAATTGGTGGAAACCACACCACCTTTGTGGTTATAGAGTACGTGTAATTGTGATTGTGCAACTGATAAAGCTGTTCACCCTGCAGCAGATATCATCATTTGCTCTAAACTTAAAAGGTTGTCAGACCCACTATGTTTAGTGTAAATATAGCTACTTTACACTGTAGTAGATAGAAGACAATAACCTAGTCATCCTTTACTAACAAATTCTGAGTCAAGCAAAGAGAATGTTTTTCCCCAGTGACTAATTGGTCAAATAAAAACACTTGGGATAATCATATCAGTAATTTTTTTCTCCCTACTTACATTGTCATTGTTGGGAGTCAAATGCTATTAATAAATTCTAGGGGCATCTAGGTGGTGCAATGGATAGAGGACTGGACCTGGAATCAGGAAGACTCATCATCCTGAATTCAAATCTGTCCTTAGACACTGACTACCTGTGTGACCCTGGGCAAGTCACTTAACCTTGTTTGACTCAGTTTCCTCATCTGTAAAATGAACTGGAGAAGGAAACCACTTCAGTGTCTTCGACAAGAAACTCCCAAATGGAGTTATGAAGAGTCAGGTATAACTGAAATGATTGAAGAACAGCAAAAAGCATTCTAGGCAAGCAGGATAATCAAAATATAGCACATCTACATTCAGAAATAGGTACTTCAGAGACCTCTTCCCTCTTTCTGTTATCATTCATATTTATTTGCATTATTTTCCCTTTCTCCCCCACAGAATCCCAGAAAGTTCAGTGTGTCCCCTAAAATCTGAACTCGTAGCACTAGTTTTTCCCGCTTTTGAAATTGGATATGGAAAAGGGAGTCCCTAAGACAAATATCACCAATAGTTTCTAGATCACTTGTTGAAAAAAATCATGCAAACTTTTTTTCCCTTCACAATCTTTTTTGTGAATCATTCTCTTAGCAAATTCAAGCCCTCCCTTATGTAATATTGATAAGAAGCAACAACATGAATCTTTTTTTTTTTAGTTTTCACACCCCAAAAACAGAGCGGAAGCTTCTGATTTTTGCTATTTGGTTATTCATCGCATCTTTGGCAGCTAATGTGAGTAAATCTTGATGATTTCTTTCCTTTTCTCCTAGAGGTCAGAATTCACTTTCCACAGTTGACTGGAGTTCTCACTCTTGCTTTCTTCATTCATAATTGTGT
Source organism: Petaurus breviceps papuanus (assembly GCF_028583685.1). NCBI lineage: Eukaryota > Metazoa > Chordata > Mammalia > Diprotodontia > Petauridae > Petaurus > Petaurus breviceps. Next base: position 37,892,186 of record NW_027185903.1, read on the forward strand.
TATTACTCTCCTAAAGAACAACAAGAACCAGGAGAACAACGTAAGTATTTATGTGAGGGAGTTGCTTCTTTTTATTCTATGTATAGACATTCATTGTGTGAGTCATTTTATATTTGGAATAGAAACATACTTTTTTGTCATTTTACCATCATTTGAAAAGTTACTCCTATTTTGAATATATGATAAGGATAGAAGGAAACAAAATTTATTAATTACTTAGTACATGTCAGGCACTCTACTAAATAGCGAATATACAAATGCAAGCAAAAAGTAAGAGTCCCTGCCCCCAAGGAACTAACAGTCGTTTTTGGTTAGTTTTCTTTTTTTAAGTAAATTTTTATTGATGTCCTTTGTTTCTTACATTATCCCAGTTTCCCTTAGTATTCCACCTCCTCCTAGAGAGCTATGCCACATAACAGTATTTTTTAAAGACAAAAAATGAAGGATTGGCTAGGTGGTGCAGTGAATAGAGCACTGGCTCTGGAGTCAGGAGGACCTGAGTTCAAATCCCACCTCAAACACTTAACACGTACTAGCTGTGTGACCTTGGGCAAGTCACTTAACCCTAATTGCCCTGACTTCCCCTTTCCAAAAAGCAAAAAAAAAAAAAGATGAAAAAATCAACACAACCAATCAATACATTGAAAAAGTCTAAAAGGATATGCAATGTGTCACACTTGTGGACCTCCCATCTCAGCAGTGAGGAGAGGGTGTGCTGTAATGTCTTTTCACTTAAGTCATGCTTGATCTGTATAATTTTGCTATATTCACTTTTGATTTGTGTGTGTATGTGTATGTGCTTGTTATTTTTTATTTATATTATTGTGGTCAGTTTTCTTGGTTCTGCTGACTTCACTCAGCATCAGATAAGATCTGTTCATGCTTCTCCATATTCATCACATTCATCATTTCTTACAGTTACAGTACAGTAATATTCCATTACATTCATGTGTCACAATTTGTTTAGCCATTCCCCAGCTGATGAGCATCTATTTGTTTCCAGTTCTTTTCTGTCACCAAAAATGTTGCTATAAATAATTTTTGGTGTATATCAGAACTTCTTATCATTGACTCCATATGAGCCCAGTAAAGGAGTCTCTGATTCAAAAGTATGGACATTTCGGTAAATTTATTTGCATAATTCCAAATTGTTTTCTAAAATGGTTATATAGCAAGGAGTTTATATTCTGATGCAGGAAGACAGTGCAAAAAAGGGAGCTGAAGAGGAGAGGTAGAGGAGTGGACATGAAGGTGATTTTGAAGCCCCAACAGTTAGGAACAGTATTGGAAGGATAGTGAAGGCAGATTATCCTGGACCCCTTCACAAAATGGAGCCTCCAGGAGGAACTCACTAATGGGAAAAGGGTATCGGCCCTGCTGACAGATATTCAGTGGTGAGTAGGCCATGGTTGTGGTAGGATGAACCAGGACTGGAAAACCTAAAGCACTGAGGATGAAACAGCAGTAGATGCAAGATTTTGAAGTCTAAAAGTTCAGGAACAGGGCCAGGAGGGAATCAGTTTCTCATATGGACCTGTGATCTCTTACATGTGTGTATTCCCTACAGTGTGATAAAAATTACAATCCACCTGTGCCTACCGATTTCTATGTGACTCTAGCCATGTGCCATGACACATACCATAAATTTGTTGCAGTGTTCAGACAGTTTGTTAGGGGCTTTTTAGTTCTCTTAACCTTATTGGAATACCAGTGGAACACATATTCTGTCCATTAGGTATTTCTACATAGCATGTGTGAAATTTTCATTACTTATTGAGAAGATGCTAAAATATATGACTAAACTAAAACATCTTTATTAAAACGTAATTTATAACGCACAAGGTTCCACTTAGATCATCTGGTGGTCCAACTTCCTCATTTCACAGATGAGGAAACTGAGGGCAGGAAACTTTAAATGATAAACCCATGGTCATACAGTTAAGTAGTAGCAGAGCTGAGACTAGAATCCAGGTCATTCTAGTTACTTTTCATGCAGCAGTGCCCAATAAATATGATCTTGCTTTTATTTGATTACCTCATAAAATCTGAACGTGATCGGGGGGAAAGAATTATTTGCACTTAGATTTTTTTTTTTTAAGCAATTGGGGTTAAGTAACTTGCTCAAGGTTATACAGCCAGTTATTTTTGTGTGGCTGCCACGTATCTGAGGCCAGAACTGATCCCAGTTCTCCCGACACCGGGCCAGCGCTCTTACTCGCTGTGCCACCTGGCTGCCCCTAAGCAATTGGGGTTAAGTAACTTGCTCAAGGTTACACAGCCAGTTATTTTTTGTGTAAGTGTTAAGTATCCCAGGCTGGAACTGAACCCAGGTCTCCCGACTCTGGGGCCGGCGCTCTTACTCACTGTGCCACCTGGCCACCCCTGCACTTAGATTTTTTAATTAGATTTGCTTTGTTCTCTAGAGCTAGGCTGGATCTGTTTTGTCGTGAAAGTGTGGGTGCCTTAGAGATACATAGAAGTTAATGTTGTTTCCTTTTCTAGATTTTTTTAAAAGCATTTGAGAACTCTGTTTAAAATTATACTTATCATAGCAGTGTTAATAATAAAAATGAGGTGAGCTTACATGTGCCTGGTCCTGGTCCTTATTAGTTCCATTAGTTAAGCTGTCTTCATAGTAATACACAAGAAACATATATCAAGTTTCTAGGCTTTGGGACAGCTGAGAAGTTACACACTTGGGCCATTTGTACTTTTGAACTTATCACCAACTCATTTGGTGATATCGTATGTCTTTGGCCGTATCTTATGTCTTTAAGAAACTTGAAATGAACAAAGCTGGGCCCTCGTGATATGATATAAAGACGAGTGCTAGATAAGGAATCAAGAGGACCTGAGCTTAAATCTCAGCTCTGCCATTTACTTCTGTGCGACTTTAGGTAAATCACTTCATGCGTCATTTGCCTTATCAGGAAATTTCAAGGGGTTGGACAGGACAACTAGTTAGTTAAGTTCTCTTCCAGCTCTAAACTTATGATTCTGTTATCCTAATTTAGAACTACTAAAATTCACAGCCTGGTAGGATAAGTCTAAACACAAGAAAATCTAATATTTCTCTATAACAAAAGAGGAAGCTTCTGAAGTCCTTGAAAATAGCAGATATTGGGACGGCTAGGTGGCGGCGCAGTGAGTAAAAGCAGTGAGCGGCCCAGCAGCGAGTGGCCCCAGAGTCGGGAGAACCCGAGTTCGGTTCCAGCTTCAGACGCTTAACACCCACACACACAAAAAAAACTAGCCATGTAACCTTGGGCAAGTTACCTAATCTCAGTTGCCCTCCAAAAAGGCAAAAAAGAGAAAAGAAAGAAAATAGCAGATATTTCCAAAATAAAATCTAAGTAGAAATATACACTCTAGATGATTGTGATAAACAGCAGGACAAATTGCAACTTATCGTAACCTCTAGTCTACCAGGAATCCAAACTACTTTTTTTTTTCCTGAATTCAATTTTGAAGAAAAAATTAAATGACCTGGAAATAACCTGTTATCAGGAACTTATCAAAAATTCAGCTTCCAAAATAAATCAGTATGGCCTATGCAGATTTAATCCAGTATTTTAAGTTTATTCATTATGATGACTCTGAATAACTGTTAAGTACTAGGTCCCTTCCACATCAGTCCCTCTTCCCAAAAAGACTCAATTATGATCAGTACTACTCACAGTTGAAGTGCTTTTTGTTGTAGCCTAATATGTGAAAGTTATCATTTCTTGTCTATCATGGTACCTCTCATTTATCTGAAGTTTTTCATGAATTAGAAGAAAAAGAACTGATAAAGCACTCAAGGGTTTACACAAAGTGCTTTTCCTACAATTCTGTCATTCAAGTAGTATATCCCTATTTTATAGACTAGTGATTTGCCCATGGTTCTGAATTTCAGTAAGTGGGGGAGCTTGGGTATAAGCAGGGATATTCTGACCCCAGCTCCAGTATGATAAAGGAGAATTTGTCATACTTACTATCAGAGTTTTGAGAACCATGGTGATAGAAATGCTAATCTGATGTTGCCTTGGGATGACTTAGCTTAAACTGTATGAATGAAGAAATTGACCATTTCTGATGGACGCAAAATACAAAATGAAACCTTTTTTGAGCTAATGTAGGATTTTATTTTGCTTGCCTGTGCATATTTGTTATAAGGTTTTATTTTTTTTCCCAGGAGTAGAGAGAGATGAGGGAGAAAGAAAATAAATTCATATTAATTAACAAAAAAAATTTTAAGATGGGGAGGAAAAGAACATCGTCCTTTTCCTAAAAATCTAAATTGTAATTTATTATAGGTTGAGAGCATAGAAGTAGAAAACAAAAACCTTCTAAGATATACTGGAATTGACAAGATGTTCCTAACTCTCATTACTTATTTTCCTTTTCTCTTCCACTCCTTATGAAGCCCTGAAATAAATTCCACTCCACTTTCCCTAGCACCTCAACTTTCCCTCCCTCTTTTGCCTGAAAGTTTGCAATCAATCCCAGTTTTTTGGAAAGCTTAAAACCCTCATTAAATGTGCATAGCCTCAAGGTCTGAATACCTGGATTCTAATTCTAGCACTACCAGTAACTAGCTTTGGTTAAGTGTCTCCATTTTCTCAGCTGTAAAATGAGAATAATAGCTACTATTGAGACAATTAAAAAAAAAAATTTAGGACATAGTGAGTATGTATGAAAGTGTTACAATTTTATACTTTTATTTTTGCAAGATATTACTGATGCTAATGTTGTATCACTAGGTAGTAACACTTCTCCCTCATTTATTTATGTCTTCCTGGTTTTGGAGGGTGCTTTTGCTTCTTTACTGGGGTAGGGGGTAATGTTGATGGAATTTGGTCTAAAGTATTTTAGAAGAGGTTGGATATATACTTTGATATTTGAATTAACTATGCTATTTGGTATATAGCAAAAAATAACATATAGGCAATCCGTAACTTTTTCTTCCAAAAGTTTATATGTAAAGCTAATTTTTTCATGCCTGAATACATTTTTCCTTAGAAACATTATAAACCGAGGGTTACCTCTCAGAGCCTCAGTTTCCTTAGCTGTAAAATGGGATGGTAATACTTGTACTACATATCTTACAGAGTTGACAGATCCTTTTTTAAGTTGCAAAACTATATTTAATTGGAAAATATTATTACTAAGTTCTCAGGAAAACCCATAAAAGCCTGTTTAACTCATAAGGCAGCCTAAGTTTAGTATAATTTGAAATGGTACTGATTGTACTATACTAGTTCTAACTCCAGATGTTAGGAATAGGAACTATTCCCCCCCCCCCCACCCCTGCCCTACTCCACTTCAGCTCTTCCATCCATGGGGATGGCACTGGGACTCAGGACTGGGATTCCTACAGGGGGAAGCTTAGGGGGATATGGGCTGAGACTAAGGTTGTCAAAGAATTACTGTGAAAATCAAGAATGGATAGAGTATTTGAGGCCCCAAGGTAACACTATGGGAGGGCAGCCTCCTCTTGATTACTTTGTCTTGGATTGGCTGCTCAGTTTACCCTCATACTCTCCTTTTCTTTTTTTTATTTTATTAAATTTTATATTTATTTTTAGTTTGCATCATTCGTTTCCACAAAATTTTGAGTTAAAAATTTTCTCCCCGTCCATCCCTTACCTACCACCCCTAAACAGCGATGCCCCTGTATACCCCCTCCCCCAGTCTGCTCTCTCCTATATCCTCCCCCATTCCCCCTCCAAAATTCTGGTAGGGCAAGATAGATCTCCATACCCCAGTGTCTGTATATCTTATTTCCCAGTTGCATGGGGAAAAAGTTTTATATATATATATATATGTATATTTTTTTTAAACATTTGATTTTAAAACTTTGAGTTCCAGATTCTTTTCCTTCCTCCCTTGTCACCCACCCTTACTGGGGAGATAAGCAATTCAATATAGGTTGTACATGTGTAGCTATGCAAAACATTTTCATAGTGGATATATTGTGAAAGACTGACTATATTTCCCTCCATCCTATCCTGCCCCCCACTTGTTCTATTTTCTACTTTTACCCTGTCCCTTTACAAAAGTGTGTGCTTCTAGCTTCCCTCCCCCCCAGCCTACCCTCCCCTCCATCTTCCTCCTTCTCATCCCCTTCCCCCCAACTCTCCTGTAGGGCAAGATATCCTATTTAGTGTATATGTCATTCCCTCCCTAAGCCAAATTCAATGAGAGTAAGGTTGACCCACTCCCTTTTGCCTTCCTGTTCTTCCCCTCCATTGTAACAGTTTTCCCTTGCCTCTTCTATATAAGATAATTTACCCCATTCTGTCTCTCCCCATCTCCTCTCATTATATTCCTCTCTCACCTCTCAATTTCATCTTTTAAGTATCATCCCTTCCTCTTCAATTGATCCTGTGCCCTTTATCTATGTATACCTGTACACACATATATATATACACTCACATATGTATTCATATACCAATATGCCCTCCTATACAGACATATGTATGTATACACACACACATTTATATTCCCTTCAACTATCCTCATACTGAGAAAAGTTTCATAAGGTACAATTATTGTTTTTCCATGTAGGAATGTAAATAGTTCAACTTTGATAAGTTCCTTATGATTCCTTTTCCCTGTTTACCTTCTCATGCTTCTCTTGCTTCTTGTATCTAAATGTCAAATTTTCTATTCAACTCTTTTTTTTTCAGCAAGAATGCTTAAAAGTCCTCTATTCCACTGTAATGACCATATTTTCCTTTGAAACATTATACTCAGTTTTTTCTGGGTAGGTGATTCTTGGTTTTAATCCCAGCTCCTTTGACCTCCAGAATATCATATTCCAAGCCCTTTGATCCCTCAATGTAGAAGCTACCAGATCCTGTGTTATCCTGATTGTGTTTGCACAATATTCAAATTGTTTCTTCTTGGCTGCTTGTAATATTTTCTCCTTGATCTGGGAACTCCGGGACCTGGCTATAATATTCCTAGGAGTTTTCTTTTTGGGATCTTTTTCAAGAGGCGATCAGTGGATTCTTTCAACCTCTATTTTGCCCTCTGGTACTAACACATCAAGGCAATTTTCCTTGAGAATTTCTTGAGGGATGATTTCTAGGTTCTTTTTTTGATCATGGCTTTCAGGTAGTCCAATAATTTTTAATTTATCTCTCCTGTATCTATTGTCCAGGTCAGTGGTTTTTCCAATGAGATTGCCTTCTATTTTTTTTCATTTTCTTGGATCTGTTTAATAGTATCTTTATTTCTCATAAAGTCACTAAATTCCATTTGCTCCAATCTAATGCAGAAGGAATGATTCTCTTCAGTGAGCCTTTGAGATTCTTTTTCCATCTGGCAAATTTGGCTTTTTAGGACATTCCTGTCCTCATTGGCTTTTTGAGTCTCTTTTGCCATTTGAGTCTATTTTTTAAGGTGTTATTTTCTTCAGTCAGGTTGTTGATTCTCTTTTCATGATTTTCTTGCATCATTCTCATTTCTCTTCCCAATATTTCCTCCACTTCTTTTATTTGGTTTTCAAAATCCTTCTTGAGCTCCTCTATGGCCTGTAATCAGTTCATATTTTTCTTGGAAGTTTTTGGTACAGGAGTTCTGATTTCATTGTCTTCCTCCTGTTCCATGCTTTCATTCTTTTTGTCCCCATAAAAGGAATCTAAGGTTTGACTGCTGTTCTTCCTTTGCTTGCTCATGTTGCCACTCAGTTATTTGACTTTTGAGCCTTTTGCCACAGTAGAACTCTGCTACCAGAGAGAAGAGTTTTGTCCCAAATCACTGGGGGCTTTGCAGCTGTTGGAGCTATTAGTTGGGTTTCCTCTCAGAAGCCTCCACTGCCTCTGGCACACTGGTCTTGTACCCCAGGACCTCTACCCTAGACAGCTATCCAGATCCAAGCAGGTTAAAGTAAGAGCAATTACCCTTCAGAATGATTACCCTCCAGGACCTCTGAAGCAGCCACGCAGCCGCTCCTCCCTCTGGGGGCAGAGGCCAGACCACACTCCCAGACTCCCTGTTCCCAAAGTCCACACTGACCTTTTACTTTGCCTTTGGCATTTATGGGTTGATAAATCTGGAAACCACCACAGCTCCTGGTGATCCACTCTCCCGAAGTCCACTCCAGTGTCAGGGCTGCCCTGAGGCTAAAACCTTGGGCTCACACAGGGCTGGACTCTGCTCCCAGCATGCTGCAGTGGAACCTTCCTGTCCACCTGCCAGGCTGCCTTCAGCAGGAGGTTTCTCTCTGTCACTTTGTGGGTTCTGTAGCTCTAAAGTTTGTTTAGAGTCATTTTTTTCAGGTATTTGAGATGGTTATGGGGGGAGCACGGGGAGTTTTCTTGCTTCTGTGCCACCATCTTGGTTCTGCTCCATACTCTCCTTTTATAGGGACCTAGGAATTTGTCTTCCATTCAAACTGCCAGAAATTAAGAGCTTTCCTCCTCTACGTCCCCACCTTCCTCTTCTCTTATTTTCTATTCTCTTGGGAAAGTTGAGTAAAGGTGCTTGTGTGGGGTCTTTGGGTACACAAAGAATGAAAGTAAAATTCATCTGTGTTTCAGAGAAGGCAGGAAGGAAATTAAGTATTTATTTAGCACATACCATGTGCTAGTCACTGCACTAAGTGCTTTACAAATATTCTTTCACTTGATCTTCACCTCAACCCTGGGAGGTAGGTGGTATTATTATCCCCTATTTACAGTTAAGGAAACTGAGGCAAACAGGTTAAATGACAACTAGTAAGTTGTCTGAGCCCATATTTAAATTCATATCTTCCTGACTTCAGGCCCAACACAGTCTCCTATGCATTCTATCTAGATACCAGCAGCCCACACCAGTTATCATGAACACTTATCACAGGAGCTGGACTTATCTTCCCTTCTTCCTTCAATAATATCAGTCCTTCCACCTCAGAGTGTATGTGACAAGAAGCCATATGTTCAAAATGTCAGTGATCCTGTGCAGCTGGTCCCTCCTCCCATAGCAGCTGCCCTCATCTCCCCCCGACCTGCACTCAACCATCACCCCAGAAAAAAAGCTACTTTCTGCATCTTCTGTGTCTAGACCTGTATGCACTGATATGGAATGCACACTCTTCACTGGTTCATTCAGATCTTTGTGTGGGTCTCCCCTCCCCCCTTGGTGCAGGTGAAGGAGGAAAGAAAGGCATTTATTTAAGCCCCCTACCAGGACTCCTGAGGGCCCATTGGACTGCCTTGTGCAGTGACTGAAATGAATCAGTCCCTGCTTTCAGGAAGATTGTATTCTTCAGGGGACTAAAACATATACACATATAAGTAAATATAAAGCATATGAATACAAAACACTTTGCGGGACAAGTCTGAAAGCACTAACATTGGGGAGATTCAGAAATGTCCCATAGAGGAAGTGACACCTGAGCAGAGAAAATTGCAGGAAGCCAGGGATTTTTTTTATCTGAACTTAAATGACAAAAAAAACCCCAAGTATTTCCGTATACTTTTCAGAGCCCAAGTAGAGGGTTGTATATTAAACTATAAATCTCTTTTTCATACTGCTTGTATTTTTAAGTCTGTAATAAATTCCACATTACTTTCAAAATTGAGCTGCTTGTCTCTGCTTCATCTGAACTTCCTTCTGTTCTCTTCTGTGTATTTTTTAAAAGTTTACTGCTAAACACCTGTTCCTCTCCAACACCTCCCACCCTCCACCCCAGAACTCCCAGTTTAAAACAGAGAAGGGAAAAAGCTCTATAAAAATCAACAAAAATGTTTGTCTTTGCACCTTAGGTTCTCTGGATACAGTTGATCATTGCTTTGCTTATCATTCATCTTTCAGAATTGTTTTTCTTGGCAGTGTTTTTTTCTTCATATAAATGTCCTTCCTGGTTCTGTTAATTTCACTCTTCATCAGTTTATACTTCCCAGGATTACTGAAATCATTTTTATCTAACTTCTTAAGGGATAATGATATATCTTAAGTTGTTTGGCCATTTCCCCATTGATGAACACCCACTTATATTCCAGCTCTTTTCTTTTCCTTTTTTTTAATACTACCTTTGGGATCAGGAATTTTGTTTTGCTTGTAACTATTCCCTCTGAAGTGTTATTTATCTTCTTGTTCTCTCAGGCCCACCCAGTTTGATGTATTTCCACACCAAACTCTATGTGTTCAACTCTACTTTGTCCACTTCAGAAAAGAATGAAGATTATTGGATGTTGGCTTCCCTTTCCTCCATGTTCAGATACTCTTCTCATTCATCCCAAATGTGAGAAATAGCCACTTGTACCCTCCCCCTTCCCCTTTTTAGTGTCTTCCTTTTGTTTTCTCTTTTCTGTCCTCTTCTCAAACCACTAGAATAGAGTGGATCTATCCTCTGTAACCTTTTCTCTTCATACTCTCTAAATATCTTTTGGAGTCATTAAGATTCTTAAGGTCACATGTTTCTTCTCCCTCATTAGGATGTTAGTATTATATCATCCTACAATTTCTTCCATTTGCTCAAATAAATTTACCTTCCTAGGTTTCTGTTGACTCCTGTGTTTATATTTCAGAATTTCTACTCAGCTTTTTTTTATCAGAAATGCTTACAAGTCTTCTGTTTCATTAAAAATCCATTTTTTCCCCTGTAGGATTATATTCTTTGCAGGTTAAGGTATTCTTTATTGTAAACACATCTATTCTTTTGGAATATTGTATTACAGTAACTCTCATTTGAAATAAAAGTTGACAGCTTTTATGTGATCTTTACTCTGGTTCCTTGTCACTTGAAATACTTCTTTCTGGATGCTTGCAGTATTTTATTTTTTAAATAAGGAAGCTATAATTTTTTACTATAACATTTCTGAGACTGAGTTTTCATTTATGATTTCCTGAAATATGTTATCCACATTTTTTGGAAAGCATAGTCTTCAGAGAATCCAGTACTTCTTAAATTTTCCCTCCTTGACCTCTTTTCCAATGTCAGTTGTTTTCATATCAGATACTTATTACATTTGTTCTAATATTTCTTGCTATCTCATGGAGTCACTGATTTGTATTTGGTCTATTCTAATTTTTAGGAAGTTGGTTATTTGTGTAAGATCGATCACTTTCTCTTTTAACCTATTTATTCTCCTTCTGCTTCTTTCTTCCAGAACCTTTATTTCATTTTACATCTCTTGCTTCTTTTCTTCTAGGTATTCAATGTATTATTTGAGGAAAGTCCTTATTTTTGTTAACACATTGTTTACAGTGGTTCATTTACCCTCTCCTTTGAGGCTGGATTTTTGCACATCTCTGGATCTATAATTCTTTATATTAGTTGGTGTCTTCTTTGGCTTAATTATCTTTCTAGCCTTAGTTCTTGAATTGAGATTTTATAGCAATGCCAGGTCTTCCTGTAAGTGCCTTCTGCAAATTCTGTGTCTTGATCCAGGTGATCTGGCTTCCTGTACTGACCTTTATTTCCCAGGATTAAGTCTGTCTGGATCTTTGAGGTTCAGAGCACTAGATCTTTGGACCCTCAGTAGTGTTTAAGAACATTGTACTAAGGACCTTGGATCTCTGGGGTCACAGTCATAGTGCTAATATGTTTGTACTAGTTATCACCTCTTCTGGATCTCTCTACTGATCCCACTGTTGGTGTCCAACTCCCCCTATGTCTTTCTTAGGGAAGCCCATCACTTAGCTGCTTCTAGATATGGACTTTCACAGGTTACATGTGTCCTTCAAATGATTTCTGGTCCCTCGGGAGCCTGCCAGCTTATCTGCCCACAGTAGAACTGGCTTTACTTGTGGTCCCCTTTTCTGTTGCCTGTTGACTGCTTGATAACTTTTCATACAGTTCAGAGATAGAAAAAGTTACTTACTTTAGCCTCTTGTCAAGCAGTCATCTTGGCCAGAAGTCCAAGAGGATCTAGGGATTGGAAGAGATAAAGAAGTAAGTGCTCTAGGCATGGGGGGAGCCCTTTCAGAAGTTCAGTACTGAGAGATAGAAGGCCACATACAGGAAGAGCAAGTAGGTTGGTAGTCTGGTGGCTAGTACATAGAGGGCACATGGGACAGTAAGGTGCACTCATTCTGATGAGTTCAGATGAGATTGTCTCTACGTGACTCAGGAATGGCATCGATTAACTGGAGGGCAACCAGAGAAGGACAGTCAGAATGGTGAAGGGCCTGAAGCTCATGCCAAATCGTGGCTAATCTCGTGGTGCTCAGCCTAGAAGAAAAGGAAGATTTAGACTTGATGGAAGAAAATCTTTTCAGATGACTAAAATTATCCAAAAGCTAAGTGGAAAATGGAAATAGTGTGTTTTTTCTTAATTAAAAGACTTGAGATTACATGACAAGGGAACGTACTCCTTCACATGTGGGCCAAAAGGAACTAAACCATCCATGTTGCCAAATCGTGTTTCAAAAGAAGAGATTTAGAAAAGGTCCACCTTCCCTGGATGAATTCTTCTCTGCCTTCTCCCTGTATCTAGCTACCAAGAAAAGCTTCCATGGCAGCAGGAAATCCTTAGCTTTATCCCTTCAGTTACAATATTAGAAGCTAACAAGAAGAGGTACTAGGAGAGGTGTGATCCTTAACTCAAAGGTCTGTGGGCTCTCTGATTTTATGCTGGTGTCTCGAAAGAGTAACAAATCTTGGGTCACCCGTTGAGTTGGGGAAGTTAGTTAGCGGTGTCTGAAGAAGCACCTTGTAAGTTGGCTGTTATAGAATTAATTGGCCCTTAATACAGTTGGTCTGTCCTTTATGTCTAAACATCTTGAAAAAAGCTCGTGATTACACTGGAAAGTTTAGTGATTGCATGTAAAACGAACTGTTTTGTACAGATAACAAAACATGACAGTACTTTTGTCACTAAGAAACGATTCTTAAAACCTCTTTGGGTAGATTGTATCCCTTGACTTATTTCAAACTACAGCATAGAATTAGCAGTGAATTTTGTGTTGAGAAGGTTATTCACACTAAACACTGAAATTTTATTTAAAAAGTAGTATAATCTCCTTAATGTTGTATAAGTGAGTTGATTAAACTGATTTGAATGACTGTTTAAATGATTGTTAAATGTATGTGAATTAGCATTTGAGGCAGTTTGACTGGAATATAGAATACTGAGAGGAAGTAAAGTGAAATTAATTTGAGGTTGTGCAGTTTGTTTTTTTGTTTTGTTTTGTTTGGAGGGGGAGGAAAGGCAGTTGGGGCTAAGTGACTTGCCCAGGGTCACATGGCTAGTAAGTGTGTCAAGTGTCTGAGGTCAGATTTGAACTCAGCTCCTCCTAACTCCAGGGCTGGTGCTCTATTCACTGCACCACCTAGCCGCCCTGGGTTTGTTTGGGGTTTGTTTTTGGGTTTTTTTTTGAGGTTGTGCAGTTTGGGTAGTGTTGGGGATATGAGGAAGGATAACATGAAATAAAATTTGGTAGGTAAATCGGAGCCAGATTGTGGGTGGCATTGACTGCTACGCTGAGGAGGTTTTTGTTTTCTTTTTAAAATTCAATGTGTAGTCAGGGTAATTGAAGGTTTTTCGATCAGCAAAATGACATGATCATACCTGTTCACCTCTGTAGGAGGAAAATATTGTGAACAGAAGACCTGTTAGATAATAAGGATCTGAACATGGTTGGTAATAGGAAATGCTAGGTACAAGAGATATTACAAAGATAGAAGAATGGGGCTTACTGACTGCGTGAAGTAGAGGAAAAGGACAAACCAAATAGAGCTTAGAAGTTACAAGGAGGGGTGATTGGGAAAATGGTGGTACCACTGTCATAGGGTACAGGATTTGGTAGGGAAGATGAGACATTTCAGCGTGTTGAGTTTGAAGTGCTAGTCGGACATTTGGGACCATTCGCAACTGGAAATTTCATTCTGATCTTAGAAGCAAGGTCAGGGCTGGGAATGTATATTTGTGAGTCATTCCTACAGAAGTAATAGTTGAAGCTACAGTGTTTAATGAAATCACCAAGGGAAAGAATGTAGAGAGAGGAAGAAAAAGAGGGCAAAGACTTTGGGGCACAGAGAGTGAGGGAAGAAAGGGGATGCCAGTCAGTGAATAAACATTTATTAAGTGCCTACTTTGTTCTAGTCACTGTGCTAAGCACTGGAGAAAGACAAAAAATAGTTCCTGTTCTCCTGGAGTTCACGGACTAAGGGGGAGACACATGTACACAGCTGTAAGTACAAACAAACTTTGCAGGATAAAGTGGAGGTAACTGACTGAGGGAAGGCAGTAGTATTAAGGATGATAAGGAAAGACTTCTCATAGAGGGTAGGATTTTAGTTGGGACTTGAGGGAAGCTGTGGAAGTCAGGAGACAGAAATGAAGAGGGAACAAATTCAAGACCAGTGAAAATGCCCAGAGCCTGAAGATGGGGCATCTTGTCAGAGGAGCAGGAAGGGGGTCAGTGTCATGAAACCACAAAGAATGTTTAGGGGGAGGGAGGGAGGCATAAGAAGATTGGAAAGGTAGGAGGGGGTCTGGGTTAGGGAGGGCATTAACAGACAAAATATTTTGTATTTGTTCTTGCAGTTTTCTGGATGACGGAGTCACATAGTCAGGCCTGTACTTTAGGATTATCACGGACAGCCAAGTGGAGGATGGAGGGATGGAGGGAGAGGAGGCAGAGAGACTTGTGGAGGGATGCCGGCCAGCAGGCTTTTGTGGTAGTCACAGGTGATGAGCTCCTGCATCCAGATGCTAGAAGAGACAAGGGGCAGATTGAAGAGATGTTACAAAGGTAGAATTGATAGGACTTGGCAACAAATTGGATACGGTGGGGAAGAGGAGGGGAGAGAGAGTTGAGGAATTGAGGATGAGTCCTGGGTGGTGAGCTTTGGTGACTGGGAGGATGGTGATGCCCTCAACAGTATTAGGAGAATTAGGAAGAGGGAAGGGCTAGGGGAGTGGGGAAGGTGGTGGGTTCAGTTTTGAGCATGTTAAATTTAAGATGACTATATGACATGTAGTTCAGGATGTTTAATAGTTGGAGTTGTTAGACTGGAGGTCAGGAAAGAAGTTAGGGTGGGACAAGTAGATGTGAGAATCATCTGTACATAGATAGTGGGAGCTGATGAGAGAACCAGATGAGAGAGGGAAAGGAGGGCCATGGATTGAACCTTGGAGTTAATGGACTGCTTGGATGGAGATCCAGTAAAGGAGACTGAGAAGGAGCAGTGACAGAGTTCCCCCTCTATCATAGTGTGCTGGAGAAGACAGGATGGAATAGGGTCACTTATGACTGTAAATGGGATGGCTTGGCAAGAGGGACCATTTCTCCACAAGACTG
The DNA here is from genome assembly GCF_028583685.1 of Petaurus breviceps papuanus. NCBI lineage: Eukaryota > Metazoa > Chordata > Mammalia > Diprotodontia > Petauridae > Petaurus > Petaurus breviceps. The sequence goes on from NW_027185903.1 coordinate 37,907,405, forward strand.
GTAAAGAAGATAATGTTGTCTGAGTAATGTCAGAGGAGGATAAGGGGAGATAAAGGCATTCTCGGCAAATGGACTCAGTGTCTTAATGCAGCCAAATATTGCATTAGTTGTCTTTGCTGCCATAGCCATATGATGCCTAAGTCAGAAGTTAAGGGGACACACACAGTGCAGGGTCAAGTGAAACCAGAAGAACAAGGCAGTACACTGTCCTGCTGAAGATAAGGATGATTTGCTTCCCACTAATATCCCCCCTAGACAGCCTCCTTTTACAGCAAATTGAGTTCCAGCCACACCCTCCCCTCCCACACAGCTGAAAGTTATGCTTGGTGAGCATTTTCTCCTTTGGATGAGACAAACTCAATTATCAAAAACATATACTTTTTTATTCATAGTATTTTCTGGACCTTGATCCATGCAATTTTAAAATTTCTTCTAGAGTCAGTTTACCTCCTCCTTAGTTTGGACTTGAGTGTAGGATTCTCGGAACTCACAGGAGTCTTGCTGGGGGTGGAACCAAGATGGCAGGATAATAGGAAACAAATAGCCTAGCTCACCTCCACAAAACTTGTCCAAACTAGTCTAGAAAATTCGCTAGACCAAATCCTGATGCAGAAATCCAGAAAAAGTCACAGCGAGTCATTTATCAAGCCTGGCTTGGCACAGGGTGACAGAAAGGTGTGCAGACACTGGGAAAAGTCCAGCCAGAAGCACACTGCTGTACTTGGAGCACTTTAGTACCCAAAGAGAGGCTGTACACCAAAGTAAGAGGAAATCCCAGACCCATACTTAGCCATCATCAGACTAATAGGGTACCGCAATGGGCACAGCTGCCAGATGGCACCTTTGTTGTCTACTCTCCAATTCTGGGTCACAGAATCAGGACAGACTGAGAAGGGGACCTGGGTACAAGGGGTGATGCCTCTGTGTAGGGAAGCCTTGCATTGGAGAATTGAAGGGGGTGGGGAGGGCCCTCAGGGAATATACCAAGAAAGGAAAACATTCAGAAGCAAGAGGCAGTTGTGTGACTCAGACTCCAGGAGCAGAAGTGGGGCTCTGTTCCAACTTCTAGACCAGACTGCAGGGGACTAATCAGGGCAGGATTCCCACACCAGAGGAGAGCCCACAACTCTTTTTTTTTTTCAACAATCAATAAGTATTTATTAAATTCCAGGATGTTACAGCATATGATAGTCCTCCTTTAAGCAACAGATACTAGGTGAAGTATAAAACGCCACTGAGAGTCTCAGGTGCTGGGTAATATTTAATCTGTAGTCAAGAAAAACAGGCCTGTGTATCTAACTTTCATCCATTTCATTTTGGGAATCATAATGATGCTTGCTCACATTTATACAGAGCCTTAAGTTTTACAGAGTGCTTGACATACATTATCTCAATTCAGCCTCACTCCAACCCTGTGAAGCAGGCACTATTATTCCATTTTAAAGATGATGGAACTGAGGATCAGAGAGGTTAAGTGATTTGTCTAGGTTTCATATAGCTAACAAGATAGGACTAAAACCTTGGTCTCCTAGCACTACATTACACTAGTTCATATCTAATAATGCACGTATAAAGGTATGTATATATGAGATATATATGTACGCATACATATGCATATGAAAGATTTATGCTATATGATAAAAACATTAATACAGGGTATTGAAAAAGCCTTACCATAGCTTTAAGCTATGGAAGCTCAAAATAATTAAGAACCTATAATTCTTTCACTCTGTCTAGTAGCAATCTACTATAAGTCTGATTGAAGACTCAGGTCAAAAATTTGCCAAGCTCAGACCAGGGGGGACAACAATAAGATTCTGCCTTGGATTAGATCAGCTTGGGGGCATTAAATAGCTTGCAGTTCCCCAACCTGTTCCAGAAATCCTGGACTACCATAACAGTCAATACCCCAAGAAAGGAACAGTCTCTGCTTCCCCTCCCAAAAAGCAGTAGAGTCCAATCCAAACATCAAATCCATAGTCAGGAAAGTAGGCTGGAAGAATGAGCAAACCAAAAAAAAAGCACACCATAAAGAGCTATTATAGTGTCAGGAAAGCTCAAGACAGAAACCCAGAAGATAGATAACCCAAAATATCTATACACAGAGACTCAGAGAAAAATACAACTTGGGCACAGACAATTAGAATTCTTAGAAGAGGTGAAGCAAGAATTGAAAAATGTTTTTATAAATGAAATGAGAACATATGAGGAAAAAAATTTTTTAAAAAAACGAGAACAAGGCAAGAAAGAATTTCAAAGGGAATTAACTTGGCACAAGTACAAAACCTTAACCAAGAACAAACTCCATAAAGATTAGGATAGACCAGATAGAAGCCAATCACTCCATGAGACAAGAATACTAAAACAGAAGACTGAAAAAATAGAAAAAAATGTAAGATATCTTACAGCAAGACAAATTGAGGAGAAAAACATTTAAGAATCTTTGGATTATCAGAATGTTGTGATGGGGAAAAAAAAAAAGACCTAGACATTATATTTCAAGAAATCTTAAAAGAAAATTGCCCAGATCAAATCACACCAAAGGGCAAAGTAAAAATAGAATCCACCAGTCATCTCCTTTGAAACCCCAAAATTAAAAGCTTCCAGGAACATCATAGCCAAAGTCCAGGATTCTAAGTCAAAGGAAAAATACTGCCAGCAACCAGAAAGAAAGAATGCAAGTGTGGAGACAACACATGATGTATCAGCCATCACTATAAAGGGGCAGGGAACTTGGAATACAGTATTCAGAAAGCAAAGAGTACATTATACATATTTCTTGAGTTTTACTGGGTAAGGTACATGTGTGTATGTGTATGTATATGTATATATGGATGGAGAGAATGAGCAAGCTGTAAGCATATACTTGGCTTTATTCACTGTGCCTTAGTTCCTAATGTCTACCTGTGGTTCTCTGAATTCTTCATTTTCATAAATTTCTTACAGTGAAGTAACATTCTTTTTAGAAATTTTATTTTATTTATTTATGGTGGCCAAGAATAACTTATTCAGCAAAACTTGAGTATAGTACTACAAGGGGAAAAAAGGAACCCTTAATGAAATAGAGGGCTCCAAGTATTCCTGATGAAAAAATCAAAACTACAGAGAAACTCTAGAGTTCAAACACAGGTACAAGTACAAAAACCTTAATCAAGAACAAACTCCATAAAGATTAGGATGAACCAGAGTAAAACACAGAAGTGAAGAGAAAGATAAAAATTTAAATATGAATGATGAAAGGCTAGAAAAGAATAAAAGGCTTGCATTCAAATATAGAGAGATGATATGTGTCCCCTCTGAACATGTATGGGTTGTATGGGTCACATAGGGAGTCTAATTAGATATGGTCTGGGAGTGGTTTTGTTATATCTTGATCATAGTAAGAAAAGAATAAAAAAAGGAAGAACACACGGGAAGGAGGAAAGGAAGGGAAGGTTTGGAAAAATTATCTCACACAATTTGGGTGTGCAAGTACATCCATATAAACAAAGAGGAAGGGAATTGAGGGAGTTGACACTTGAACCTCACTCTGTAAACTGGCCAAAGGAGAAAAGAATACCCCTAGTTGGGTTTGGAAATATATTTCCCACAGAAGGATAGAGGAGGGAAAGGGGGGGAATTAGAGAGAGGGGAATTAAGGGAGGGAAGACAAAACAAACTAAGGATGTTCAAAAATATTTATAGTACCTCTCAGTTGAAATTAAAGTAAACTGAGGGGGGCAGCCCCAGAGTCGGGAGACCTGGGTTCAGTTCCAGCCTCATATACTTAACACCCACACAAAATAACTGGCCGTGTTACCTTGAGCAAGTTACTTAACCCCAATTGCTTAAAAAAAAAAAAAAGTAAACTGAGGGACTAAGTTCCAAGCAAGATCAGTGTATTAGGCTAGTAGTAACCAATAAATTGCATCATCAGTGGCCTCTCAGTGACCAGAGATCCTGAGGGCTGACAAGAACTTTTATAACAATAACCAGGATTCGGGGCGGCCAGGTGGCTCAGAGAGTAAGAGCACCGGCTCCAGTGTCGGGATGACCTGGATCAAATCCAGGCTCAGATACTCAGCACCACACCCAGAAATAACTGGCCGTGTAACCTTGAGCAAGTTACTTAACCCCTATTGCTTTAAAAAAAAAAAAACAATAAGCAAGATGACAGAGCAAAATCTCCAGCTCTCTAAATGTATCTTCCTCTGATTGGCCCTGACATTGCATCATAATAATCCCAAATTGGTAGAAATTTTAATGAGGTAGATAAGAGTCACCTCAGCTCCTCCCTATTGTTTCCTCACTAGGAGTTGGAGTATTGTCTGCAACGTGCTCTGATTTAATCCACCTGAATTTGAGTTAAATAACTGGTGGTTGAGCTTACCAAGGAATCTGAATGGGGGATAAGTAGGTAGTGAATGAAGTTACAAAGGTAGACAATACAAGGGTGTAGATTCATTTCACAAAAGAATTGAGTCCTGAGTGGAGGTGAAGGGTAAAGTCACAAAGGAGTTTGGATTTTACCTGTTGTGGGAAAGTATTAAACCCAGAGCAACTTGATTAAGTCTTAAAAAGAATTAAAATCAATTTTCAATTTTATACCCCTTAAGAGGGGGACAAAGAATGGGAATCTCAGAGGGTGGAATTGGGGAATGGCAGAATAAGTTATGTTATATAGATGTGATGGAACATATCATGCTGTAAGCTATGACGAAGGGGGTGGTTTCAGAGAAATCTGTCAAGATGTGTATGGAATAATGGAGTGAAGGGAACAGAATTAGGAAAAGTTTGTGCGACGACCTCAATGTGGTAAAGACAGACAACTCTGGAAGAATTAGGAACATGAATCAGCATAATAATCAACTATGATTCCCAAGAACTAATAAATTCTGTCCACCTCTTGATAGAGAATTGAAGGACTCATTGGTACAGAATAAGAATCGGGTTTCATTTTTTGTTTGTTTTTAATATAGGCAGTGTGGATATTTGCTTTCCTTAACTATACATGTTTATAACTGGGGCTATGTCTTTCATTTGTTCTCAAGTGGGGAGTAAGGGATGGAAGGGAGAGTAGGTGGATTTTGTGGATAGAAAAAGAATTTTTGAAAAAAATACTGCTTTGGGGGGTGGAGCCAAGAGGGCAGCATAGAAGCAGGAAAACTCCATGAGCTCCCCTCATAACCACCTAAAATACCTATAAAATATGACTTGAAACAAACTTTAGAGCTGCAGAACCCACGAAGTAACAAACAAATCTTCTGCTGAAGGCAGGCTGGCAGGAAGGGTCCATCGCAGCATGATGGGAGCAGAGCCCAGCCCTACATGATTCCCCGGTTTTAGCCTCAGGGTGGACCAGCCAGCCATGGCTGGAGGGACTTAGGGAGAGTGGATCACCAGCAGCTGCAGTGGTTGCCAGAATTATCAACCCATTAATGGCAAAGGCAAAGTAAAAGGTCAGTGTGGATTTTGGGAACAGGGAGTATTGTTTGGCCTCTGCGCCCAAGGGAGAAACAGCTGAGCAGCCACCACCATGTGGCTGCTTCAGAGGTCCTGGCCTGCAGATTGTAGGGGGACCAAGCAACCATTCTGAAGGGTAATCACTCTTGCTTTAACCTTCTTGGATCTGGATAGCTATCTAGGGTGGAGGTCCTGGAGTGTGTGACCAGGTACTAGAACGTGTGGGGGCTTCAGAGAGGGCACCCAACTAATAGCTCCAGCAGCTGCAAAAACCCCAGTGATTTGGGCCAAAGCTTCCCCTCTCTGGTAGCAGAGTTCTACTGTGGCAAAAAGCTCAAAAGTCAAGTCATTGAGTGGCAACATGAGTGAGCAAAGGAAGCACAGCAGTCAAACCTTAGATTCCTTTTTTGGGGACAAAAAGAATGAAAGCTTGAAACAGGAGGAAGACAATGAAATCAGAACTCCTGTACCAAAAGCTTCCAAGAAAAATATGAACTGATTACAGGCCATAGAGGAGCTCAAGAAGGATTTTGAAAACCAAATAAGAGAAGTGGAGGAAATATTGGTAAGAGAAATGAGAATGATGCAAGAAAATCATGAAAAGAGAGTCAACAACCTGACTGAAGAAAATAACACCTTAAAAAATAGACTAACTCAAATGGCAAAAGAGACTCAAAAAGCCAATGAGGAGAAGAATGCCTTAAAAAGCCAAATTTGCCAGATGGAAAAAGAATCTCAAAAGCTCACTGAAGAGAATCATTCCTTCAGAATTAGATTGGAGCAAATGAAAGCTAGTGACTTTATGAGAAATAAAGATACTATTAAACAGATCCAAACAAATGAAAAAAATAGAAGGCAATCTCATTGGAAAAACCACTGACCTGGAAAATAGATACAGGAGAGATAAATTAAAAATTATTGGACTACCTGAAAGCCATGATCAAAAAAAGAACCTAGAAATCATCTTTCAAGAAATTCACAAGGAAAATTGCCAGAGGGCAAAATAGAAGTTGGAAGAATCCACTGATCGCCTCTTGAAAAAGATCCCAAAAAGAAAACTCCTAGAATATTATAGCCAGGTCCCGGAGTTCCCAGATCAAGGAGAAAATATTACAAGCAGCCAAGAAGAAACAATTTAAATATTGTGCAAACACAATCAGGATAACACAGGATCTGACAGCTTCTACATTGAGGGATCAAAGGGCTTGGAATATGATATTCTGGAGGTCAAAGGAGCTGGGGTTAAAACCAAGAATCACCTACCCAGCAAAATTGAGTATAATGTTTCAGAGGAAAATATGGCCATTCAGTGGAATAGAGGACATTTTGATGAAAAAAACAGTTGAATAGAAAATTTGACATTCAGATACAAGAATCAAGAGAAGCATGAGAAGGTAAATAGGGAAAAGAAATCATAAGGAACTTATCAAAGTTGAACTATTTACATTCCTACATGGAAAAATAATAATTGTACCTTATGAAACTTCTCAGTATGAGGATAGTTGAAGGGAATATAAATGTGTGTATATACATACATATGTCTATATAGGAGGTCATATGGGTATATGAATACATATGTGAGTGTATATATATATATATGTGTGTACAGGTATACATAGATAGAGGGCAAAGATGAAATTGAGAGGTGAGAGAGGAATATAATGAGAGGAGATGGGGAGAGACAGAATGGGGTAAATTATCTCATATAGAAGAGGCAAGGGAAAACTGTTACAATGGAGGGGAAGAACAGGAAGGCAAAAGGGAGTGGGTCAACCTTACTCTCATTGAATTTGGCTTAGGGAGGGAATGACATATACACTAAATAGGATATCTTGCCCTACAGGAGAGTAGGGGGGAAGGGGATGAGAGGGGGAAAGATGGAGGGGAGGGCAGGCTGGGAGGGAGGGAAGTTAGAAGCACACACTTTTGAAAAGGAACAGGGTCAAAGTAGAGAATAGAACAAGTGGGGGGCAGGATAGGATGGAGGGAAATATAGTCAGTCTTTCACAATATATCTATCCACTATGGAAATGTTTTGCATAGCTACACATGTACAACCTATATTGAATTGCTTATCTTCCCGGTAAGAGTAGGTGACAAGAGAGGAAGGGAAAGAATCTGGAATTCAAAGTTTTAAAATCAAATGTTTAAATATATATAACTTTTTTTCCATGCAAATGGGAAATAAGATATACAGGCACTGGGGTATGGAGATCCATCTTGCCCTATCAGAAAGTTGGAGAGGGAATGGGGGAGGATATAGGAGAGAGCAGATTGGGAGAGGGGGGTATACAGTAGGATTGCTGTTTTGGGGTGGTGGGTAGGGTAAAGACGGGGACAAAATTTGTAGCTCAAAATCTTGTGCAAATGAATTATGTAAACTAAAAATTATAAACATAAAATTTAATTTTAAAAAAGTCCTGGATAATATACTATATTAGTAAATTACTTGAATTTTTAAAGGTGAAAAAAAAAGAATACTACTTCACTGTAATAAATTTATTGATATGAAGAATTCAAAGAAACTTGAGTAGCTATAGGAACTAATACAGCGTGAATAAAGCAAAGTGGGTGTGTGTGTGTGTGTGTGTGTGCATACTATACAGCAATGCAGGTGAAAAGAACTAAAAAAAGAGGGAAAAGGGAGGAGAAGAAGGGAGAGAATTAGAGGGAGGATAGTTTGAGGGAGAGATTAATCCTAAATCAAACAAACTTTAAGAATGTGCAGAAGTAATTACAGTTCTTTTTGAGCTGGCAAATAATGGGAATCTGAGGGAGTGCCCACAAATTGGGGAATTAACAAGTATGAACATTAAGTATACAAATGTAATTAAATACTCTTGCACTGTCAGAAATGATGAAGGAAAAGGTTTCAGAGAAACTTATGAAGTCTTTTATAAGCTGATGCAGAGTGAACATGATCAGCAGAACAATTTATACAATGACCACAGTATGGTAAAGGCAAACAATTTTGAAAGAATTAGGAATTCTTATCAATGTAATGATCAAGCATGATTTCAGAGGACTAATGAGGAAACATGCTACCCCCCTTCTGATAGAGAAGCAATGGATTCAGAGTGCAGAAAAAATATTTTGAACATAGTCTATGTGAAAGTTTGTTTTGATTAACTATATATGTTGGTAATGGGTTTTGTTTTTCTTTCATTCTCAGTTGGAGAGGAAGGAGTATGAGAAAGCATATTTTTACTGATTGAAACAAAATATTTCTTTTAAAGGAGTTCATTTTGGACCACAGTATGGTCACCATGCCATTTCCCCTTCGAAGTGGTGCCCCGCCTCTCGGGTCTCTTTATTGTCCCCAGTCATCAGCAGCTGCATCTCTCATCCCACTATGGAGCAAAAGCAACATCCCCAACTTCAAGCTAGGGTTCTTCTGAACTCTGCACTTCATCCGTTTGGAGCCCAGATAGCTCCAAGGGACCTTCAAGGCCTGGAATGGCCCTGGGATTGGCTAGTCGGCTTCCTAAACCCCTGATAGCACAATGAGTCCTTGAAGTTTATTCCCTGACTAGATTAAGGAGCTGCTGGTGTTTCTGATGCACTAGAAACTGCAGTCCTGGGGAGTCCTCCCCAGAACTCCTCATGGCCCTGGTGAAAGTGACTTTTATAATAGCCCTTCAGCTGGGAGAGGCTGCCTGCTGGGCCACCCTACTTCACAGGAAATAGCCACCTGTTGGACATTGGAGGGTTTTCTTCAGTAGCTCACAGGAACAGTCGACACCTAATTGTGGTTTTATATTTCCTGCTACTGGATTCACTGGCTCCGTTAGGGCAAGGGATCATAGAAGTTTATGCTACCTCCTTTAGAACTCTATGCCAAGTTTTATCTTAGAATATAACTGTATTTTGTTAGTTTGGGGAAGTTTTGTTTTTTTTTTTTAAGCAATCGGGGTTAAGTAACTTGCTCAAGGTTACACGGCCAGTTATTTCTGGGTGTGGTGCTGAGTATCGGAGCCTGGATTTGATCCAGGTCATCCCGACACTGGAGCTGGTGCTCTTACTTGCTGAGCCACCTGGCCGCCCCTAAGCAATTGGGG
>NW_027185903.1:37916914-37993367 GCF_028583685.1 Petaurus breviceps papuanus
CTGAGCCTGGGATTCAATCTCCAGGTCATCCCGACACTGGAGCCGGTACTCTTACTCACTGTGCTACCTGGTCGCCCCTGTTTGGGGAAGTTTTGGCTACACTTCTCCACAATCTATTTACCCAGGGCAAGTTGCTGATTCATTGCAGCCAGATAGACTGGCTATGTTGGTCCTTCTGGCATTCCTCTTTGATCCCACCAGTTGACATGGGAGAACCAGAGTAGCTTGAAGATCACTCCTCTTACCTGGGGTCCCAAATATAACTCAGGAATAGATATGGCCAGACCGGCCTACCTATCTCCACGAATAAGAATGCTGTGATTGAACCCCCAATGTCAGCCACTTCCTACTGCCTTTGCCACAGCCCCTATATTCCTAACGCTCAAAACAGAATTACACAGCCACCAGATGTTACAAGACTCACCTTTACAAAGACTTGGGCCTCTTTTGGGAGTGGAGGTTCCCATGCAACCCTGAACCTCCCCAGTGGTGGTTGAGACAGTCCCTGGGTGCCCATATGATCTGACACCTGCAGGTCTGGGAGAGGGCCTTTGCTAAGTGCTCATCCTAACATCACTCCCTCCCACATCGGAGCACTAGTGGCGCTTTGTATAATCTGGCGTGGTCGGGGAATGTTCCTTGTGCCACTACATACAGCCACGAGTGTGCCTTTCACTGCCTTGTCCCCCTCCCCCACCCATCTGTGTCCCCTGAGCCAGGGCTCTGCCTAGGGCTACAGATTCTAGGTTGGATTTCTTGTTGCACTGTCAACTAGGACAATATAAAGTAGATTGAAGGAAAGGAAATTAGAGTGATAATATACATATTGGTTCTTTAATCTGTTTCCTTAGCTTTCAAAGTTATTTATGTTCAGAGAGAATAGGATCGTTGCCATAATTTAGTTGTGCCGAAGTGTTTGGCTGTAACTTTTTAGTGCTGATAGATTGCAGATTCGTCCGACTTAGAGTCTCTGCAGCTTGGCTCAAACAGATGGCTGTATTAAAAGTCCTGAAGCTTTTGACTTGCATGGAGCCAAGAGAGTGAGGGCAGCCACAGATGGAAGCAATTCCCTTTATTTAATGTTCTGCATCTATTCACTGAATCCAACAATAACATTGCACATCTGTTTGAACAGCTGTCTCCTGATTTCATTTTGTTTGTCGTATAGGTTTAATAAACATGTCTTTAATAATTACTGTCTGATATTTTGGCTGGTCTTCCTCCTTTATTAACTATAACACGTCCCATTCCTTTTTTTATTATGATCTGCTTTGAGGATTTGTAGGATGAGTTAATTTGCATGTGTAATTATTTGTTGATTCAGTTTATTCTTAATATAGTCTCTGTTGGTTTTCTTATTAAATAAAATAATTCAGAGCTTCTCTAGTATTAGATATTAATTTCCTAACTGAAGGAAAAAGGTACTTATTTAGCTTGGTACTAAGTGCGAAACATTTTGCTAAGTTCTGAGAATTGCATATTCAAAAGCAGAGACAGCCCCTGACCTCAAAAAGATCATATTGTAGTGGGTGAGACTAACACATATTAGGGGAGTGGTGGTCAGGAAGAGATATTTTCCTCATAGGTATCTGGGAAATCCTAGAATTTTAGGGCTGAAAATGGACATATGTGTCATTGGTAAGAAAGGTATGGAAGCCAGTTTTTTTTATTTTATTTTTGTTTTGTTTTATTAATTAATTTTTAATTTCCAGCCTTCACTTTCACAAGGTTTTGAGTTCCAAATTTTCTCCCCATCTCTCCCCTCCCTCTGCCCGAAGATGGCATGCATTTGATTACCTTTTCCCCCAATCTGCCCTCCCTTCTCTCACAACGCACCCCCCCCATCCCCTTCCCTTCTATTTTCTTGTAGGGCAAGATAGATTTTCTATACCCTATTGCCTGTATGTCTTATTTCTCAGTTGCATGTAAAAACAATTCTTAACATTCGTTTTTAAAACTTTTGAGTTCCAAAATCTCTCCCTCCCTCACCACGTACCCCCATTGGGAAGGCAAGCAATTTGATATAGGTTATACATGTGTAGTTATGTAAAAGACTTACATAACAGTCATGTTGTGAAAGACTAACTATATCTATCCTGCCCCCAATTTATTCTATTCTATCCTTTGACCCTGTCCCTCCTCAAAAATGTTTGCTTCTGATTACCCCCTCCTCCCATTTGCCCTCCCTTCTATTATTATCCTTCTATCCCCTTACCCCCTACTTTCCTGTAAGGTAAGATAGATTTTCATACCCAGTTGAGTGGAGGCCAGTAATAAGAAATTTTAATTTTGTTGACAAACATTATCACTTCAAGTTTCCTTTTGTGCCATCTGTTTTACATAGCTATAATTGAATTGTGCAATTTAATAGAAGAAAAATGAGGGAGACTCATTTGGTACTTATTTGTAATGTTATTTTTATCTTATTCAGAGTGAATAGCCTGATTTTAATAGAATAAATATACCAGATCCTGTGTTTTCAGGTAAGGGATCTGTCCATTGCTTATTTCCTGGTGATGTTAACGTACCTCTACATCGGTGTCCTGGTTTTTGCTTCATTCCCCTCTCCACCATTATCCAAAGAATGCATTGAGCAGGTAAGGAAATATGTACCATACACAAATGTTTTTGCTGTATGTTGTGGAAATGTTTCTTTTCCAAAGGAACTACACAAATTCTGTAACACTTCCAGAGAAAACAGATTCCAGTCCCTTATCCAGTCTTTCCTAAAGAATAAACCTAGTAGCTGTCTGTATGACTGTTGACAGGTAGGTAATGTTGTAGACCAAAAACATTTATTTAGTTCTTACTATGTGCAGATGATTGTACAAAACAACAGGGTAGATACAAAGATTAAATGAAACTAAGCCCTTACCCTCATGGAAGTCACAGCTTAGATAGAACATATGCACAAATAATTATAACGAAGAAAAATGCATGGAAATTTCATGAGAGGTACAGACTGAATACTTCATGATAGCCAAGCAAAGAAGATGTTACTAACTGAGGAATCAGAGCAGGCTTCATGGAGGAGATGGCATTTACCTAGTCCTTAATATGCAGGTAAGATTATATTAGGTGCAAATGAGGGGGTGAGTTATTCAAGATATTCAAGATGTAAGAAATAGTGTGAGCCTAAAGCATGGGGCAGGGGGGGGGGGGTGCTAATAATGTGGGAGAATAGAGGGTGTCTACTTCCAGACTAGAAATGTCTATCAGTGTGCAGCAGTCAGCTGAAAGAAGAGTGTTTGTAGATGCTTTCCGACGTGTTCCCCAGTTGTGCCCCTACCTGCCACCATCATTCATGTTTATCCTTGTGGGAGCATATTTAAACCTTTGTTTAGTTCAAGTGAAAATTTTGCCTATATATTAAAAATTATATATATGTTATATATATATATACATAAATGTATGACTTTATGTGTAAAATTCTCACTTGAAATAAAATATTTTTATTATTTTTTTTAGACTACAGCAAAACCAATTAACACCAGTCCTCCCCTTTGCTTTTAGTATACTTGTATTATGCCAAGTACAGGAGCAAGATAATGAAGGGATACTTTAGGCTCAAATGGGTTTATCAAATAGCAAGGTCTATTGGCTAATTGAAACTGAAAAAGAAAAAAGATTAAAGTAATAATTGTTCTGAAGGTTTAGAGAAAAACCTCTATCTTCTTTTTCTAAATTGCCTGGCAGCTTCCAGGACAGCCTTGGATTGTTCTTCTGAAAAATCCCTTTACACAGGGTTCACAGTCTATAAAAACAAAGGTGTCAAAATTTATTCCTGGTCAGAGTTTTTCAGTTGATTTTTTTTCTCTTCTAAAACTTGTCTCCTCTTCACTCAGACAGTTGACTTCGACTTTGCTAGGACCCGTTATAAACATCATTTGATGCAAGTTTAACAGTAACAAAGATAAGAGAGAAGGTATTTGAATAGGGTAAAGCATTATGGTTTGATTTCTACAAATCACAAATTTTTTCATTTAAATACAGTATAGACAATATTTCATATTTCATTTATATTCTAAATATTCAGACTTCTCGTAAAATGCTCTCAAATTATGCTGATATAATTTCCTATTTCCCAAAATCTGCTGAATTGTTTGCCAAATCCAAAATAATTATTTGATAAACCAGAGCACGCACATTTGAATACTTAAGACAGTCTCCAGCAAAAGAAAGCTGTCTTCCAGACAAATGTCATTAATATGTAACTCTTCTCATTCATAAATCAGTCAGCACTCAGACAAAAAAGGATCTCACCTTCTTACATTACAAATGAATCAAGCTCTAGATAATCCCCCAAATGTTAAAATAAAATATATTTTCCAAAATTAAAATACAAGAAACTTAGAAACAGCATGAATGTTAAATACTCTCATATATAAAACACAAAAACAGATTGACAAATACAGCATTAATCCAGTTAAATGCATTTTAAATCATCTGTGTGGAAAAAATATTCCATACATGTGGATTCTACTTTTGGTATTCTCTGCTTATTGCATTCAGAAATCATTATAGAATAGTTTATCACTTTTAATCTTAGAGCTACAATATATGGCATCAGCAATTACTATCCAGAATACTGGATAGTATTGTAGATAAAAAGACAATTGCCCCTAAGTTATCAAACTCAGTAAAAATCCGGATTTTAAATTGCTCAATTCTAAATGTTGCTACATAATTAACAGCTACTTTTCCAGATCCATGAGAATACTAGTATATCTGAAATTAAGCTGAGAAATCTCTAAACTAACTTCAACTCCCTGAGGGAGGAAACCAGCATTTCTCAAGGTATTTGGGTATTTCACAACTCCATAGATGTAGTAACTCAGCTATCTCAACTGTTTTCATTTTTCAATGAAATTGAAAAAATTTCCTTAAATATGGACTTATTGGGGTTTTTTTGCCATTTTTTAAAGTTAGCTTAAATTCTGGCAAAAAATGAGGGCCTTGTATTAGTCCCTGCTTAAGAGAATTTCTGTTCTGTGAATCAGAAATTGATTTTAAAATGTTCTCCTTTGAAGAACATTTTTATACATTTCTCATTGTCTTTTGTCTGAACTTCAATGCTCTAATGTATCAGTGTAAACTATCCTGCTGTCTTACCTATTCCTCTTTTTTCTGTTAACTGACTGAGAGTGTTTTCTTGCAAATCCCAAAACCATCTTTCTTTTTCTATCAGTTCATGTAATAATAGCATAACTACAGCTAGGTAAGTATCTGAGACAATTTGAATTCAGATCTTCCTAACTCCAGGCCCAGCGTTTTATCCACCTTATCACCTGCCTGCAAGTAGCAAGCATCAGTCAGCCACACTGCAATAAATTGGAGAAGAAATGAAGAAGACAGTAAAAACAAAACAAACCTGTTAACAAGAATGATGGGTGGCGGTGATTTTTTTAACTCAGTTTTTTACCCTCAGTTTCCAGAGCTATTGCTTTAAACAGAGATGGGTACTTGGATCTCAAGAGCAGCATCTCTGTAGCACCTAGCCACAGACTGAGACATTATTATTGATAATTTTACAAGACCACCTAGATTTAGACTTCTAGTTTTATCTTAAATCTCACACCTGAGTACCCTTTCAAAAGTATCAGGACATTCTAAAGGTCAGTGGACACTAAATGTAACTATATAATCAGAAGGGCAAAAGGTCCAGGGCTTGCACTTTAATGTCCATGTAGACAGTCAGGATCTCATTCCATCTTCTTTAATTTAGCAATATATACTGCATGAAGTCATCTGTTTCTAGGAAACATTTTTCCATGATAATTTGAGTCAGAAGGGTCTGTCCTTAGACCGTAGTGCACAGATTGTCTGACTTGGCCCACTTCATGCTTAGTGACACATATTCATGACCTCAGAACTTTTTTTTTTTCTGCAGTGTTAGTTGTTAAGAGTACGTGAGATGGTCTTTCTACCTCATTTCCAGGGCAGTAGATCCACTTGCCAGGTTCCAATTCAAGCAATTCCCTTTCTAGTACTTTGCTCAGGAGTATTGGTAAAACCTGCTTCTGATAAAACTTAGTATAATTTAATAGGGCCTGATAAAACTAATCACATTAGTCTTCCAATAGGAACCTTACAGTGCTGGAGCTTTTAATCATCAGAGCTGTAGGAAGAACAAGAGGCTAGGGTGCTTGTAACTCATCTGAAAATTTTGAAAGTTTCCATTTTCACACATCATTGCCTTTTCTACCTTGCCTAAGTCCTGTAAGTGACGCACACATTCAGTTTAAGGGCTAGAGGAACAATCTTAACAAGAATCCTTGATGGCCTGATTTATAAAGTGGGTCCTTCCATCACTTAATATTGTCAGAGAGTTCCCCAAATAGGGAAACCATGATAGAAAAGTTTCTTTACAACCATTAAAGTAGCTCTACATGTGAAAGCTGTAATCCAACTTGAGAATTTATAAACAATTACTAAAACATATTCAAAACCTTTGCATTTAGGCCTTTAACCTTTGCAGCATCTTGCCTCTGACTCTGATACTGCTCTAGTGGAGGCCCTTATTATCGCATCCCTGGGCTATTGCAGTAGCCTGCTGGTGGGTCTGCGGCCTCAAATCTTAACCCACTCCATTCCATTCAGCAACTAAAGTGATTTTTCCTTAAAAGACAGGTCTGATCTTGGCACCTCCCTACTCAATAAACTCCTGTAGCTTCCGGTTACCTCCAGGAGCAAATACAAAATGGTCTTTTTGGCACTGAAAGCCCTTCACAAACCTGTTCCTGTCCTACCTTCCCATTCTTCTTACACCCTTACTTTCCAACGTATCCTTTTTGATCCAGTGACCCCAGCCCCCTGGTTGTTCCTTTAACAAGACACTCCATCTCTCCACTCCAGACATTTTCTCTGGATGTCCCCCCAAGCCTGGAATGCTCTCCCTCCTCCCCTCTTGGCTACTGACCTCTCTGGCTTGCATTAAGTTCCAACTAAAATCCCACCTTCTACAGGAACCCTTCCCTAATAATGCTAGCATATTATTAATAAAAAGATGGGCATTTGGCCATCTCTCTTAGACTGAAACAAATCATGGAACCCACTAAGTGCTTATGTGCCCTTGGAAGATTGAGTGTTCCTGAGGGTAGAAATCAACTCTGGTTGGTTAAAGAATGAACATTATAAGGAAAGGTGAAGAATATTATAATAAGAGGTTATTTTGATGAACAGCTGAGGGGTATTACTTTGATTATGTCATTTACTTCCAAACCACCCCCAGCCTTGGGAAATCTAATCAAAGAATTTATCCCCACCCAAATCTGAATAGAACTGTATGGGCCTCCCTGCCTGGGTGGGAGAAAGTTAATCCAGTCTCTTTATCTGCATTGTCTTTCAGGTGCAGGTTTGGCCTAGTAGAGAATAAGGTTCCAGAGAGGGATAAATCTTGTGTCTCCCCAATATTAAGAGTTAGTTATTAGTTATTTAATAATCATTTCTCTCACACTGCATCCTGGGCCATCACCAGTCACCTTGACTTGTCTTGCCACTGAACTTGAAAGTGAGGGTGATGACTTTTGTGCAACTCTGCCTCACTTAAATCCAACTCAGGAATAAGTCAAGGCATCACCCCTTGATGTCAGTGGTCCTCTTCAAAGATGAACAAACATCAATAAATGCCTACTGTGTGCCAGACACTGTGCTAAGCACTGGGAATACAAAAAGAGGGAAAAGACAGCCCCTGCCCTCAAGGTGCTTACAATCTAATGGGGGAAGACAATATGCAAACAATATATATACAAAGCAAGCTGTACAGGATAAATAGGAAATAATTAAAAGAGAGAAAGCACTGAACTTAAGAGGTGCTATGGAACGTTTCCTGTAAAGGTAGTATTAAATATATTTTTTACTCATTGGGAAAGATTTATGCCAGCATCCAGTCCCAAGAGAAGTAGTTTGATCTTGCCCTTCTCAAGGTAAGGCTTGTTACCCTCTTAAGAATTTGACCTCAGACAGAGAAGACCCGGTATGCTTGAAGATCCACAGCTGAAAGTGGCTGAGTCCCAGATCAAAGAGGTGATTTAGGACTGTGAAAGGAAGAGCTACACTGGCATAGCTCAAGACTTGGAACATAATGGACAATATTTACAAATATCTCTTAGTGCGTCTGGCGGGCTTGGCCTTCCTCTCAAATGGTCAGATTCCATGAGTCTAAGAGAGGAATCAGCAAAGCCAGGCAGCTGTGACCCAGAATACTTCCTGTAAGGGTGTAAAAGGTCTTCTCACCTCTGTTCGTTTGGCAGTGGAAATCTTTAGAACAGGAACGGTCCTAGCCCACTGATAGCTTAGCCTGTTTTGCATTGGAATCTGAGTCAGAAGGCATCATTTAACCCTCAAAGGAAAAATATCATGTGATATTCTGTCTCATAGCCACAAGCCTGCCAGAAAGCTTTCATTAATTTATCATCATTCTAAATTCAAGCATTTGTTCTTTTTCAGGGAGTAGTGTCCAAACTGAGAGTCTGCTCAGGCCCTTGGACATCATTCTTGTTCATGACATTTTTGAAGTAACATTTATTGGACCCTTCCACATACATCTTGAGGCTCCCCCCAAACACCCTGACTTCTCAGTTCCCCATGACATGCTCCAAGGCTGAGCTTACCTTTGATCTTGCCAGCACAAGCAAGTGTTCTATTTCCGTGTTGTTGAACTCTGAAATTCTGTTATCTTATCATAATCTTTAATAGTTCCCTCTTTCCCTTTGCCTTATGACCCCTAACTCTTTTATCTTTCCTCACCATAACCTTTGGTCCCTCTACTCCTGCAGTTCTTTCCATGGCCATCACCCCCGTACTGGCTATGCTCTCCACTAGTCCCTTTCTGGGCCCCTTGCTGGACCAGATAAATTCACCATTATCCTTTCTACCTGAGTCCCTTGCCCCTTTAACTTGTAGTCAGTCATACTTTGCCAAGCCTAACTTTAGATTACTCCTTCTATCTGTTTCTTTAATTCCTATTCATGTACTATTGAGCAGAGCTGGAAAAAAATTACAAGACCATGCTGACTGGGTCCACTACAGATTTGTGTTATTTGATCGCAACTGGGCCCTCACTGCATAAAGACAATTCTTTTACATCTCTTTAATGAACTCCCTATCCTGCTCCCTAATGGACTCCCTAACCCACTCACTACTACTACTACTACTACTCCAGACCTTTCTTTCCTCCTCAGACCACCCCTAGCAACTTGTCCCCTGCCCTCTTGTGTTTCAACAGAATGCTCCCTCTTTTTTTTTCTCCCTGTCTCACATAACTCACACGTCTTCCACACTTTCTCCTCCTTCACCATGGTCCCACATGAAGAAGTGGTCCTTCTCCCATCCAAGACACCTACTGTGTGTGCCTGTAATCCCTTCCGTCCCCTCTTCTCCAGCACATTGCCCCTTTTTTCATCTGTACGCTTTCATTAATCTTCAGTTTCTCCCTACTAACTGCCTCCAGACTGCTACAAACATGCCCACATCTCCCCTATCATTAAAAACCTTGATCCATTCATCCCCACTGGCTACACTCTATATCTTCTCCCTTCCATGGCTAAACTCCTTGAAAAAGCTGTCTGCCTTTGGTGCCTCCACTTCCTTTCCTTTTACTCTCTTCTGAAATCCCCCACAGTTTGGAAGACTTCTGACCTTGCCATTCAACTGAAATTGCTCCCACCATATTAATACTCTTAATCACCAAAACCTTTTCTTGGGCATCATCCTTCTTATCTTTTTTTTTTTTTTAAGCAATGGGGTTAAGTAACTTGCTCAAGGTTACACAGCCAGTTATTTCTGGGTGTGGTGCTGAGTATTTGAGCCCAGATTTGATCCAGGTCATCCCAACACTGGAGCCAGTGCTCTTACTCGCTGAGCCACCTAGCCGCCCCTAAGCAATTGGGGTTAAGTAACTTGCTCAAGGTTACACGGCCAGGTGTCATCCTTCTTATCTTGTCAGCAGCCCTTGACATTGTTATTCCCCCTCTTATCCTAGATGCTCTCTTCCCTTCTAAGTTTCTGTGACATGGCTCCCTACCCTCCTCACAGTCTTAACTCTCTTCACTCTCCTTTGCTGAATCTTCCTCCAGGTCACACCCACTAACTGTAGGTATCCCCCAAGGGATCCTGGGCCTTTTTTTCTATCTTTCCCAGGGGTTGACAAACTACAGCCTGCTGCTCAGATCTGGCCCACTGCCTCTTTTTATGTGGCCCATGATCTTAAAATGGTTTTTACATTTTTTGAGTGGTGGAAAATAATCAAAAGAAGAATACTATTTTGTGACATGCAAAAATTATGTGAAATGCACATTTCCAGTGTCCCTAAGTAAAGTTTCATTGGAACACAGTCAGCCTCCTTTGCGTTATCTATGGCTGTTTCACGCTACACAGCAGAGTTAAATAGTTGTGACAGAGACTAGATGTGGGGCTCTCATCACTAGGTGTGGGGCCCACCACTGCTGGGAACACTACAAAATGCAGTGGCAGAGGTTGGAACTCCAGTGTTTTGCATGCTATGCATTGTGCCAGACCATGATTTTTATTAATCTCCAGTGCATATTCATCATGTCAAAACAAGAAAAAAAAAAGTAAACTTTGATTGTCATGCTTTTAAAGCACAGTGGAGTGTGGATTATTTTGTTATCATATTCGATGTCAAAGCATTGAGCTTACAAAGCAGTGACATTATAGCTGTACTAAAAGAATCCAGAATATGTCAACATTGCCAGACTAACCACTCATCACAGTATTCCAGCTCACGGTACAGCAACAGTCAGAAAAACTACAAAATTTAGAATGTAATACCTCATCAAGGGAGAATTTGACAAAAATAAAAATTGAAAAAGAAGTTGTTGCAACCAAAGTAAGTTTCTGAGCAGATCATTTGTTAGCCAAGCAAGGAAAGCCATTTACCGATGGTGAGTTAATTAAATTGTGTTTGATTACATAAACCTAAGAAACGTGTCCAGAGTAAATAGACTTTTGGCTCAATTAAAATTAAACATTGTGACTCGAAAGAAGAAATATGAGAGAACACCCCCACCCCTGATTCATGGGGTGGCAGGTTCGTTCACAAGTGTTACACATTGCCCATGTTTTTTAACTTTTTAATTGTACTAATTGGTTGTGCTGATTTTTTCTTCCTCTACTTCTTTCTCTTTTTTTTTCTTTTAAAAATACTTTTTGTTTTGAGGACTAGCTTTCTAGACAGGGGAGAGATAAAGGGAAAACTATGACAATGTAAAAAACAAAAGACATCAATAAAAATTTATTTTAAAAAATCACACGCTTGTGATTTCACATTTACTACCTACTGTGACAGACATTTTCATGAAATATGATCAGTGTTAACAGGTAAACATGTGTAATCAATTTTAATGCTAGAGAACACTAATTTTGAATCCCAATGAAACAAAATGTTAGCCCCCCAAAAACAGAATTCCCTTTTTCTCACTAGTAGAACTGTATTACAGAAAATTGTGCAATATTATCATTATGTTTTTAATTTTGGCAAGAAAAAATGGTGGAAAATTGGTTTTCTCTTGTTATTTGAGTATCTACATAAGCCTACAAAGCCTAAGAGAATTACTATTTGACGCTTTATAGGAACAGGTTTGCTGATCCCTATTCTATACTATCCCATTTCAGTTATCTCTCTGCAGGTAATTATCCAACCCTGATCTCTCTCCTGACATACATTCTTATGTCAACAACTGCCTATTGGACATCTCTAATTGGATGTCCTAAAGACATCTCAAACTCAATAGATCCAAACTCATTAACTTTCCTCCCAAACCTTCCCTCTACCTACTCATTCTATTACTGTCAAAACATCACCATCCTTCCAGTCGTTTTCAGTCATGGCTGACTCTTCATGACCCTATTTGGGGGTTTCTTGGCAAAAATACTGGAGTGATTTGCCATTTCCTTCTCCAGCTCCTTTTACAGATAAGGAAAATGAGGCAAACAGCGTTAAGTGACTTGACCAGGGTCACACAGCCTGGAAGTGTCTGAGGCCAGATTTGAAATCAGGAAGATGAGTCTTCCTGACTCCAGGGCTGGCACTATATCCACCTAGCTGTCACTGCCTGGCACATAGTAAGTGTTTAATAAATGTTTGTCACTAACTACAGTAATCTTGAACAAGAAAAATTTCACAATATGGAAAATGCAGTTAACAACTCAGGATTAGGTCTAAGTTAATTTTACACTTCATCAATCCAAAACAATAGTTTTTCTTGGAAAATCATGCAATCCCTCTAAGACCATTTCCTTTGAGATCTCTCTTTCTGACCCCTGCTTCACCCCAAAACTGGTCACAAAAGACCTCCCCTCCTCCCCCCCATCAATTCCTTTATCCCTGCAGGGGAAGAGGTCAAAGATCTTAACTAGAATTGAGGTATTTTCTTCTAAAACTGCTAAAAACTGGTTACCACACTTAATCTAGTTTCTGAGGCCTTAGCTTTCCTCCTTGATCTTTTACACACTTTCCTTTAAAAAAAAAAAAAACCCAGCATAAGGAGATTTTAGTAGAAAATAATTTTAGCTGAGGACATTGTTTCCTGAGAAGTTTGACTAAAGTACTGATAAAGTCTCCTTCCTTCAGCTAAATCTGGAAAGGATGTTAGACTGGAGAAATAGTTATTTCATAATATTTTCAGCTGAGCTAAAAAGCTTTTAATAGTTAGCTTCATAATTCTCTTGAGAGGAAGTATAGTGAGTGCTGGATTTTGATATGTGGCCATGAACAAGTGATTTTACCTCTCAGCCTTAGTTTCTTCATCTGTAAAGTGGGAATTGTAACACTTACACTTAAGGAAAGCATTTCATAAACCTTAAAATGTTATAAAAATGTCTGTTGTTGTATAAAATTCCCTGAGAATTATTTTGCCTCTCACACATTTAAATGAATTGGAAGTTGTTTGGGGGCAAATTGAATTTCACAAATGATGGACTATTGAATTTCAGAACTGGGTCCTCCTTGGTATATGGTAAAATCTACTGGTGATTTGTTACAAAAGCATTCCAGAAAGTTATGATTTCTCCCATTGAAGAGATGCTTGTAAGTTTCTTCTGTGTAGGAGGTACTGTGCTTGGTCACCAGCCTCTGCCCTGAAGGAGGTTGAGGGTTATACAGTACAGTCACAAATGACAGTGGTTTGATTCATGAAAAGATTTGTTCAAAATGCTCTGAGAAAAATTGAGAAGGGAGAAGTCACTTCTAATTTGGGGCTAGTGTTGGAGAAGAGAATGTGGTGTAGAAAGGCTTCAGGGAGGAGATGAAACCTGACCTGGACTTCAGAAGAGAATTTCAGCAGGCAGGCATGTAGATTGTGAGAGAATTCAGGTTTCAGGAAAGGAAATGGCTAATAGTCCAGTTGGATTATTACAATGTGTAACTCACTAAGGGGCATAATGTGAACAGGAACAGTGATAATTCAGTTTATAAAATATCAGGCTGAGTGTGTATCCATCCCTGTATTTTAGCAGAAGCATCTTATTGGTACAGTGGATAGAGCTAGACCTCTAGGAAGATCTGAGTTCAAATCTGACCTCAGACTATAGCTGTGTGACTTTGGGCAAGTTACTTACCCTGTTTGCCTCAATGTCTTCATCTGTAACAGTAAGTGTAATAATAACCGTTATATCTATCTGTGAAAGACATTTTCATGTGCAATCAGCATTAACAGATGAATGTATGCAATCAATTTTGATGATAGAAAGATTGGCAGAAATTTTTCCCTCTTGTTTAAGTACTTGCATAATCCTCAGTTTTGCCTCATGATTCACAAAGCCTAAAATATTTACTTTCTGACCCTTTACAGGAAAAGGTTTGCCAACCCCCTGAGGCAAACAGGGTTAAGTAACTTGCCCTGGATCACACAGATCCTAAGTGTCTGAGGCGAGATTTGAACTGACAAAGTATTTCATTTGGTTATCACATCAACTCCCTTTGCAGCTTTGAATCTATGATCCTCCAATTGCCAAGAGAAAGCAGAGCAGGCTTAGGACAGACTTTTGAAGGACTGCCATGTTTACAGAGCAGGAAGAAGAAGGCAAATTATGAAAAGAGGCTGAAAGGTATCTGTTAGACAAGAAGAGAACTAGGAGAGAGAAGCTTCACAGAAGGCAAGGGGGGAGAATATCAATGAGAGAATTGCCCCTTCTTAAAACCATCTCTTCCTCTTTGAGAGATTGTCATTCCTAATTTCCCCAGGATTTCCTCTTTTTCTCCTATCACAATTTACCTTGAAATTATACTTGGTTGTACATGGCTTATCCCTGATTCCCTATAGTATAGGAGCTCCTGGGAAGTAAAGACCATATTATTCTTTATCTTTGTACCCCAAATGTCTAACACTGTACCTTGTTCTCAGGAAATATTTAATGACTATTTAATTGCTAAACTAAAAATAAATAAATAAAATTTTAAAAAAACTTAAGTGCCTAAGAGCCCCCCCCAAAAAAAATAAATGTTGAAAACCATCTTTACATGTAATTGGAAAAAAATAAAATGTTGTTAAGTGCAACAACAAAAATAACTAATTGGATTTGAAGGGACAGTAAGTGATGTCAAATGCTTAGAAAAGTAGAGGATGGGGCTTGAGAAATTTGGTGGCAAGGAGGATCTGGCAGTTGGGTCATTGGAGAAAGTGGGTTCAGTAGCATAATGGAACTGGAACCCTGCCTCCAGGGATCCACAAGTGATCACAAAATGGATAAGTTTGTTACTTGCTTTATAGAGGAAATAAAATTACTAGTAAAATGTAAGAACTGTAGTCCCAACATCTGACCCAGCCTGGCTCTGTTACCTCTATGATAAGTCAGTTAACCTCTCAGTGCCCCAGAGAGCTTTCTCAGGCTGTAAATTGACAGTAGTCACAGAGTTGGCAGAGAGAGTTTTCTCATCGGGGTTTCCTTATGCCAGTGAAATCATGGGTTCAGTCAGGGGGCGAAAATTAAGTTACTTTCTGATAGCAGCTTTGGTAATATCCTTCTCTTCTTTGGCTACAGAATCTCTTTTTTTTTTTTTTTTACTTTTTTTTGGAGGGGAGAAGGCAGGGCCATTTGGGGTTAAGTGACTTGTCCCAGGTCACATGGCTAGTAAGTGTTAAGTGTCTGAGGCAGGATTTGAACTCAGGTCCTCCTGATTCCAGGGCTGGTGTTCTATTCACTGCGCCACCTAGCCACCCCCAGAATCTCTTTTTTAGATACAGAAAATTTACTGGGAATTTTTCATTTCTGATGAGCAAATTGGCTCCATTATACAGTCTGTATCTAGTTCTCTTAAACAGGCATCTGTATTTTAGAGAAAGTAATGAAGAACAATTCTGTGAGACAGATTTTCCAGCCATTTTGGAGAGACAAGAATGGAAACAGGAAGTAGGAAAATTATGCCTTTCTGTTTGGTGATAGTGCTAATACTTGGTTGAGGCAGAAGCCTCCATATCACGAGGGAATGATAAAATCACTGCTCTTCCCCACTGAGTTACTATGAATGAGAGAGTATTGGACTAAAATAGTCATTTCAGACAGACAAAAGTCTGATATGACTTGCCTACTCTGAGTACTTACACTGAAAACAAGCCTTACCCTTTTATGTATTGTGTTTAGGATTTATTTGTCAAGAATTATTTTCACATTTTCTTACTAATGTTCTTGGATTAGAATTTTTTAGACAACTTCCCAAGCAGTGACATCTTGTCATTCATTGGAAGGATGTTTCTGCTGTTCCAAATGATGACTGTGTACCCACTCCTGGGCTACTTGGCTCGAGTCCAACTATTGGGATTTATCTTCGGTAACACTTACCCTGGGTAAGGCTTCTTTTCTATGCCTGTCGAATTTCTAGAGTGTCAGGTTATGTAAAGGGCACAATTAAATTTGCCATCTCAAAATAGAGAGCATTTTAAACTATAAAAATCTCCTTCAGTTCTATATTGGTTACTCAGAACAGGTTTTTAGACTCTTTTCCCTGGATATTTTAAAATAGGGAAGAAAACCAATAATCATAGATTTCAAGCTAAAAGGGACCTTCAGAGCCATTTAGCCTGACACCTTCGTTTAACAGGTGAGGAAACTGAGGCCAAGAGAGATTTTTAGGTGATATGCCCAAGGTCATACCCATTATCTAGAATGATTTAAGGACATTCCAGTCTAGAGGCAGGAAGCTGAGCTAAATGACTTTTGATACTAATTGGATTACCTTATGATTTGGTTAGGGAGGGAGGACAGACATGTGATTTCACAAGTATTAGAAATTCCTCAAGGAAAAAAACTCTTATCCGTGACCTTCAGTCGTGGAGAGTTGCCTGGAGGACTGAAAAGTCACATGACAGCCCCTTGTCCACAGGGCACAGAGAACAGGCAAGCCTCCAAGGCCTACCTACATTGGCCTTGCCTGTCACTCCATGATGAAAATACTGTTAATCCCTTGAGAATAGGACAGGACGTGTGTGTGTATGTGTTCAAGTGTGTGTGTAGCACCTTATGCTTATAATATGGAGCTTTTGAGAAGCACACTCATATTTTAATTTCAGTTGCTACTAGTTATTTACATATTTGAGTAGTATGTTAGTCACTCACATGTGAAAGAAGAGTTAAAATGTCCACCAACCTTTGAAGCTCTTTTAAGTTTCATTACATATTCATATTTTTTTAAATAGTCCTCGCTTTAATATATTTGAGGAGAAAAGTGGTTTTTGATCAAGTTTTTTGTTTTTAAGTCTCATTTACAGATAGTCAGATTTTAGCACCTGCTTTAACTTAGTTTTTGGTTGCAGTGTAATAGAGATTTCTTCGAAGCCAACATGACACTGTTAAGCCTGGAACGGGGAAGATCTAAATTTAAATCCAGCCTCAGACACTCAGACCCTGGACAAGTCCCTTCACTCCTGGTTGCCTCAGTTTCCTCAACTGTAAAATAGGTGTTTCTCTTCCAGGGTTGTGTCCGAGGTTCAATGAGGTAGCAATTGTAGAGTGCTTAGCAGAGTCCGTGGCATGTAGTAGACACTATATAAATGCTAGCCTAGCATCTATTAAATAAATAGCTCTTACTTAAAATAACTCCATCATAAATTTGCTAAACCTAAAGTTGAAAGCAACTGATTCTCCTTCCTTGAAAGATTTGAAGCAGCAGCAGTGGCAGCAGCCTCAGCATTCTACATGTGAGAGGTGGATTTCATCAAATCCAAAGCTCCAGTTGGGTCATACACCCTTTGCATTATTTATGGTCAGCTGAAATCAAATAAATACAGTTCAGTGATGGGCCAAAAAAAAATCCTTGGCTCGTTCTCTTTTGTTCTTTGTGCTCTTCCTTCTCTGTAGGCACCAAAGGGTGGCCCTCTGAGTGCAGAGCGCTCTGCCTGGAAACCAGCCAGTGTCAGAGTGAGCTTTGGGGGCTCCTTTCTTGGTCCATCTCCCGTCCATCCAGCCTGCCCCCACACACGAGTCAGGACATGGTCAGCCCCACAGAGGCATTTGCATATCCTTTAAAAACATGGCCCTCCTTGAAGAGCACATTTGTTGTGTCTTTGTCCAACACGAAGAGCAAAGCCTGAGCCAGTGCCTTAGTTAGTGCGTGTTCCACATTCCTGCAAGAGGTTAGGTCCCTGAGCAGACCAGAAGGATGGCCTGGAAGACTAGACATTTTTTAAATCTACTGGATCGTGTAACTGGCCACCTGTTTATTTAAGCATGTTTTAAATTATCCTTCCCCTGATGCTTTTCATTTTCTCTGGTATAACTCACTGGGTTTCATCAGCCTATAATCATTCTTTACTTTAAAAGGGTTTGTTTTTATCTGGAAATGCAGTTATTGAGAATCATTTTCCTTGGTGTTTCTCAAGCATCAGGTATTAATAATAACATGTTGCATACAAATGATTTCTCTAATATTACACCTGACCTTTTAAAGGGTTTGAAATCTAGTAGAACCACAGTCATTGGATGCCCTTTGGATCTGAGTAACTGATTCATCCTAAAAGGTGACGTTGAGTGAGTGAGTACACTCATGTACACTCATTAGGTAGGCTGTTGCCATTTTCGAGAAATGACAGATTAAAGCTGTTGCCTTTCAAGAGTTCGGTACTGATTTGGTGTTTGTTTTTCTCTTTTTGTTTTATTTCCTTCTTCCATGACCACCTCTTGACTTCTAGTATTTTCCATGTGCTGGTTTTTAATCTCATTATTGTGGGAGCTGGAGTGAGCATGGCCTGTTTCTACCCAAACATAGGAGGAATCATAAGGTATTGATCACAGACTCCTTATTCTATTAGCATTTCTTTGTGGGAAATAGCCTTTCTTATGTCTGATTTTACTTGTGTCATGGTAGTTTCTTCAAATATGCTAAAACTAATTATAGCTAAGTGCCAACTTTTAGCAAAAGTCAAGTAGAAGTTCATCCACTCACATTTTAGGTTTGTTTGAGATTAGTGCTATTCTTTTTTAATTGTTTTATTTTTTGAATGAGGGAACACAAGGAAATTGGGGTTAAGTGACTTGCCCAAGGTCACACAGCTAGTAAGCTGAGGTCCCATTTGAACTCAGGTCCTCCTGACTCCAGGGCTGCTGGTCTATTTACTGTGCCACCTAGCTGCCCCAATTAGTGGTATTCTTGTAGGAAAGATATCTTCTTGGGTGGCCCTAGTCTCACCTAGTCCCAGCCCCCAAGTATAGAGGAGTTCTGGTTGAATCAGAACAAAATTACTTATTAAAAAGGAAAGATATTAGGCATGTATGGTGGGTAAACCAAGTAATGAAGCTCCAGCCTACGAGAGGCAGGGACTCCCAATTTATGCTTGAAAACCACAAAGGGCAAGGTACAGGGAAGAGTTAGGAGAGTGAATGGTCTTTTCCAGGACCAGGTGGGACACAAAAGCAGGATGTTTTGCAGCAAGTTAACCACAAGGCTGGTTTAAGCCGTTTTGAGGTACACAGCTCAGCAAAGTCAGCCAGCGAACACCAGCAAAGGCATCTGGGAATGAGCAAGATTTTTGGCTCGCTGCAGGCTGCTGATTGGCTCCTTTTGGCAAACAGGCTTACTCTGCATCCACTATATCTATATAGTAAGGTAACTTATGGAAAACAGACATGTTAGTTTCAGGAGTATTTTCAAAATAGAAATAGAATGTTAAATTGCTTCCCCTAGGTGTCAAAACTCTCCATACATTGTGACCCCCAGGTGGTATATCTTTTATCCCACCCCTCTTGTGATCCTGAACCCTTTTTTTTACTTTGGGCTCTAGGCAGATCTATTTACCTTTCTTTGTTTTAAACATTTCCTTTGTCTTTATGAAGTTAACCACAGGCATTTGCTAGTCTGGCTGGACTTCCTAGTATTGCAGTGGGAAGGAATCAATTGAGCTGAAAGCATTCTTGGAGAAAAGAGAAAGAAATTTATCACTGAAATGTTTTGCCAGAGCATTGTTCTCCACCTAGGGACTCAGAGATAAAATTGGGGAGAATTTTAGATCATTTTATTACAGCTCCCCAGAGCATAGAGGGAAACCCACTGAAGTAATGAGTCAGGAGTAGGGATGGGGAGTGAATAGGAGAGGCTGAAGAAACCTGATCACTACATTATACTACAACTGCTACATAGTCTCTTTAAAAAGTTGCAATAAATTAGGTTCACAGTTTCATATACAATCTTCTTTTTCTGTTCTTCATTGTATAAGGGAGTGTTCATAATTTTGGGTGTTCATCAAGGTCATAAAAACAATTGTTTTTAAAAGAAAGAAATAAAAGAAAATGGCTTCCCTCGTGTTTTACTTCATTGTTACCCCTACAAATCAAGTTATCACAAAATACATACTTATGTGTCTGGAAGAGCAGAAATTTCCAGCATTAAAAATGTTTTTTAAAAAATGTAAGAATTTTTCATTTTGCATCCCCATTTGTATACTAGTGTACACATTATGTACACTAAGCAAATCCTTATTTGCCTGGAACTCAGTGTTGTCTTTTAACATCTCCGATCCAATTTCTTAAAGACCGGATCTTCCTGTCTCATGTAGACTAAAAATACAA
Organism: Petaurus breviceps papuanus; assembly: GCF_028583685.1. Lineage (NCBI taxonomy): Eukaryota > Metazoa > Chordata > Mammalia > Diprotodontia > Petauridae > Petaurus > Petaurus breviceps. Next base: position 37,936,931 of record NW_027185903.1, read on the forward strand.
GGGCTACTTATGAACCCCATCTCACTCTGGATAAACATAGGAGCTTTGACTTCGCTTCTGACCTGAGCTGGTTTTACCTGTCCTCAGAAAACTTCATGGCTCCCCCAACCCTGGGAGCTTACCATATTAATGCTGACCTTAGTGCACACTCCCAGCCAGCCCAGCCTAGCAGTTCATGAGATCCTCCAGGCTCAGGCTCCTGGGTATCTGGGGTTACAGGTGTGTGTCACCAGGCTCCCCTCCATTTTTGATTCCCATCTTTCTTTTCTTCCTACTTGCTCTTCATGCCCTTTTGATAGTAAATATACCTGCCCCAAGTACTTGAATGGATAAAAGAAATGGATCACTGTTTCCTGTAATTTTATATCCTTCATCTAGTCTTTTCTTCCATCAAAGACATTATTCATTCTGCTTGCTTCCTTTGTGTCCTACCTAGCTGCCCTTGTCATTGGGAGAAGAGGGGTTCTGGGATAAAAGCCAATTAGTCTTACAACATATATCTATGATTTCACAATCCATGGTTTGTCAGAAAATATTTAACCAAATATATGCTGTGTGTTGAACATTACTGGAGAAATAAAAGACTTGATTCTTGCCCTCTAGGTATACTTTTCTCTAGTACAAGAGATAGATAAACATAATATAAAAGAAATGGAAAAGTTCCTTCCTTAGTATCTTTTCCCCAAAATAAATGTGTGGCAGATGCAATAAGAATTGATCAGAGTTGCACATCTTTAGGGTAATTCACCAGAAGTTGTGCTGAAGATTCCTATAGAGAGAAATAGAGATATATAAAGATCTCTCTCTGTCTCTGTCTCTCTTTCCCCTACCACTCCCCCCGCTCCCAGTCAGATCTCCGAAGGCCCAATCCTAAAGTCCTTACCCAAGAAAGTTGTTTCTCTAATTCTTCAGCAAAGGGAGAAGGAGAGCATTTAGGAAGTGGGAGGGTCCTCACAAATAAAGCCTTGTTGCTTATTTCGTGGAAAGGCCTTGTAGGACTCGTTAAACCTTTATTCAAGAGAACTTGAATTATTGGGGAGGAAGAGGGTAATTGTGGGTTCCTTTTTTGTTACAATCATTAATATTTACAGTGAATGCTACTGAGGTACTTCATGTCCATCTTCATTTTTAAACTGATGCCAGCAGACCCTTAAAAACCCAGAATGCATAATTAATTTGTATAAGATCAAAGTTGGGAAGCCTATCTCCAGATGTATCAGGGGATGTGGCTATAGTCAGTGACAGCTGGATGTTTTGGGAAAAAATAAAAACTTTTTATCAAGTGGATGTTCCTAAACAGATAAAGATGAACAGGAAATAATATTTTATATTAACTTTGATGGGAAATTTTAAAAGTTTTAAACTCTAGTGCCTTTTCTCGACAGTCATGATTTCCTTACGTTTTCAGATTGATGGAGATTGAAATCTTACTATGTTTTATTTGTAAAGCAGAAAAACTCAAAAAGAACAGTAACACAGCGAGCTTTGTATTTTGCAGATATTCAGGAGCGGCTTGTGGCCTGGCCTTCGTGTTCGTATATCCGTCTCTCATCCATATAATATCCCTGTACAACGAGGAGCGCCTGACATGGCCAGCACTTATAGTGCATGCCTTCATCATCATGTTGGGCCTTGCAAACCTGGTGGCTCAGTTCTTTATGTGAAAGCCCCACTTGTTTGCTATTTATGGTGTTTTAAGCTTCTATAACAGCTCGGTGTTACCTGAGTTGTAAATGTTAATTGTGATTGATAGGATTTTGAATGTCTTATAGGATATTTGAAAACATGGGAAGAAGGGACCCATTGACAGGAATTTTTATGTATGGGTCAAGAGGGCAGGGGGAGAAAGAAAACAACATGTCTTCTTACCTCCTCTACACCTTTTACTCACTCAATTCTAGTTAGCTCTTCCAAAATTGTCAAAAACCAAGTGGACAGGACTTGCTTTCCCAGGCAGAAGTATTTTGTTAATCCTTGTACTATCTGACACTGCTGTTCTGTAGATTTAGGCATCCTCAAGTCCCTGGATTCCTGTACATGAACCTGTCACATAGCAGCACATTTTCACATGGGTCGAGTTTCTACTCAGTGCTTGAGTGTCCTTGAATCTTTGCTTGGTTATTGGCTATGGAGACCCTAAAAAGTTCTTCTAACAGAATTACCCCCTAATTATCCTCAGTGCGATTTGTTAATTCTTGTCCACAAAATTTTTCAGATGAGATTTAGTCTCTTTTAGAAATGTCCTTTGAGTATTTTGTGATCCATGGGAGAGCAATTTAAAGGGCTTTACTACAGTACAGTAGTGAAAATAGAGATTTCTGTGAAGGCCATCAGATACTATGTCAGCCCTGCTTGGTGTCTTCATAGGAAAAATGTGGAGGCATAGAACTTCAGAGCTCCATACTAGGTCAAGGTTGAATGATTTGCTTGTCAATCACATTCATGGGGGTTGTTTTGTTTTTCCTGTTTTACAAATCTTGCTCCTTTGCCCTGGTATTTTATCCACATAAAATGCCTTCTTTTCTTTTTTCTTTCTTTTTTTTTTTGGAACAGTAACATTCTAGCATGTTACCTTATTATGATTAATTTATAATCTGCCCTTCCTCTGCTTAGATTTCCATCTTTAATCTCCTTCTTTCATGACTTATTACCTACTTTAGGTTTTTTAATTTTTCTTCCAACAGAAGAGAACAAACTAATTTCAGTCCAGTAGCCTGCAGCTTTTAGCATGGCATCAAGATATTCGATGAAACCATCACACTTGTCACCCTTCTTCTTTGGAAGGTTTTTGGAAAAAGCTGTAAATGCTTTACAGAGATGGGCTAAAACAGATGTCACTGAGTTTGATGTCTGAAAGAAGCAGCTCTGATTATCATAGAAATTACCTAAGAGTCAAGTTACATATAAAAATGAAAGTACTATTCACAGTAAAGGGAATTTTACAGTTTACTTGCATCAAGTTTATTTTACAAATACAATTTTGAAAAATGTAATGACAGCTAAGGTATCAAAAAATCTTTCTGTTGTTTCTATCTAGACCATGACTGGAAAACCAAATTATCCATTAGATAATGATTATTAAGTATTTATTGAGAGCAAGGTGCTATACTGGGTACTCTTAGGAGATCAAGCGACGAATAAGATGTCCTGTTTTCAAGGAACTCATGTCTAAGGGTCAGGATAAGACATACACAAATATCTATACTAGCTTGTAAGGTTTGATAGGTGACTTAGGGGAACAGTGCTGAAGGAATTCGAAGAAGGAAGCCAGCCATTGCCACAGATGCTCAGGGAAGGGTTCATGGAGGAGATTTGGTGTAGAAGGAGGTGGAATCGGGGCTTAATCTCCAAATTCATAAAAACTCTAGTGACCCTGACATAGGTAGAGTCTGAAATTTTCAATCTTTCTTTCAGAACAGTCTACCAACTTAGATAATTGAGTCCCTTCCCACCCCCAAATTGGAACACATGCCTGAAATTTAAATGGAACAGATTTCATTTAACACTTATTGAGAGACAAGTTTTTTGAGAACCATCTGCATCTTTATCAACTTTATTGTACTCTTTACATTTGAATACCTCATGCTTTTATCCACTAATGCAATTCCTGGTCAACAAGCATAATTTCTTATTATGGAAAAATAATAATTAGTAATAGAGTAGGTATTGCATTTTTTTAAAAGTTCAACTAAGTTCACTCCTGCAAAAATTTTGATTTATTTAGGCATCCACATTTTAAAAGCCCCATTAACTTATAACTTTAAGAGCAGATAATACAGAGGCTGGATTTTTTTTAAAGCACTGTCCTCATTTATACTCTTCAAATCCAAACTTAATTTTTCATGATCTTGTTATTGTTTTTGTTTTGTTTTGTTTTAAATCAGTTTTACCTCAGTTCTGGTGTTGAAATTTATTTCCAAGTCTGGGTGATACATGCACAATCTGTTGTCATGCTACTTTTGTGCTAGAGCAGTATTAATCCTTACATAGACACACACACACACACACACCCATACCCCAAATACTCCTGTCCCAACTGTCACCTACTTTATGGTTATCTGCTGATTGCAGATAGTATAATATGTAATCATACATTGTGAACTAGCATTGTAAGAACATTACAACCCAGAGTTCTCAAATATAATTTATTGTCTTTTTATATATATTTTTAAAAATCCCAAATTTTGGAGAACAACTCCCATCTTGTATTTTTGTGTTTGTTTGCTTGGATTTGGTGAATTGCATATTTGTTAGCCCGCTTACTGAATTCCTCTTGTTAGAAATGGCAGAGCAGTGGTATCCCTTGTCTTTGCCTAAGGAACAGTATTCTTTGACCTCCACAAGTGAACATCCCAGGTGGCTTTGCTACTCACCAGCTCTAGAGAATGTCTGAAGCTCAAACCAGGATTACATTAGGTGATGATGTGAGACATTTGAATCAAAACCTAGGAGCGAACCCCCCAACTATGCACTTGCTTTCTACTTTTTCAACCTCATAGAGCAAATTTAACCCTTCACATGAGTGTGACCAGATCTCCTGATCAGGTAGAGAAAAGTACGTGTGCATAAATCATCCTGAGCAGTCTAGTCCCCAGAGTGCTTTAGTTTCTTCATATCCCAGAGGAACAGAACATTCATCCAATTGTATTCTTTCCATTTTTCCCAGTTGTTTTTGAATGATAAAGGGAGGGAGGAGAGAAGGGAACAAACATGTATTAAATGATCTGGAGAATGAAATGGCAAAGCACTCCAGTTTCTTTGCCAAGAAAACTTCCAATGGGATCACAGAGAGTCAGACACAACTAAAATAACTCAACAGCAAGAGCCAGGCACTGTACTAAGCTCTTTACAATGATTCTCTCATTCAATCCTCACAACATCCCCAGGAGGATTTGAACTCAGGTCTTCCTGACTCTAGGCCCAGTACTCTATTCACTACCAAACCTAGCTGCCTTTCTAATAAAACAGGAAGATGCTTTTTTATTCTCATGAAGTTCAACTTCTTACTTGATTTTTCTTTAAATAATTTACCCCATTAAAAATGAAGGAAAATCTCATCTCTCTGGACTCTCACGCTTTCAGATGTCTAGATCCTGGGGACATTTGGATCAGGCCCTCAGTGTCTACATGACTCAATTGAAATTGTTTCTAAATCATGGTAGTACATTATAAGGGTTTGTTTGAATCATAAGTATCTAAGATTTTTTTTCTTAAAAGTTCATTTAACATTTTTGAGTCTTGACTATATACAAGGCAGTGGAAGGTTCTGACAGAGAATATAAAGAAATATGGAACAACATCTTAAAGAATTCTAATGGTTTAACAAAAAAGATGAGACATCTAACAAAAATACAAGATACTAGAGAAGATAAGACACAAATGAACACAATATACATTGTAAAAAGTTCAACATACAAAGTGGTATGTTCAGAGGAAGAAGAGGTTGCCAGGAATTGGAAAAACACAGAATGGGGGGAAGAGGCATGGAAATGAGAAATCCTTAATTGGAGTATAGAATGTATGAAATTTACACAAGGCATCTTTTGAGATATTGAAGATATAGGAACAAAAACCAGTTCTTCGCCTCAAAACAATGTAATTACATTCTGCTGTGTAAATAGGATGTGTGTATGGATAAATAAATACTGTACAAGATAATTTGAGGAGGAAAAGAACACTAATTGGGAGATCCAATTCAGGAAGGTTTCAGTTGGCACATGATCCTACCAGCTTTGAAGGAACATAAGGATTCTGAGAAGCTCTGATGGGGAAATGAATTCTAGACATAATGTCAGTGTTGCCACTAATCTAGTTCTACTGGAATCCAGTGTATTTCAAAGGGGGAGTATTATGAGACAGATTAGAGTCAAATTATGGGAGACCTAACATGCCATTCTGAAGACTTTGAATTTTATCCTGTGGGTAAGAGCCACTGCAAGTTTTTTGTTACTGTTTTAGGAGGGAAGTGACTCAAATCTGTGCCTTAAGATTTCTTTGGTGGCTATATTAAGAATAGACTTGGGGTGGCTAGGTGATGCAGTGAATACAGCACCAGCCCTGGAGTCAGGAGGACCTGAGTTCAAATCCAACCTCAGACACTTAACACAGCCATATGACCTTGAGCAAGTCACTTAACCCCAATTGCCCTGCCTTCCCCCTTCCAAAACAAACAAAAAAATAGACTTGAAAAGGTGTCAAGATTTTATAAAATTCTAGCTGAAAGAGATAAAGGTTCAGGTGAAAGATGATTGAGATTGTGGCTGTGTGAATAGAGAGAAGGGTTCAAGAGACTGGCAGTAAAATTGACTGAAGGTCAGTTAGTTAGATTTGGGGGATGAAGGAGAAAGAAAAGAGCCAAGGTTAATTCCAAAGTCATGAATCTTGGTAACTAGGAAGATGGAGGTGCCCATTACTAAAATAAGGACATTTGAAAGAGTGGTAGATCATACATTGGGGAGGAAGGGAGCAGAGAAGAAAAATAATTAATTCTATTTGAGACATGTCATGTATGAGTTGTTGCATCCAGGTGAAGATAACAGATGACCATCAGACAGATAGCTATATGAGCTAGAGTTCAGGATAGACTAAAGACCATATATATAGATTTGAGAATCTTCTCTGTAGAAATGATGGCATAGAAGAAAAGATCACAAAAGGAGAGACTATAAGCAAAGAGGAAATGGCCCAGAAAGGAATCTTCAAGAGTGGGAGATACATGTTTCAGCAAAGCTTAAAGAATTATATAAATGTCAAATTATTAAAGGATGCTGAGAAGCAGCAAACAGGAAGAGACCCAAAAGGTGGAAATAAAAAGAAAAGGGGGTGGTCGTGATGTCAAAATCTCTGGAGGAGGCCAGAAGGATGGGGACCTAGAAGAGCTCATTGAATTTAGTAGTTAAGATATCATTAGTAGTGTTTGAAAAAAAATAGTTTCAGTAGAATGGCGGAATCAGGAGTCAGATTTCTAGGAGTTAAAAAAAGTGAGTGGATGGTAAAGAAGTAGAAGCAATGAGTGTAGAATAAACAATTCTTTATAGGAGTTTAGTCATGAAAGGGAAGAAAGATGATAATTGCTGTAAGTAATACTCAAGTGAAGGCTTTTAAGGATGGGAAGACCCAGGCATATTTATAGACTGTGGAAAGGAGTCAGTTAATAGGTAGACATGATAATCATTGGGTCTAACTGCTAAAGGAGGCAGAAGGAGAAAGGATTTGAGGGTATAAGCAGAGGAGGTAAGCTCTGATAAGAAGGCACCTTCTTTCTCAGTGAATGGAGTAACAAAAGTATATGGGTCATGAAAAGGTGTTTTGAGGTTGTAATAGTAATGGAATTTAAAGATCCCCCTGTATTGGCTTGGTTTTTGGATTGATTGTGTTAAAACCCAGAGTTTGTGAATCCCACTTGTGGGATGGACTTGCTGATGTGAAAAAAGTGCTGAACTGGGAGGAGCTGGTGACACATTTAAATTTAGACACAAGCAAAGAGAGAGGCAGAAGAACTTTTTTGGAAGCAGCATCTTGGAGGCAGAGAGAGATGGAGAGGATTGCTGAGGGCCAGTTTGAATTGCCCAGGACTTTTGAGAGCTGCCACCCAGAGCTGCCAAGAACTGAGGAGACATGGCTGTTTTGCTGGTACTTTGTCTGTTTTGATGTTGTTTTGCCAGATTTGTCCACTGGTGAAGAACAGTCCTGTTGTAGAGGTCCTGGAACCTGGCTGTTGGTTCAGGGCTCCTGAGACTGTTCTGCAGGCAGAGAGTGAATTGTGCCCACTGGTGAAGGCCAATGCTGTTGTTACAGAGGTCCCAGAACCTTGCTGTTGGTTCAGAAGCCCTGAAGAAGGATTTTCTTGTTGTATGTTTACAGAAATCCTTGAAGAGGGTTTTGCTAATGTTTTCAGGGGTCCTAGGACTGTTCTGCAGACAGAGAATGAATTAATGAAGATACTGGCAATGTATCTTGTGGCCTTGCTAAGCTTTGTCTCCCCAGGAACAAAGATTGCTGAGAACTTGCCTCGGGTCAAGATGAAGAAAAGACCTCTCTTTGGGTATTAAATGCTGTGCTTAAGCTTGTTATAACTCTGGGGTAGATTCAGTTGTGATCCAAGGGTGGGAAACTTTTGACTTTTTTGTGCTCTGTCATTGAACAAATGAATGTACTTTACTAATGATTGGAAACTAATCTCCATTTGAGAAGAGGGGCTTTGTGATTGATTAAATGAATGTACTGCCTAGGGATGGAGTAATATTTAGAATAGGGACTTTGTGATTGATTAAATTAATGTAATGTCCAGGGGTGGAGTAGTACTTGATTGAATTACACTTGGTGAATTCTGTATTTTGAATTATGCTATATTTTGATTTTTTCTGTTCTTAATTTGTCACTGAATAAAATGGAGAGCAGCTGTGCTGGTATTTTGAACCTTAGGAAGTTGCCTTTGCTTGGCATTACAGAGGAAGAGTAGAGAAGGTGAAGATATTGATAAGCCCCATTTTTTCTTGTGTGGTCACAGTCCATTTGCTGAGAGACGAGGTTAGAGATGTTTTGGAGGCTTGACTAGAGAGGAGAAGGTTTGGAATATCCTATTCATGATCTTATAAGAAGCAAAGAAAAAAGTGGAAGAGCAGGAGATTATGTTCAGAGGAATCTCAGATTTCCATATCTTGGAAGAGATAAAGTTTTGGGTAACAGTGAATGAATGAATGAATGGATGGATGAATGAATGAATGAAGCATTTATTAATCAAATCCTATTGCAAAGCCCTGGAGATATAAATAGGAAAGTAAGCTCTCAAAGAGCTCACATTCTAATGAGAGACACATATGGAAGTAAGTCCAGTGGAAAAAATTGCATGATTCTTAGGATGTAACAGCAAAGCAGATGGTAATGCCTCTCCTTTCATGACATTTCCATTGAGAAAATCCTATTTTCTGATGTTGAATCATCTGACAGTGCCAAGGAGTTTGGTGGCAAGATTTGTTTCTCTTCTGGGTCTTTAGTAGCTGTGGCTGCAGCAGCTGTAGAGAAGTTGCCAGACTGCATCTCCATAAGAGTTGCTTCCTAGAATGATGTCTTTGGTGGCAAGAATACTCAAGTTGAGTGTTTGCTGAAGAGAGTCAAAGTTCCTGGGACCTTGTAGGAAGAGCCAAAGAGCCAGGATAAGTCCTAATGCCTTGTCCTACTAGTAATTATGTCTGGGACAATCATTGAAACTATCACAATAGAACCAGGAGAACATTATATATATATACATTAACATTATACAGTAACAGTGACCAAATGTGAAAGACAACTACTCTGATCAATACAATGACCCAAGATTGTTCCCAAGGAACCATGATGAAAAATGCTATCCAGACTGATAAACAAATGTATAGAACTTTATAATATGTTTTAATTTAATAGATGTATAGAACTTTATAATATGTTTTAAAGTAATATAAGTTTTATATAATAGATTTGAAATTTCATGTGCAATCATCTTTTTCTTATTATTATAATATGGAATTTTTTTTAATTTCATGAATTAAAAAGAAAAAAAATGCTATCCTTCTCCAGGGGTGGATGAACTGGTAAACTCCAAGTGCAAATTGAAGTATAATTTTTTTATTAATTTATTTTTAGTTTTCAACATTCACTTCCATAAGATTGAAATATAATTTTTCCACTTAGAAAAAATTTCTTGATTTTTTTTTTTGCAACATGGCCAATATGGAAATATGACTTTACACATATAATTGATATCATATTGCTTGCCTTCCCAATGGGGGGAGGAGGGCGGGACAGAGAGGCTGAAAGTAGGGAGAGAACTTGGAGCTCAAAATTTTAAAAAAAAATTGTTAAAAATAAATAAATTTTTTTAAAAAGAAGAAACGACTACAATGTCCCCTAGTTTGTTTCTACACTGCCACTTTACTCTGAGTGACTGAGCATCTTCCTCCTGTGGTGGGAGGCAGAAAATTTATAAAGGCAGCAGACATCCTGTTTCTAATTTAGAGAGTTTTGACTCCACCCAAGTGGTGGGGGGTGAGAGTGACTAAGTAATCAATTTCAAAACAATGTATATCAAATAAGCTGTCTACAGCAAAACATGTTTGCACCATAAGACATGCTCTACAAAAAGGTGCTAATTCCACATTAAATGATAAACCTAAATAAAATTGACTTTTCCATTGAGGTAACACAAGATATTCCATAAGTTACTCTCTTCTAAAAAAAATAATTATACCAAAATTATTTTCATTGAAATAAAACCAAAGATGTTTTGTTTTTTTGTTTGTTTATTTTTACATTATACATTAGTCAGGTTACAAAGATGGATTGAATCAGATGGAATGAAAAATGGTAAAGAGAACATAAAACCAAACAAGAAAAGGAAAAAAGGTATTTTGCTTCCATCTGGATATAAACTCAGTTCTTTCTCTGGATGCACACATTTCTCTCCATCTTTTGGGGTTGACTTATATCACTGCATTGCTGAGAAGAGTCCAATCTATCAAAGTTGGTTATCACACATGCTTTGTGTCTGTAATTGTGTACAAATTTCTCCTGGTTCTACTCTTCTCACACAGCATCAGTTCATATAAGCCTCTCCAGGTAAATATGAAGTCCATCTGCTCCTCGTTTCTTATAACACAATAGTATTCCATAACATGCATATACTACAACTTGTTCAGCCATTTCCCAATTGATGGGCACCCCCTTAATTTCCAATTCTTTGCTACCACAAAAAGGGCTGCTATAAATATTTTTGTACATATGGGTCTTTTCCCCACTTCTATGATCTCTTTGGGATACAACCCTAGAAGTGGTATTGCTAGGGCAAAGGGTATGAAATTATTTATAGCCCTTTGGGCATAATTCCAGATTGCTCTCCAGAAAGGCTGGATCAGTTCACAACTCCACCAGCAATGCATTAGTGTTCCAATTTGCCCACATCCTCTCCAGCATTTGTCATTTTCTTGTTTTGTCATCTTAGCCAATCTGACTGGTGAGATGTGGTACCTCAGAGTTGTTTTCATTTGCATTTCTCTAATCAGTGATTTAGAGCATTTCTTGATGTGCTTATAGATATCTTTAATTTCTTTATCTGAAAATCTCCTGTTCATATCCTTTGACCATTTATCAATTGGGGAATGACTTGTATTCTTATAAATTTGACTCAATTCTCTGTATATTTTAGAAATGAGTCCTTTATAATACAGATTGAAATCTAGTATAGCTAGTCCACCTTCCCTAACATTTCTTTTCATTAATTCCCTTGATATTTTGGACTGTTTATTCTTCCAAATGAATTTTGTTACTATTTTTTCTAGCTCTATAAAGTAGTTTTTTGGTAAGTTAATTGGTATGGCACTAAATATATAATTTAATTTAGGTAAAATTGTCATTTTTATTATATTAGCTCAACCCAGCCATGAGCAATTGATATTTTTCCAGTTAGTTAGAGCTGACTTTATTTGTGTGAATAGTGTTTTGTAGTTGTGGTCATATAGGTCCTGGATTTATTTTGGCAGGTAGATTCCCAAATATTTTATGTCTACAGTAACTTTAAATGGGATTTCTCTTTCTATCTCTTGCTGTTGAATTTCATTGGAAATATATAGGAAGGCCGAGGATTTATGTGGCTTTATTTTATATGCTGCAAATTTGCCAAATTTATTTATTGTCTCACGTAGTTTTTTACTTGATTCTCTAGGATACTCTAAGTATATCATCATATCATCTGCAAAGAGTGATAGCTTGGTCTCTTCTTTGCCTAATTTGATTTCTTTGATTTCTTTTTCTTCTCTAATTGCTACTGCTAACATTTCTAGTACCAGATTGAATAAGAGGGGTGATAGTGGACACCCTTGTTTCACCCCTGATTTTATGGGAAATGCTTCTAGTGCTTCTCCCCATTACATATAATACTTGCTGATGGCTTTAAATAGATGCTACCTATTATTTTAAGGAAGGCTCCATTTATTCCTATACTTTCTAATGTTTTTAATAGGAATGGATGTTGTATTTTGTCAAAAGCCTTTTCTGCATCTATTGAGATGATCATGTGGTTTCTGCTACTTTTATTGTTGATATGATCAATTATACCGATGGCTTTCCTAATATTAAGCCATCCTTGCATTCCTGGAATAAATCCTACCTGATCAAAGTGTATTATTGTTGAGATAAGTTGTTGTAGTCTTTTTGCTAGCATTTTATTTAGAATTTTTGCATCTATATTCATGAGGGAGGTTGGTCTATAATTTTCTTTCTCTGTTTTATCTCTTCCTGATTTAGGTATCAGTACCATATTTGTGTCATAAAAAGAATTTGGTAGGACTCCTTCTTCACTAGTTTTCCCAAATAGTTTGTAGAGTATTGGAATCGTTCTTTAAATGTTTGACAGAATTCATTAGTAAATCCATCTGGCCCTGGAGATTTTTTCCTAAGGAGTTGACTGATGGCCTGCTTTTTTTACTTTAGCTTAGGCATGATATATTTTACTCTAGCCTTTTACCTTTACCCTGTGTGTATCACTCTGTTTCAGATATGTTTCTTGTAAACAGCATATTGTAGGAATATGATTTCTAATCCATTCTGCTTTCCGTCTCCATTTTATGGGAGAGTTCATTCCATTCACATTTATAGTTATGATTGTTATCTGTTTCTTTCCCTCCATCCCATTCCCTCCCCTATTAATGCTCATATTTTCCCCCCTTCTCCCTTCCCTCCCTAATAGTTTTCCTTTTGACCACCGCCTCCCTCAGTATTCCCTTGGCCCCCCTCCCTTTTCCTCCCCTTTCTCCTTACTTCTTCCCTCCCTACTAACTACCCCACCCCTTTTGTAGCCCTTTCCCCCTCCTACTGCCTGTAGGACATTTTTATACTTAATGAAGTATGTTATTTCTTCTTCGCACCAAGAGTGACAGGAACAAATCTCATGCGAAGCTCCTCTCCCTCCCTTCTTTCCCTCTAAAATGATACTTTTTGCTTTTCTTCTCCATAGGGTCCTATGCTTAACTGGTTGTTATGCCCTCCTTGCACCAGAACCAATGAGGGAAAAGCTCATATGATTCTCATCTCCCTCCCTTTTTTTCCTCTGCTATACTGTTTTTATGCCTCTTTGTGCGGCATAATTTACCCTTTTCCACTTCATTCATTCCTCTTCTTCCATTGCAGTCCCTTTGCAGCCCTTAAAAAGATTTTTCTTAATCGTCATTTTATGTATTTTATACTCATACCCTCTACTTGTCTATAACCAGTTTGCTCTTGTCAAATAGCAGGGTGTGTGTGTATCATAATTGGAGGTTGAATATTCCATTGAGTTCTGGCTTTTTTATAAGGAAGGTCTGGAACTCTGTTATATCGTTGAATGACCATCTCTTTGCCTGGAAGAATATGCTCAGTCTCGCTGAGTATTGTGATCCTTGGTTGTGACCTGAGCTCTTTTGCCTTCCGGAAAATTGTATTCCACTGATTCCGATCTTTCAGTGTAGAGGCTGCCAAATCCTGTGCAATCCTCATTGTGAACCCTCAGTATTTGAATTATTTCTTTCTGGCTGCTTGAAGTATTTTCTCTTTTATCTGGTAGTTCTGGAGTTTGGCCACATTTCAAGGACTTTTCAGTTTGGGATCTCTTTCAGCAGGTGTCCAGTGGAATCTCTCTATTTCTATTTTACCTTCAGCTTCTAGTATCTCAGGGCAGTTTTCCTTAACGAGCTCTTGGAGAATGTTGTCCAGGCTCATTTTTTCATCATGATTTTCTGGTAGGCCTATAATTCTCAGATTATCTCTCCTGGATCTGTTTTCCAGGTCAGTTATTTTTTTCTTTGAGGTATTTTACCTCTTTTTCTAATTTTTCGTTCTTGTTGTTTTGTTTGACTAATTCTTGGTTCCTCATAGAGTTGTTTCGATTTGGTTGGTTCTAGTTTTTAGCAAATCATTTTCCTTGGTTAATTTTTGGAGCTCCTTTTCCATATCATACACTTTTCTTTTTAGAGAGATGTTTTCTTCATTATAATGTTTTTTCTAATTCTGCAATTTTGGTTTTGAGAGAATTATTCATTTTGTCTTCTATCTCTCTCATTTGGTTTTCAACATTCTTTTTGATCTCATCTAGGAGAGCTTTCTGTGCTTGGGACCCGTTCCCTGTTGATGTTTCAGCTGTGCGTGTAGAGTCCACATTGTCTCCCTCTGAGTTTGGTTCCTCCCTCTGAGGATAGTAGGACTCCAGAGTCTTTGTAGTCTGCTTTCTACCCATTTTGAGGCAGGGTCCTAGCCATGCCCTTCCTCTAGGGATCCCAAGCCTCTACTGTAGAGGGTTTTGCCCTGGGGCAATAGTTACTATGTTTGCAGGGTCAGAGGGAGTGAGTTGGAGCAGGCGAGGTTCACTCTTTCATCCTGGTCTTTGGGGGTCATGATAGGGGCTCTTTTTTTTTTTAATCTCTGGGCTATGAAGTGGTAGCCCCAGGAGTATTTGCTGTCCAGGACAGGGGCCCCTGCATTTGGTTCTTACCTTGCTCTTTCCAGTCCCAACCCTTTGGTGATAGTCCTGGTAGTGGCCCTTGTGGTTGGTGGAATGACTTGCCCTTCGAGTTGATCAGGTGCCTTCCTGGCCTGCCTCTGCATCTGTGGGCCGCGCCTTCCTGGCCTGCCTATGCCTCTCCAAAGATGTTTCTGATATAACCTCATTAAATAATAGATTTATACCTTGATCCCACAGCCTGCTGTAACATTGTCTAATTATTTCCATAACACTGTAACATATTTCCAAAAATTTATCTTATATATGAATATATAATTGTAGCAGACAAATGGCAAGCCCAAGTATTCATCCACTTAGTTGTTACAGGCTATGAACAGGACTACGATTCTAGACTGAATAGCTTAGATCTTACATACCTGCATTTTCTTAGATATGTTCCAGCTTTAGTATATATGCCATGATTATAGAAAGTTGCCATAAAAGGAAAAATAGGGAATAAGTATAGTAAGGGGGAAAATGCTCCCCTAGCTTGAGGTTGATTCCAGGCAAGTCACATAGGCAGCCAAAGGAATGTCATGGGAAAATTTTCCATTCAAAAGGAAATTTCTTATTGGCAAAATTGAGTTAGGAGCGTTCTACCTCAGCCCATGCCAAAAATCTCTATCAGTTTTCCCTAGATACAGAACTCCTTGGGCTGTTCACAGATGTCACCCTCATAGGGCTGCTGGAATTATGGATCATTGGCTCAAAAGTATTTCTTAATGATATACCTGGAATCAGACTCAGAATAATATCAAGTACAGTCACATAAAATCTAACCTCAAATAGTAAGTCTAGCTAATAATGCTTAGGGCTGAACATAAGCTTCTTTCCTGTTGATATACTAAATAAACATTAATAAAAAGTGCCTAGCCTTCCAAAAATCAACATTCTTTTCTGCAGCTTATTCTACTACTTTAGCTTAAGCTCTTCCTGGTATAAAAGCAACCAATTAAATAATTATAATCTGTAATTTCACACAGAAAATGAAAAAAGAACAGTTAACTCAAACAGAATCTTGAAGAAACTGACAGTTATTTGCAGACTAACACATGATCATCTCTTGAGGAATATTAATCTTTCAACAAAACAAAATCTCTAAGACTGGAGTCTGATAAGATTAAGCTGGTTAAAGATGTGATGTCAGTACAAACTATTACAGATACACCTTTATAATTCACAATAAACAGTCCTATACTATAAACACTCCCTCTCTCATCAAGGAAGGTAATGGGGGAGGGAATTCAGTCTTCTAAATAGAGCAATGGGCAAATTCTTACAGGGCTGCACAAGTTTTATAAGTGATAGCCAAATAAATTCAAATAAAATTTCCTCTTTACTATAAGCAAACCCAGAATTTTCCAGTTTCTTAGATTATAGTACTTCGGAATGTTAACAGTTTTCAAACATTTTCCTTTCTTTTAACAGTGCAGTTCATAATCTAATTTCCATGTTAGAAGACAGGCTGCTTTCCTAATGTCATATATGCACATGAACAAAATTATGCATGTGAAACTTGAAACAAAACCCATTACCAGTCAGATGACCTCAATTCTGTTGAAGGTATTTCCAAATTACCTTACATAGAAAATCAGCTCTCCTATCTCATATGGCTCTAATACAGCGAAACACATTTAGGTGGAACTTACTTCCTTTTACCAAGTTTCACATTACAAACATGCACTAAATTTTAACTAATAATACTAGAAAAAAATCTACAATTTTACCAATTTAGTTTCATAATTGTTATGATGTTGGCTCAAAGTATGTTGGGCTAAGTATTATAAAGCATTGCCATTAAAATTTCAAGTGGAGGACTGCTTTTTTTTTTTCTTAACTCAGGTATAATGGTAATGGGAATTTGAAGATCTTCCCTGCCCCTTAATAGGCCAAATGTTGTCACATGGAGCCTATAGTGGGAGGAGTTTGCTGAAGGGGTGAAGTAGAGCCCAGAGGAAGCTGGGAGTCAGAGCACTTAGTACTGTGGGAGAGAGGAGACTGATAGGTTTGTGAGTGTTTATTTTTGGGAAGGCTTCATGGGATGGTGCTACTCTCTGCAGTGTTATGTATATATTTCTTTGTTGCTATGACGAATTAGGTTTTCTGGTGTTGGGATTTGGCTTCCTGGTGTCTGAATAAATGTTTTGCTTCTGTCTTCTCTATGGAGAGTCTGTTATATTTTATGATTCAGAACTATGCTGGCATATTCATAGTTGCTGTGGGTGCTATGAATATCACAATACAAGCATGCACTAAATTTTTACTAATAGTACTAGGAAATAATATACAGTTTTACAAATTTAGTTTCATAATTGTTATTATGTTAGTTCAAAGTATGTTGGGCTAAGTATTATAAAGCATTGCCATTAAAATTCCAAGTGGAGGACTGCTTTTTTTTTCTTGACTCAGGCAAAAAGCTTTAAGGAGTTTGGTCTGATACTGGCAGGCCCTTAGAGAGTTTTCACAAAGAGAGTTAATACTATAAATGGATCACTGAAAATCACAGTAGCCAATATTTGTATAGTAGTAGATGTAAAATAGGACAAAGCCTGAAGTTAAGAACTCTACAAACAAAAGCTTCTTACAAACCTTCCTGAAAGGTGGATGGGCAGGACTACTAGATGCTTATCTTACCTCACTTGTTGCAGACTAAGAACTTAAAGCTTCAGAACCTTTTCCTTTTGTAATTTCTAAAACTAAATAAAAACATCTTAAACATCTATTGCACTTTGAAATGAACAGTTTCAAATATTTAATGTCATCCTTCTAACAATTGAATCTATAACTCAAAAGAATACTGATCTAAAAAGAATTTAGTTTTACAAATAGCCCTAATAGGATGAATTGTCAGATCAATTTGAGGCATTATCTTTATCCACATTACAAATTGGCAAACTGCTGCAACTTGTTTTAAGATCAATACAATTAACAGATTTCCAGATCTATGCACTTTTTTTAACCCTTTGTCTTAAAGTCAAATAGTACAATAAACTCTGATTTATCAAAAGCATCTTATTAGGAGAGCCATATCTGACTTAAAATGAGACCAGAATAAATTCAATTACACCTGTATCTATTTCCCAAATGGAATCACACACTCTCAAGTTATAATTTAAATTATTTAGCATTGTATGTTTCACAAAGCATTTCATATTATGGGGTCCACTATTTCCAGTTAACCCACTGCCACAGATTTAAAAGTGACAACTTGATATTAAGTTTTAATTTACTCCAATCATCCCACTTAAAAGCATGTTTTAATTTAGTTCAAACCTGGGTTTTACCATTACTAATGGCAAATTTTAAAATCTTAGGAAAAACCCATTTTTTTTTCATTTACTCATTAGCTCCCTATAACTTTTCTCTATTTACTTTCAAATCAAGCTGCAACTGATATTATTTCCATTTCCAAAGTTTTGCACAACCTTCCCACTTAAACAAAACCCAAACCTTTCTTTCAACATCTTTTCTTGTGTATACATCTCTCCCAGATCTGAAATCCCACACCTTTCTTATTTATTTTAATAATATTCCACACTATTATTCTCTAATTTCTACTTCATTGAATTCCTACTGTGAGAGATAGCAAAGGGTTAAGTTTTCACAGGCCCCAGAATAAGGTAAGAAACTTAAAGGAAACAGCACTAGCCTTCTTCTTATTGGTTGACACCAAATTTAGTGTGTAGATATGCACAAGTAAGAAATTGAAGGATGTTTCCTTCTGATTGGTCAGAAGGATCAAATGAATAATTATGATTATAAAGGATTGTCAACTGTAACTCTCATTGGCTATCTCCAAATTTGGTGCATAATGAGGAACTGGAAAACACTGTCCTCTGATAGGTATTTTCACTAATTCATGAATAATTATGGTAATGAAGGACTGAGATTGCTTTGCAATTAGCTTGAGATTGTGAGCTCAACTCACCAACCAATGGTGAGACCGAACAGTGGAGTGGGCCAGGTTAGGATGAGGATAACAGAAGCCTGTCCACTTCCTCAATTTGCACTACCTGGCTGACGCCCCTTGAGCAAACAAGGCTGTGCCCTTTCTCATGAGAAAGAATAAAGACCTTTTCTGCTTTCCAGCTCAGACTAGAAGTCTGAAGATCTAGAAGTGGTTTCTATCCCACACACTACATTGTTGCTAAACAAAACCAATGAGTTATTAAAGACTTTTACTTTATTTAGAATCCAATCAGTTACAATTCCATTGTTCCCTAAGAGGTAGAAGCACCAAAAATCTTAGCAATTACAAAAATTTTAACAGCTTACAAGAAAACTTAGTCTATTCAAAGTGGTTGCCCCAGGAGAGGGGCAGCCCATCCACCCACTGGGACACAGATGGGTGGAAGAAGGACAGGGAGGGTGGAAAGTATAAAGGCACAATGAAGTCAGGGTGCATTTGAAGAAGTCCATTCCAGTTTCTGAGGAGATAAAAATGGGTAGGAGTCTCATATAATTTACAGCAAAATTTCAAAGTTCAAAACACACACCAATTCAAAAGTTAGTGCCAAATTTATTTCTATTTTACTTTAATTTGCAAAACTCCCAAGTATCCAATTAGATTTTTCTAATCGAATCCTATTTACCTTTTGGTTAGTCCCCATTTTACACAAATTTTTCTCTTTTCCATGAGTTAACACTTAAAACTCCATTTGGTGGTTGAGAAACCAGACAGTTCCCCAGATTTCACACTGAAATGTGTGAAAAAACAAACCTTAATTTTAGAGTTCATTTAAACCTGGATTTACTTCTGCTTTGCATGGTGGAGACGTTTGAATAGTTCAGTGAGCAATGTCATCAAAGGAAAGGGACTTATTCAAATTAATTGTTTGAGGAGGGGAAAGGGAACCTCTTGGGGGGGAAAAAAGTCATTCAGTACTTGTCTCAAACTGTTTCTTTTTCACTGTGGTTTTTGCTACTTTTGATTCCCTATATGTAAAAATTCTTAAAGGTGACCTAGGTTTAAACCTTCCAGTTTCCACTATAATGGAACCAAAGGCAAGCATGGCTATTACCATACTCTCCTCCCTCCCCAACAAGGGGAGAAGAAAAAAAAGAGACAGGAGATCAGGGATTTAACAGATCACTTACCCAAACCAAAGCGCTAAGTCATGTCTGAACTGGACACAAAGGGCTCCTGCTGATACCACATATGAAAGGTTGAAACTGGTAACCAGTTGGGCAGGAGTCTTCAAATCCTACTTCTGACACTATATGTCAACCTGAAATAAAGAAGACTACCAAAGAAGCAAAAACTAGGGTCTTTAATCAAGGCAAGGGAAGCACAATTAGGGACACCACACAGCACAGAAGTCCTAGAGTGCCCAAGAGAAGCAGAGGGAGCAGGGTTTAAATAACCGGAAGGGAATCTCAGAGAAATCTTTTATATAAGTTGTTTTACATAACAACCAAAAATCCACAGAGAAGTGGGGTGGGGAGGGGGAGAAGGGATGACATCTAGTCAGAACAATGGCTTGGGCTCTAGGTGTGGCATCAGGGAAACTTGGTTTGGACCTGCTCAATAATGGGGTCAGTTGGTTCAAAGTCAGGTAGCCCCTTCTGATGTCTGCATTCAACAATATGTATACAAATACATATGTGTGTTTATGTATTTGTATGATTGTGTGTAAGCACATGTGTGTGTTTGTATATGATTGTGTATTACCACGTGTGTGTGTGTGTGTGTGTGTGTGTGTGTGTTGTCTAGGAAAGAAAAAGCAAGCTGGAACCAGAGGGCGGTGAGGAGATAAAGGGAGATAAGTTTCTGTGAGTGCATGAAGATGGAAAGAATGTGAGAAAGAGAATGAAGGAGAGTTTGTTAATAGTAGGCTAGGTTTTCCATACCCCCAAAATATTAGTAGAGTAAAAAAAGGGCAGAGACTAGGGAAGGAGAGGGCTCAGCCAGATGAGGGTGAGACTGCAGGGAGCTATAATATAGGAAGGGAGTTTTCACCTTGGTAGAGGCCAGTTCTAAATCAAAAGAATTAAGAGACAGATGGAAGTTGTCTGGCCAAAAGACAAGGAAGTACCTATTAATAGGAGTTCCTTTGTAGAAAACTATTCCCTGTAACAAAAGGAGGGAAAACCCTGAAAATAACTTGAAATTTTGTCCCAAAAGTCACTGAATTGTAGTTATTTTTTCCTTTCTTTTTTTTTTTAAAGCAATTGGGGTTAAGTAACTTGCTCAAGGTTACTCGGCCAGTTATTTCTGGGTGTGGTGCCAAGTATCTGAGCCCGGATTTGATCCCCAGGTCATCCCGGTGCTCTTACTCGCTGAGCCACCTGGCTGCCCCAACTGTAGTTATTTTTTGACCCATTAATATGATTAATAAGACTCTACCCCAGATTGTATTCATGTAGTGGGCAGCTAGGTTGCAGAGAGCACCAGGCAGGAAGGCAAAAAGATTAATCTTCCTAAACTCAATCCACAAGCAAATTTAAACTTTTTTTAAAAAGAGAATGAGAACATATTCCACATACTAGCTTTTTAAAAGCAAGGAATGTAAATCTTAAGTCCATAAACATAACAACTAAACCTTAGTTAAGGGAGATAAAGGGGAAGGAAAGAGAGAAAGAAGGACTGGAGAAACAGCAGAGCAGGAGAGTCTACTATCTTGTGGCCATACTTTCTTCCCCTTGGTGTCCACACCTGTGCTCTAGCAGTACCTACTCTTCTCACTCAGCGGTTAGCCAAAGTCAACATCCTAGAGTCCTATTACACCCCAGAAATCCTTACAATGCCACTGGCTTTCATATCTCTCAGATAGCAGTTTGCCACCTAAAGTTCTTTTTTTTTCTGTCCTCAGATCTTTCTAGGCCTGAGACTGGCATTATTTTTCTTTGGAGGGGGGAAGGTAGGGCAATTGGGGTTAAGTGACTTGCCCAAGGTCACACAGCTAGTTTTTTTCTGTTAAGTGTCTGAGGCCGGATTTGAGCTCAGGTCCTCCTGACTCCAGGGCCAGTGCTCTCTTCACTGCGCCACCTGGCCACCCCGAGACTGGCATTTTGTTGTTGTTGTTCACTCACTTTCAGTTGTGTCTGACTCTCTGTGACCCCGTTTTGGTTTTTCTTTGCAAAGATACTGAAGTGGCTCGCTATTTCCTTCTCCAGCTCACTTGATAAGAAAACTGAGGCAGACAGGGTCTGCTATCATCATCATGATGACTTCTCCAGGGTCACACAGCTAGTGTCTTAGGCCAGATTTGAACTAAGGAAGATGAGTCTTCTTGATTTCAGAACTAGCACTATCCACTGTGCAATGTAGCTTCCCCTAATAATAATAATATTATATGGCATATATTATTATATTATATACACAAATATAATATAGAATAGCTAACATTTATATAGTGTTTACTATGTGCCAAGCACTGCGCTAAGTGTTTTATAAGTATTATCTCATTTGATTCTCATACTGAACCTGGGAGGCTAAATTACAGGTGGGGAAACTGAGGCAAATAGAGCTGAAATGACTTGCCCAGGGTCACACAGCTGGAACGTGCCTGTGGCCAGAATTGAACACAGATCTTCTGGACTCCAGGCTTGGTGCTCTATCCATTGTGCCACCTGTGCCACAGGAAAAGGAAAGGGATGTATAATGTTAACTCACTTTTATATAGTGCTTAAAAGCTTGCAGTTCAGGCCTGGCACTCTATCCAATGCCCAAGGGCTTATAAAGTATTTTACAAATATTATCTCATTTTATCTTCACAACGACCCTTAGAGGGAAGTGTTATTATTATTATTATTATTATTATTATTATTATTATTCCCATTTTGCAGATGAGGAAGCTGAGGGAAACAGAAGGTTAAGCCCATGGTCACAGCTAATAAGTGTCTAAGCCTGGATTTGGACTCAGACATTTCTGATTCTAGGTCCAGTCTCTAGCCAATGAGTCATCTAATGTCCATGTACATGGAAATGAAGGTGATATAAAAACAAAAGTATGGTTAGGGCCTGGACCTATATGATTTCATTTAGTAGAGTGAACTCTCCAATAAGGAAACTCCCTCTACCAATGTAGATCAATACCTTAAAGACTTCTTATATTGCTGTAGGATTATAGTTTTAGGGAACTGCCTGGGAGACTGAGAGGTTATCAATCAATGTACAAGCATTTATTAAGCACTTACTTTGTGCCAGGCTTGGGAAGCCAACAAAGGCCCATAGGAAGGCTAAAACATTTCCCTGACCTCAAAGAGTTCGTATTCTAGTGGAGGCCACAATGTGCAAACTACTATATACATGCCACATGTGGACAGTATTGATCCTAGAAGGATTTGTCAAAGGTCATAGGCAGGACTCAAACCTGGGCCTTCCTGACTCTGAGACCAGGTCTCTGTGCGCTATGTCCTGCTGACCCCAAGAAACAAAATATGTCAATGAAAGTTTGAAGCAAAAGGGAAATGGGGAGAGGTCAGGGAAGGAAAGGTAAGGGAGAATGGCTCACAAGCTGGGCAGAGCTGAGAACAAGGCTAGGGATTAAAGGAATTTGAAGATCTTCCCTGCCCATTAATAGGCACATAGAACCCTGGCCCAGAGCTAATCAGGCTCTGGGCTTTGGGGAGTTTACAAATTAAGTGCTGTGCATGAGGATTTTCAAGCTCCTTGGCACCCAGCCAACCAGATGCTGAGTGTTTGTTATATATTTCTGGGAGGTTAGTATCTTGCTTTGAGGGTTCACTCATGAGAAGGATCTTTTGATTTCCTGGCTGAGGCTCTGAATAGTCCTATGTTCAGAGGCCCCTGACTGATCAGAGATCTGTGTTCCCTTGATCCATTAATGTATGTAAAATGTATAGCAATATTGCTATGTTCAGACAACTGGAGCCCTGTCTGTTGGTCTTTGTGCTATTTTCTCTGCTTGTATTTTCTCCACATTCAGGGTGCTGACCTTTCCCCTGAACTAGTGAATGTAATTAAAAGTAGGATTGTTAACCCCTTTTTGAGCAGTCTTTCCTTTAAAAGCAGATCAAAGAATCTGTGCAAGCAGCCATCCTGGGTGTGTTAGAGTGCTTGCTATTACAGGATGTGAAGAGGGTGAAGGTAATGTAGGGATGCCCATGAACTGGGGCATGACTGTACAAGTAGTGATATATGATTGTGACGGAATACTACTGTGCCATAAAAAATGATGAGTTCAAAAAAAATTTTTTTTAAAGAAATGATGAGCTCAATGATCTTAGAAAAACATGGTAGACTTTAACAAAATAATGAGTGAAATGAACAGAGCTAAGAGAACGTTGTATATGGTAACAGCAATATTATTTTAACTTTGAGCAACTCAAGTTATTTTGACTGTTATAAATACTCAATTAACTGTAAAGGACATATGAAGAAAGACACTATCTACATCCAGAGAAAGAACTGATAAATAGATGTATGTATAGGATAATTTTACACATACATACATACATACATAAGTGTATAAGAAAAAGGATGCTCCGTGCAAGGCACAGGGGGCCAGTGTGGTCTGAGTCTCCTTAAGGACAAGTCCTTGAAAAGGCTACAAGGAAGGACACTTACAGGCCAAGTCAAGCAAACCTCTTGTCTGCAGTTGGGGCCCCGCCTTCTCTCCTCTCAGCTCTTCATAGTCTGGCTCTCACCTCATCCTTCCACCAACACTGCTCTCTCTGGCTGAAAGCTGCCTCATTAACTTGGGGCTTACTGGCTAGGTTTTCTTCTCAAAACCAGGCCTTAAACTCAATTTACTCTGGAGCTCCTCAATTGGACAACAGGTCCTGCCCTTCTAACACTGAGTGAATGTAAATAGTAAAATTGTTTCTCTTTTGGCCAGCAACCCTGAGGGTCCTCCTCCTCCAAGTCTGATTTTTTTTAATTATTATTAAAGGGGCCATCCCTTGGGTCACTCCTTTAAGAGGCCTATTCACTGAATGGGCATTACCTCACTCTAAGTGAGTATGTGAAAAGGCCTTAGACTAAAAGGACCAGGGTCTCCCATTGCATCCTGGGTCACCTCCAGACATCCTGATGAGCATCTGGCCCATGGACCCAGATGGCTCTAGAGGTGAAAGTGAGGCTGGTGACCTTGCCCAGCCCTCCTTCACTCAAGTCAGTCAACTGCAAGTCATGTCATCACCTCCCTGATGTTATAGTCCTTTTCAAGAATGAAGGACCACAACGTGCACACATGCATACATACATACATATGCATGTATATACATATGTGTGTATGTGTATGTATTTATACACCTATATGTATATATACACACACATATCTATTTGTGTCTAATGGTAGCCACTCTGGGGGAGTCTGTGGGAGAAGAAGGAAAGGGGAAAAAAAAAGGAAATTGACATGATAACTTTGCTGGGTATTTAAAAGGTTATACATGGTGTATTTGAAGTTTCAGGTGCAATTATTTTTTTTGTTGTACTATGTTATGGAAATGCTTGTTTTATTCCATAAATTAATTATTTTTTAAAGAGGGGGAGGAGGCTTGTAGGGAGATGGTTCCTAGGAAGGCCCAGGGGCAGCAGATATGCCTGTTTACCTGGATTGTAGAAGCTCATGAAGAAGAGCCATGTGAAAGTTGCAGAGAACATAGGCCTGAGCCAGCTTGTGAAGGGCAGCAGGACTGGGAAGGGCAACAAACATCTAATTGTAGAAAACTTGCCTGTCCAAATTAAATTCAGCTCAGGGTCAGCTGAGGGCCAGAGGTTCCCCACCCCTAGTCTAGCTAAAAATATGAATTCTAGGACTAATACATTTTGAAACTTCCTTCCTGTTGTTATTTATATAAGGGTCTGATATAAATAAATCTTTTAGTCAACCCAGAGGCTGGTGTGAAATTGCCCTGTGTTTTCTCCTTTTGTTTGATTTTATCCCTTTTGAACAGCTTTTCTGCCAACTCCCTTGTTCACAGACGACTTAGCTGAATGGGCTGGAGGAGGCCCCATCGTCAGATTTAGTAAGGTCAGCATAAAAGGAGCCTTTCAGCTGTTTGGGGAGGGCCAGGCTGAGGCTGGGAAGGGTCGGAAGCTCTGTACATGCCTGGGACCCTCCCAGTCATTCTATCAAAAAATAGAAACACTCTTAACCCTCCTTAGGACAGCTGCCCTGACCAGAGTGGACAGAAATGATTCTGGTTTGTGAAGGGAACACAAGGAGATCCTTTTAGGACAGATAATAGAGGGGCTACACCCAGGGCATTGTCCTGTTCCCATTAGCTCAGTGACTATTACTTTATTCTGGACCTAAGGATGTCTCCCTGGACCAGGCATAAAGTTTCCCCTGGTGAGACCTGGATTCTGGTTCCTATCTCCTTTCCAACTGTGGGGGTGGGAGTTCCCTTAATGATGTTAACTGTGGTAAGATATAAACTTGCCCTGGGTACTCAATGCTGCTTTAATGCCCAAGGATCCTGGAATTATAGACTAGGAGATGGAATGGAACACCAAAGTTACCTAGTTCAACCTTTCATATTCTAGATAAGGAAATTAAAGGCCAGAGATGTGACTTGGACAAGGTCACAGAGGTAGCAAGAGACAGATCCTAAGATTCAAACTCAGGTAATGGGCAAAGGTTCATAGACTCAGAGCTGGATGAGAAGCCCCCATTTTACAGATGAGGAAACCAAGGCCCAGAAAATTTAATTATCCAAGGTCACCCAGACAATAAATGTCAAAGCTGAGATTTCAAAAGTGAATGGGGGCTATGTAGGAGAGTAAGAATAACAATAACAATAATAGCTAGCATTTATATAACACTTAAAGGTTTGCAAAGTGCTTTATAAATATTATTTCATTTTAACCTCACAGCCAACCAGGGATGGAAGTGCTATTATGATCCTCATTTTATAGATGAAGAAACTGGAACAGACAGAAGCTATGACTTACCCAGGGTTAGTGAGGACAGATTTGAGCTCTCTGTCAATCAACAAACATTTATTATTGTTCAGTCATTTTTCTGTCGTGTCCAACTCTTGGTGACCCCATTTGGGGTTTTCTTGCTAAAGATCCTGGAGTGGTTAGGGGTGGTTAGGTGTCGAAGTGAATAGAACCCTATGGAGTCAGGAGGACCTGAGTTCAAATGTGGCCTTAGACACTTAACACTTACTAGTCGTGTGACCTTGGGCAAGTCATTTAAAACCAATTACCCTGCCCTTCCCCTCCAAAAAAAAAAAAGATCCTGGAGTGGTTTGCCATTTCCTTTTCCAGGTCGTTTTATAGATGAGGAAATTGAGGCAAATGGGGTGAAGTGACTTGCCCAGGATCACACAACTAGCAAGTGTCTAAGGTCATATTTGGACTCAGGAAGATGAGTCTTCCTGACTCCAGGCCCAGAGCTCTGTCCACTGTGCCACTTAGCTGCTCAGAGCACACATGGACTTTAACTTACATGGGAACTATAAGTTATATGGAACTATACAAACCCTTAGAAAAAGTAAGTCAAACCTCTGTGATTCCCTTTGACCTTCCTTCTTGAAGAGGGGTCTCCTCCCTAATCATTGTCCATTGTGTCCTACTATTTGTGACCTCAGGGACTTGCCCATGGAGTTTTCTTGGAAAAGATCCTGGAGCGGTTTGCCAATTTCTTCTTCAGTGCGTCCCCATTTTACAGATAGGAAGCTGAGGTAAATAGGGAGTAAATGACTTGCCCAGGGTCACACAACTAATAAATGTCTGTGGCCAGATTTGAACTCAGATGTTCCTGACTCTGAGTCCAGTTTTCTATCCACTGCACCATCTAGCTGCCCCAAAGTAGTGTCTAAGTCTGGAGGATAATGTAAATTCTTGGAAAAAGGGTCTCACTGGAGACAGAGAGATATCTGTTTATGGGTTTAACTGCAAGTCTTTTGTGGGGGTAAGGGACATAAAACCTGGGTAAATAAAACCTGTCCCATAGTCGATGTTTTTGTTAGCTGGGGTGCGTTCATGTGAGCCAAGTGATCTTTTTGTTATAGAGCCCTAAGCATGAACCAAATGCTGATGTTTCCAGGGGAAATCTTGGATGGGGACAGAATGAGCCAAGTTCTACTCTTCCCAGGGGAAACTGGATGGAGATGCAAGCTAAACCAGGAATACTTAATGCAAACCCTCTTCCTTCAACAAGTTCAACCTAGTCCATATTAACTAAGAGCTTCAGTTCTGGACCACAGTATTTTGAATAGTTGGGGGCTGATAATTAAGCCTCTCTCCCTGCTTCTTTGGTCCATCTTCTAACCCTGGTGCCTACTTCCTTTTTAGATAAACATAGCATTTGCCATCTTTTTTCCTTTCTTGCATTAACTGCTTCACTTTTATCCTGTGCACAGGTAGGACACATATAGAGTAAGCAGGAAATAGGAACTTTATAAAGGAAATGACCCTTCTCTTACTCTGAGGCAAAATGTTATCTGTATTATAATTGGGGGTGATTTGGTTTTTGTTTTTTGGTTTGCTGATTTATTTTGTTTCTTTTAAAAATCAATTTCTTTATTTTTCAACTGTCAAGCATTTATTTTTTCTCCCTCCCACACCTCCCTCAGCAACAGAAAAATAAACAAAAGAAGACACCTCTTCCCCCCCCCCCCCAATGTTAATGGGATTTAAGATCTTGCAGCCCACCTGGAGCCCATTAAGAGAAGCTTGCTTAGAGGGGCTTGCTTGTAGGAAGGCTTTCACACCTTTTGCTAATTTCTAATTAGGTATTGAATCACCAGGGTTGTGGTGCCTTCTGGCTCTGAGAAGTGTATATATACTCTGAGTTGGTATTTTGCTTTGGAAGCTTGCTTATGGGACAGATCCTGTGATTCCCTGGTCAAGATTCTGAGTGGTTGTATGTTCAGAGTTCCCTGACTGCTCAGATGTAAAGGCTCTCTCCATACAGGGATGTATATAGAGTATATAATTGATTCAAGTAGCTAGAGCCCTATCTGTTGGTCTTTATTTCTCTGCTTGTATTTTCTCTGAAGTTCGGGGTGCTGACTTTTCCCCTGAACTAGTGAATATAATTTAAAAAAAGATTGCTGACCCCTTAAACAGCTGTCTTTCCTAGTAAAGCACATCTAAGAACCTGTGCTAACAGCCATCGTGGGTATGCCAATATGGTTGCTACTACAACCCCTTATAGTATGTAAACATAATTAAGCAAAACAATTTCCCATGTTGGCTGCCTCCAAAAACATTCTGAATATTACTTCATCATGTCTTTATCATGAGGTAGGCAGCGTTCTTCTTTATTAGTTCTCTGGAATCATGATTAATCATTTTGTTGATCAGAGTTGCCAAGTCTTTCAGAATTGTTTATTATTGAACATTGAGTATACATTGTTTCCCTGGTTCTGCTTACTTCATTCTGTATCAATTCACACAAGTCTTCTCATATATTTCTGAATGTTCCCTTTCTTCATTTCTTACAGCACATTAGTATTCCATTACATTTGTATACCATTATAATTAGTTTAGCCATTCCCCAGCTGATGGCCATCCCACTCTCTTAGGTTCCAGTTCTTTGCTGGTATAAAAAGAGCTACTATATCTTTGCATGTAGAGGAAGTTTCCCTCTTCGTTTGATCTCTTTGGATGTTTTAAAGTATTGGAAAGAATGAAAACCTGTAAAGTCGGATCTCTTTCAAGTGACTATCAATCTCACTGAGAATATCGTGAGGCCTATCGTGTTCTGGGGCTTGATGCAATCAGCACGAATCTCCAAATAAGAACACACCTGGAGAACTCCATCATCTCTAGGGATGTCTAGCATAGTGAATAGAGAGCTGGACTTGGAGTCAATCTTAGATCAAACCCCACTTCAGACACTTACCAGCTGCATGACTCTGGGAAGTCAGGCAGTCAACTAGCATGTATTAATATTAATTATTATTAATTTATTTAATAAATATTAATTATTAATAATTAACATAGCCTACTATGATACTATGCATACACTTGATACTATGTATCAAGCACTAATTTAGATGATAGGGATACAAAGAAAGGCAGAAAACAGTTCCTGCCCTCAAGGAGTTCACAATCTAATTCAGAGACCACCTGCAGGTAATTATAGTTATTCCTTCCATATTGTAACTTTCCCCATCGCAGTTTCAATATCTCTTAGGTCAGCATAGGAAATTAAATGGGAATTTGAGGGGAATTTTTTGGAAGTTGCAAATGTGAAGGCCAACAGATGACACAGAAAAAGTGTAGAAACTCAGAAATGCATAAAATATATGTATAGTACTGTAAACACCCCATAAAAGAAAAAAAAATTCAGACTTCTCTGGTAAGAAGGGAGAGCCAAAAAATTTTACACAGATTTTCCAGATTGAGGGGGCACTTCACCCTTAACCCCTGCAATGTGGAAGGGACAACTGCACATACAAACAAGGCCATCTACTACATCCCTAGCCATCAGTCTGTCATCTTGACTTTTGTCCTGCCACTGAACTCCAATGACTCTGGAAGACAGTGAGGCTGATGGCTTTGGGCAACTCTGCCTCACTTAAATCCAACTTACGCAAGGGTCAAGACATCACCCTGTGATGTCAATGGTCCTCTTTGAAAACAAAGGATGGTCAACAGCACATGGAAGGCAGTAAGGTGTAAGAAGATGGGAAAGTGTCTGTTAGAACAAACCCCAAAACCTGAAAAAGCTTTAGAAAGTATTTTGTTGTTGGTTCAGTAGAGGAGAGAGCCAGAAAAAGGTGTGGCTCCCTCCTGAGTCTCTGTAAGTTTCACATCATATCAAGTTCACACAATGTTGTAAGGATAAGCAGCTGATTTACAGGCATGAGGCAATTAGTCGGTTCCCAGAAAGGGGGAGTGTCCAAGCAAGGTTGCTTGAGATGTGTATCAGCAAGTAAGTGTAAACATTTAATAAAATTTGAGCTAAGCCAAAACACAAGCTATTGGAGAACACCAAGACACAAGCTTTGGGTAGACCCAGAACAAAACTTGGGTGAGCAGACCCAAAATGTACATTAAGTCCTGAGTGGACCCAAGCATTCCACACAGTGACCTCCAGCTTCCCTAGAACATCTCAGAGGTCAGCCTGGTCTCAGCCTTAGGTGAGACAATTTCTAACCGCATAAAGGTAGGCTCAAACAATATTAACAAATAATAAAAATATTTTCCCTACAAAAGGTGAGAAGGGACTGGGTTATGAAGGACTTTAATAGCCAAATAGAGAATGTTATATTTGTTTTTAAAGGAAATAGGGAGCCACAGGAGTTTATTGAGTAGGGGCAGGGTGGGGGGAGTTGATATGGTCAGTTCTATGCTTTAGGGAGATCAATTTGATAGTAAGATGGAAATTATAGGACTTAACAGCTGATTGGATGGGGTGGGGTATGAGAGAGCAAGCCTGGTTAACTGCAAGGGTGGTAGCCTCAGCAGTAATAGGGAAGTTAGGAAGAGGTAATGGTTAATGGGAAAAGTTAAAAAGTTCAATTTTGGACATGTTGATTTTAAGATGTCTGTGGGAATCCAATTTGAGATGTCTAATAGACAGATGGAGATGTGATACTGAAGATTAGGAGAAAGGTTAAAACGAGACATCCTCCAAGACAAACAGAGCACTGGACTTAGATTCAGGAAGAACTGAGATTAGATCTGTCTCAGATACTTCCTAGCTGTCTAACTCTAGGAAAGTCAACTAATTTCTTTGATCCCATTTCCTCATCTATAAAAGGCAGATAATAATAGCACCTACCTTGCAGGATTGCTGTAAAGACCAAATGAAAAGCATTTTGCAAACTTTGAAGCACTATATAAATGCTAGCTATATTACTATTATTACATTAATGAGTGCCTTTTGCAAACCATCTTCTGGTTTTCTTTTTTTTTACTTTTTATTTTTCTCCCATTTGGTGGTAATAAACAGCAGATTATTAAACAAAATTCATTCTGTGTGTGCACAAACACCTAGCATGGTGCCTGGTACATAGTAAACTCTGAATAAACGATTGTTTGTTTGATTAAAGGAATCTCAAATCATTTTAATATTTGCTTGGGAGACACGACTAAGGAGAACCTTTAAGGCTATATTTTGCTCTTGTAATTAAATTTTTTTTATGGCCTACAAACAAACACAGAAGAATCTTGATCAGTGGTGCGACTGAAGGTATAAATTGTTGTTAAAAAAATTGTCTCTGACAACCTGCCTATTCCCTTCTTGTTTTGTTTTTAAATCAAGGATGCTCTCAATGTCTGCCAAAAAACCATTCTCTCAAAATTTTTATAGAGTTAAGAATGAAGAGAAATGGGACGGCTAGGTGGTTCAGTGAATAGAGTACCAGTCCTGGAGTCAGGAGGACCTGAGTTCAAATCCAGCCTCAGACACTTAACACTTACTAGCCATGTGACCTTGGGCAAGTCACT
This sequence comes from Petaurus breviceps papuanus, assembly GCF_028583685.1. Lineage (NCBI taxonomy): Eukaryota > Metazoa > Chordata > Mammalia > Diprotodontia > Petauridae > Petaurus > Petaurus breviceps. The sequence continues at coordinate 37,968,757 of NW_027185903.1, forward strand.
TAACCCCAATTGCCCTGACCTTCCCCCTCCAAAAAAGCAAAAAAAAAAATAATGAGGGGAAATAAGTCAATAGATGCCCCCATCTTCTCAAATGGCAAGAAGGCTATTTGTGATCTCATTCTTTTATGACCTTGTTCTCTTCTGGATATCTGGAAAATCAATTCCTGAGTGCCTTTAAAATGGTCCCCAGCAGCACAAGGGTTCAGGTTCTCCAGGTCCTTCTGTGGCTCTTCTCCCCCAGATTTGTTTTTTTAAGCCCTGTGGCCACCTGTTCACTATTAACTGAGTTCTGAGGTAAGAAAGTACAACTATGCGCTACCATTATCAAGGATGAAAACAGAGCAGTGTAGAACATGCCAACCCATTTCCTTCTTGCCTCTTTATTGTCCTCCTGCCAGTTCCATCTACAGTGTTTTGGGGATGATCAGGTTTAGCTAGGGCTCAAGCAAGCTGGCTGCTGACTTGCTTCCCCCTTAGTTGCTTTTCTCTGCTTTGTGAGATGATTGTCGTTGTTGCTCAGCCAAGTCCGACTCTTTGTGACTCCTCTTGGGGTTTTCTTGGCAAAGATACTGGAATGGCTCACCCTTTCCTTCTCCAGCTCGTTTTACAGATAAGAAAACTGAGGCAAACTGGGTTAAGTGATCACAGCTAGGATGTGTTAGAAGCCAAATTTAAACTCAGGTCTTCCTGACTCCGGGTCTGATGCTATATCCACTGTACCACCTAGCTGCCCTTACATCCAACCTAGAATAAACTTTATTTAATTCAGTCCCACATGACAAAGGGCATGGAAAGACTTCAAACAAACTCATAGAGAGTGAGACTACTTCTGCCTCCCGTTGACTACCCTCTCCTCCTTCCTAGTCCTTGTGACAATACCACTCTGGGGGGCTCTCGAGCGAGGCACGGAGTCAGGGTTCTTTCTCCTGACAGTCACTAACCTAGGGAGCTCCCCTCCATCTCCCTGAGGTCATGGCCCTCTGCTTCCGGTCAGCAGCATGGCGCTTCTTGTCACTAACACTGTTGTCAACCCTCCTTCCCCACCATAAGGCCTCTCCACCTCTGTTCTCTCAGGTTCTTTCTTTCATTATATCTGAGTCTTTTCCTGCAGATGCTCCCTCAGAGTTTCTCCTTTTCTCCAGGAGATGGTGCGAGTCCTGGTCAGGGTTAGTATGATGTTATAGTTCTTGCACTCCTGCAGAGCCAGAATGGCACCAGGCTATTTATTCCTTCTGTTCTTTGATAGCAGATTCTCTAGCACTACCCCAAGAAGAGCCTCTTCAGATGTAGAGGGGGCATCTTCTATTTACCTCCTCTGTTTACTCATTTCTGGCCAAGTTAGGGTCATTCCGTCCCATTTGTCTCCTCTTCTCCCCAAACTCATCTTCCCAACTCAAGTCAAGGCATGTCAATATCTGGCACTGTCTAATGGCAGCTCCTGCTCCTGTTACAAGCACTAAAGCTCCCAGACATCAAACCTAGGCCCCATTTGTATCTCCCACTGAGTATTGGAGGGATCTAATAGATCCTTACACCTTTCCCTTTTTATTTTTCTCCAGAGCAGTTAGGCAAATTAGCCAGGATCTGATTCAAGAAAGCACAGAAAAAGAAGAAGGTAGCAGATAATCCTATCCCTGAGAAGCTGAAGATAGTGGTCCTTACTACATCAAAGTCTATGATGTCTAACCCAATGAGGAGCTGGTGCCAGCAGCAATGTGAGATTGTAGCTTCTAGCAGCAAGATCATATTTCATTTAGAAGAAGAAATCAGTTGGCCTCCTTGCTCTGTAGGATCGGACTTTAATGTGGATAACAAACCTATTACTCAAGTATTTAAGCTTAAAGAGAAGTTTGTTCCTCCAACTTACTAAGAGCCAGTAGGTATCACTTGGCAATTGAATATATAAAATTTGAGTGACCCTGTTATATCAGGGGCATGCAGCACATACAATAGGCTTGGGCTCCTCCCAAGAACTTTAGTGCATAGGACCATCCTAAGTACAATTATTAGGGCAGATTGATATCTTTGGGATGGTAAAGTGGGCCATCTGTTGTCTCACTTCTTATCTAGCCCTTGGTCATTGAATGAATGGGCATGGCCTCAGATAAACTGAGACCTGGGAAAGACCTTCATTTAGAAAGGCCAAAGTCAAGTCACCCACTGCATCCTGGGCCTTTGCCAGTCATCTAGACCTTTGTCTTGCCACTGGACTCCGATCCCTCTGGAGGCTGATGATTTTGCATAACACTACCTCACTCATATCCAATTCATTCACAAGTCAAGACATCATGCTCATGACCTCATTGGTTCTCTTCGAGAACAAAGGATGAACAAGGCCAACAATTAGGGCAAATCACACTTCCCCAACATTTTATACAGGTGTGATCTAACCAAAATAAACATCAAGCATGGCTTGGAGTGGAGAAAAGAAGGGAAAGGGATATTGCTCTAAAGAGTCAACAGACTATTTAAAGGTCATTATGGAAGAGTAAAGGAAGATCTTGCTGTTGCAAAGCCAGCTTGCATTCCCTCCCTCCCTGACTCTGATTTTATGTTTGTTGTATTCATTAGTGTATAAAAACATATATTTTTAGCACCTTCTGGCATATTCCTCTTCCTCTTTTCCTTCCATTATATTTATTTTCCTACCACTCCAACCACACTGTCCATCCTTAAGGTGGCTAAAGGCACTGAATCATGTTTCCCCAAAAGTTGGGTACTATGTATTTGTGTCTAAGAGGGGAAAGCACATACAGGTATTGCCATTTGCATGGGAAGATATCCTCCCTTACCACTGTGGGGGTGGTTGGAAAGGGGAACTAGAGACCAAGATTCCACAGGAAGTAGTCAGACGGGCTAATGTATGTGGCTTTAAGGTGGTTGTAAGTTGGCCTGTGTGCTGTCAGTGAAGGAAGAAGAGAAAGTAGCTGTGGTGAGTGGCTGTCAGGTCCCTTTCCATATAAGAGTAGAGAAATTGTGCAGGCAAGTGTGGAACATGGGAATTGGCATGAGAGAGAGCGTGGGCAGTCAACTGTTGAGATATGGAGCTAGAGTCCACAGAAGAGCATTTCAAGAGTGGGCGAATGCAGAGGCCGGGAGCTCTCAACACCACAGGTGTGGGCAAGTTGGAGTGTGTGCACAATTACGGGAGATGTGGCTTGGTTGCTACCATGTCCAAGAGAGCTTATGCCAATGCAGAACAAACATAGATAAGTGCTATGAGATCAGATTTTATCTAGTACAACTTACCTGAATCACAGGCACAGCTGACAATACTTTGACTTTTTGTTTCTGAAACAATCGAATTTGTTGGAGCCCATGGATCCCCAGATGCCCAGAGCCTTGGAATGGCTCCTGTTAAAAAAACACAAAACTCTGGCCAAATGGACCAAGTCAAACATAGTGAAACCCCCTTATCTGAGAAGGTTTAGTGGCGACTTATTATTTGGTTGCTTTTCTTCCCACATTTTGAATTAAAGAAGACCTCACAGAATTTTCTTGTCCATACTTTATTTTAAAAAACCCTAGCCATTTTTTATTTATTGAAGATAAATAAATGATCTTTATCTCAAGTGAATACACTTCTCTCTATTCTACCAAAATGAGCATCAATACTGAGACTCCAAGAGATACTCCCTCAGGTATGCATATGTAGAAAGGGCTAAACAATGTACCCTTGGCTGACATGAAAAGAAGATCCAAGGACTTTTGACATTGAAGTATGGATTGTCCCTGTTTGGAGAGGAGAACTTCGAATTTTGTTTTTATTTTAAGCAACTGGCAAGTGACTCTGTGTAAAGTAGGGGAGGTCACGATGAGGAGAATGGGGTTCTCCACTCCTTTTGACCACCAAGGTCAGACAGTGAAGACCTTGGATGTGATCTTAAAACAGCAGATGCCCCAGGAGTGGGGCAGCCTTGATGAGATATCAGAGATTCAAAGGGAGACAGAAGCATTCATCTTGACAAATACAGTCTTTTTGTCTAAGTCTTGACTGTTTCTGAACCTTCTTCTACACTCCTCCAAACCCAGCAAATAGGTTGGACCTCTACCCTGCATGCCCCACAATGTTTTTAACTGTCACTATTGAGACTTGAATCTGTAGAAAAAAATAATAGCAATCATACATACAGTTGTAACTCCAAAATCAATAGTGCTACACTGCATCTAAGATGTCACTAATCACAAAACACAGTCAGAATTTTTGCAAAAACCTGCTGCTGTGTCACAAAAAAAAAGGTCTGGCTTTACAATCTCTTGTTGATTTTTCCCTGTGTGAAAGACAGATGTTTTTTGTTGAATCTGGACCATCATTTGCATCTGGTTGGACAATGGGCCATATTCTCTACTGCCCACAAACAGAACTCCATTGACAGCAGTGGGAGTTTTCCTCAGAGAAAGAGAAGGGAGGGTTTGGCCCTGTCATTGCTAAATTCAGCCTGATTAAGAAGAAAAGGAGGGAGGGAAAAGTAAGTCTGACATACCGACTCTAATAGAGCAAAGTGGCTATTGGCTTTGGTTAAATTTACTTTGAACTTTCCCGAGCACAGTGTGTACAGGCATTCCAGACACTGATGAAACTCAGGCCTGTCTGGCTCCAAGTAAAAGGACAAAATGTTTGCATATATTAGATTCATAACTGTTCTGAGACAAAGGATAATATATTGTTATGCCCTGTTTGTTCTTGCTTATGCCCTCCGTTTATTTTTTCGGAAGGCTTTTCTGTTGTTTTGCCACCCTCCAAAATGCCACTGGAAGGCCATTCGGGATACTAATAGTTGTTTTCCATAAAGGAAAGCTTGGTGGGACAAAGAGACCCAATCTATTGCTTAGAGACAGACAGGAGCCCCGTCAAAAACCCAGGTTTAATTCAGTCTCTTCCATTAAGAGACTACAGCTTCTATTTTCCCCTTGTCTCCTTCCTGTTTGGCTCAAGAAGGATCAATGCTGTCTCATCATTTCCTAGGAGATTAGATTTTCTATCCATCTGGATGGAAAATCTCCTCTAATTGGGACCAGTTGGCTTTAGGGAGATTTCCCCAGGCCCAAAATATGGGGAAGCCTCTCCTTAGTCCCACCTCCAGCCAAAAGACAACTATTCTTGCCAAGGTAGTCCTTATTTTTAGAAGTCTCTAGGGTTTTGTGAGCATTGAGAGATCCATTCGTTTGATTTCTGGCTCCAAGGTATGCAGTTTCTGAAACCCAAGCACTGTCACGCTCATCCTCGGGTGTCTCATTTCCATATATGCTTTCCTCAAGAGAGTTTGCCTGGAGCACAATAGAAGAGGGTGATGACTGAGGTGCCTGGATTTGTGAAAACGACGGGATCCGGGAAAGATGAAAGTCCCAGATGAATTCTTTTAAGGATATTGAGTGTGAGAACTAAAAGTTAGAATGCTATAAAGTTTAAAGACCTTTTCCTTCAAGCTCTGAGGCAGCTAGTGCAAAGTATGCAATTCTTTAAAGTGTATAAATCTGAAGAATTCAATTCTAAGGAAGTAGACATCCATGTAATTTGACAATCTCCCACCAGAGGGTGATGTATCAGCCCAAGTTAAGCTGTTCTCTGGGCCCCTGGATGGCACTCAGCTCTTAGATCTGCCCTCTGTATGGAGCTATACCTGGATCTCTGTCAAGGCATTGTCTTTGTATGGTTGTCACAGGATCATATATCTAGAGATAGAAGGGATCTTGGAGAAACTGAGGCCCACGGAGGTTAAGTGACTTACCCATGTAGTAAGTTTCAGAGGTGGATTTGAACTTGTCTCCTGATTCTACGATCAAATCAGCTCCAGCCATCAATTACTAGCTACTCTTCTTTTTTGCATCATGTGTTATTTAATTTCTTCACCAAGGTCACAATTTTACAAAATGTTTAATCAAGACAGCAAGAGAAAGCACAAGAGACACATTATCAAAGCCCCCGTGATATGCAGCTCAGACTGCAATCTTCAACCGGCCCCGGATTCAATCCCCCCCCAGCAACAGAACTGGGGGTTCAGCTCTTAGGGGTTTCCCAATAAGGAGTTGAACAAAAAAATTTTATTCATCAACTGGAAGATTCCTGGAGCTGTGCCGATGAACGCAGCAATCTTCTACCACCTGACATCTCTATCAAAGGCTGCATACCTGATGGGAGGAGGGAGGCATGCAAAACGTTGATTTCACTTTACCCGGGGCTGTGAGCAGAAGTTTTAACTTCCCCCAATTATCTCCTTTGCTTGAAATTATAGGTGCATGCATTCATTTAGTACTTCAATAAAAGCAATTGGGTTTCTCCAGCAGCAGATGGCATGTCTATGAGCACCCTTCAGATCTCAGGATATATCTCTCGCAGGGAGAACTACCCACATTCAAGGTACTCTGTGGGTACATAGCCAGCAAAACCATAGCTAAGGAGCCCCTACCAATGTGTTTCCCTTTAATAGCTGAGAACACAATTAGTTCATCACAAAGGCATCTAAGAAAGGAGCCAAGTAATCAAAGTAACAATAAGACATTTTCATCCAAAACCTAGTTATTCTTCAACATATACACCATCAGTGGGAAGAATTGGACGCATGGAAAGAACGCTTAGAAAATCATACACAGTGGGAGAACATGCCGTCAGAGTATGAGCAAGGAAAGGTAAACATGTATGGGTGGGGCACCCATGTGTAGGAGCATCTCATACCCCTGATGTTGCAGGGTTATTTACACTGCTCCTGCCAGGTCATATTCCATGACCCTCGTGGATGCTGCCAGACATTGCCCTGCTGGGCATGAGGTCGTAGGGCTTCTCTGTGCTTTCAACTTTTGGCTTCAGCTGAGATGTTTGGCTATCTCTTCTCAGTTCAAAGGCCAAAGGCTTTTTTTATAGCGTTTTTAAAGAAGGTTATCGCCCTGAGCCATAGGACCAGCCCCAGCTCTCAGAGGAAAAAAAAACCCAAACCCCCAAACCTTCTTGACCTTTCTTTTTCCCTAATGGAAGCTTCTTTCTCTGTTATGGAAGCTCCTGCCTACACCTTTCCACTGAGTATTGGCTAAGGCATTTCATCCTCAGTACCCCAAATCTTTGTCCCAGTTACCACATACTTTAGGAAACAAAGTAGCTTCCTTCCAACTAATTAATACCCTTGGGCTTCCTTTCCTTTAGGTTCGACCTCCTTGCTTAAAAACTTGTGGCTCTCTGTCAGAGACTGCAATCCAGCTGAGGTAGTGACCAGACTGCCTCTGGTCCCTATCCATATAAAGTCCCAATAACTTCTGAGGTTTGGGATTCCTCATTTTTCTAACTCCAAACTTCTGTTCTACTATAAAAATGGGGGGGCTGGGGAGCATGGGGTAGAAAGAAAGCATAGAATCGAAGCTACTCCTATGGGCCAAGGTTATTGTTCCCTCTATCTGGTCAACCATAGTCTTGACTCATGCCCAAAATGTCAACAAAGGCTGGAAAATCTTTGAGTTCACCCTCGTACTTGTTTGTCAGAGTCCCACCAAGGGCAAATGGGATGAGGAGGGTAAATTGGCTGCCAGATGCTTGACCGCTATTATTCTTCCCAAAGTTCTGCACCCTTCTTTTCAAATCTCTTCTGTCCCCCCACCCCATGCTGTCACTCACACTGGGTACTCTAAATTAGAACCTGGGTATATTTACCACCACGGGCTAGAACATACCTATAACACCTCTACCTAGAAAGGCTAAGTATGTATTCATGTGTGTGTGTACATATATACATAAACATGAATACACACTTAACCTTTGTTAATGAAATATAGATGATAATATATATTTATTTATATGTATATATGTGTGTATATATCTATATATCTCCTATCTGCACAAAGACTAGTCCCAGTGTGAAGGAACAGGGGACCTTGCCCTCAGAAAAAGAAAAAAGACACTCCCCAAATCTTCTTGAGCTACCAGGACAGAAGGCCTAAAAGGTAGTCAGTCCCCTTTTGAAAGGCACATCTGTCCACCCTTTTCATCATTCTGCAAGAATTGAGCTCAGCTAGTGGCCTGGCCTGGGAAAATGATCTCTAGTTGTAAACTTGGATTTCAGGTTCATTCACCAGTTGAATCAACCAAGCAACATCCCCAGTTGCTATAATAGTAGTGCCCAGTTTTCCCTAATATAGGGTTAAGGGTGAATATGAAAAGGGCAAAGAACAAATGGAAAAAGCAGAGTCGGCAGAGTTTTCCTTTGACTTTTCATCATTTCTGTATGTTCTCTAACCAGAAAAGTCCTGCATTCTTATAAGGGTGTGGTAGAACCTGCGTTCTGATATGCTAAAACAAATAAGCGAATTCGAATGACATTTGTTCTTTTCCAAGTCCTGAGAGCTGTTTTATTTGTTCCAGCAAATGACAAAATAGTTGCAGGGGAGTTGCTATGTGTTTTGTTCTCCTTGCCAACTCATTAGTAATAGGACTGCAGTTGGCTGTGGCTGAGCTAGGCTGACATCAGCTCCACAGTAAAAGGAAGACAGAACCGGAGTTGGGGCCTGAGGAGCCAACAGGGAGAATGGAGAGGGCTCCCATGTCAGCGGGAACTACAAATAGAAATACAACTACAGTGTTCTCCTAATTTCTTGGATCCAAGAGATAAAATAGGAAGATAGGAAGGGAGGGAAAATAGCCATGGTGATAAGCATTTTAATTGGGGTCTTGATGGCATCCATATAAGTTAAGATTTATTATTAGGAACAGCAGCAAAAAGGAAGAAGATGGAGAGCCAGTCTCTGAATCAGGAAGAGTGGGGCTCAGGTTTTGCTCAGACACATACTGTCTTTGTCATTCTGGGTGAGACATTTAACCTCTCAGTGTCCGGGGTGAATTTCTGAGGCTATAAATTGAAAAGCAGGTGCCAACCTTCATTGATAGAAGTTTCCTATAACTACAAAGAGTTCTCTATACCAATCATGATAGCTAGCATTTATAAAGGACCTTCTATATGCCTGGCACTGTGTACTTTACAAATATTGTCTCATTTGATAATCACAGCAACCCTAGTAGGTAGATATCATCCCCATTTTACAGTTGAGAAAACTGAGGCAAACAGAGATTAAGTGACTTGCCCAGGGTCACATAGCTAGCCCAAGTCTGAGAGCAGATCTGAACTCAGGTATTCCTGATTCCAGGTCCAGCATCACCCACTACAGCACCCAGTTTCGTTAGGTCATAGGTCCAGAGATCGTCCTTCTGCTTTGGGGTTACAAAAACACTTTTGAATTTATCGTCCTATTTGAACTTCATAACAACACTATGGAATAACATATATGATTGTCCTGTTTTACAAATGAAGAATCTAAGCCCTAAGGAGGTTTAATGACTTGGCCAGTATTAGACAATTATATAGGTAACCTGGGGTTCAAACCTGCGTCATTTACATAAGATTCTCCTCCTAGAGGATGCTGACTCAGCTCTGAACACCTGGAGAGGGGAGGAGCTGGAGACACACAGAATGGGGCTGCATCCTCTCCACCAATGAGGAGAGTTTTACGCAAATGAGCCCAGCCTTAACCCCCAGGTCTCAGTCCTAGCAGAGATGGTATTCAAACCCAGGTCTTTTGCTCCTCTGGGCAGCATTCTTTCCAGCATGCTTCTCATGAAGAGACATTTTAGTTTTAGAAAAATTAAGTTTATTTGACCTTTAAGTAAAAAGAGGCATATTGTCTCAGAAGTCTTCTGGAAAGAGCATATATATGTACAAAGGAAGTCATCCTGTTTCTGGCACTTACCCCCTACCTGACTTTGAGGTGAGATCTCTCTGGGCCTCAGTTTCTTAATCTGTCGAGTGAAGGGGTTGGACTAGATGGCCTCAAGATCCACGATACTATCCATGGAGATGGGATTGTGTCCACCCTCCCAGGGGAACTCCCCCTGAGGAAACTCCCGTTATCCACGAAGATTGGTAGCTGCTCGGCAACTTGGTCTTCAAAAGTTACCTGTGACTTCCTTAGGGCCTCAAAACCAGAACGTGTCAGAGAAAGAAGTGGGGTGTGTGTGTGTGTGTGTGTGTGTGTGTGTGTGTGTGTGTGTGTTTAACCATGTTCTAAATATGGGGCTGGCAATGCAATTTCCCTCTCCTCAGCCTAAAAATTTTAACTTACTGAATTATTTGATAAGCCTTTTTTCTCTTTGAATGGGGCTTAACACAAGTAAGATCTTCCAAAGGGACTTCATCATCAGTCTAGTATGTCTTAGTTGAAGCTTCCAACAGTTCATAATTAGTTCAGTAACTCAATCACACCCCAACCCCCCACAATAATGCTGTGTGGGCATTATTCCAGCATTAGAATCCTTGTGGAATTTGTTCTTTTTCCAGTGGCACATCCCCCTCTTTGTGGGCCTCTCTTTCAACTCCTTTGTTGTATTAGAGGTTGGGCTCTGAATGTTCTATTTACAGTGTCTTCTACATTTAAATTTTCCATGAGTACCTAATCCCTCCAGGGGATGGACTGCCACACTGGTGGACATAAGCCATCCTCCAGCCCAAGTTTCTAAACACTAGGCTACATGCCTGCCATCAAAATCATACACCTGTCTGGGAAAACATTTATAGTACAGGTGGAAAATCACTTCACAGAAAAGCTTACTGAAGGAGAAATAGGGTTAGGCACGCTAAGGCAGACTAGCCGGTGAGGTTTGCTTGGTTTCTGCCCCTCCCCATGTGGGGCCACACTCCCAAATTCAATTTTCTGGGGGGTAATAGTGTCATGATGTATTTAAGCCATTCTTCTTTATAGATCTTCAAAGAATGAGAACAAAGAATTGGGTTCCTTGTATTTTGTCTGTGCCAGCTCAAACAGACTTAAAATGGCAAATACAGTGTGCTTGACGTCTCTTTGAAACCAGAGGACCTACCCATCAGAACTGAGGCTGCTTTGGACTAGGTGACAGGTGGATCTAATACGTACTGAACAGGCCCTACCTAGGCAAGGCAGACAATTGGAAAAGAACCACTCCCCCTAAACCAGTAGGTAAACCAGGAAGCAGGAGGGAACAGGGGAACGGGAGGGAGGGGCCAACAAGGGAATGTGCTAGCATGTGAAGCAGGCAGAGATCAGCCTGTGAAATCTGTAATCTGGATGTCTGAATTTTCATTTTAACTCAGCAAAAGCCCTAGAATTGAGCAAGGTAAGCAAAGTAGGACCTTAATTCTAAAGAGAGATATGTAATTTTAAAAATGCTCATAAAGATGCTAATGCAATTCAACAGATGTTTATTTAAGCATTTGTTATGTGCAAGGCACTTGGGCAAAATCAGGGGATGCTAAGGAAACAATCCCCACCTTTTGTTTTTTTTTGGGGGGGGGAGGAGGCAAGGCAATTGGGGTTAAGTGACTTGCCCAAGGTCACACAGCTAGTAAGTGTGTCAAGTGTCTGAGGCCGAATTTGACCTCGGGTCCTCCTGACTCCAGGGCCAATCCCTACCTTTAAGGTGATTATGTGCTTGGGGAAGGGTGTGGTGGATGCAGACACATAAGGAGGTATGATAAAAGGCAGGGACTAAATCGGGCAAAGAAGATGACTCTGGAAAAGTTGAGAGAGGCTACAATGGAGGGGGTAACAGTTGTACTTCTGATTCCCAAACGTGTTGGTTACATGTGGTTTAAATGAGCAGAAGGATGGGCAGGCAGGGATGCAGAAGTGGTGGGAAAAGAAGGGAACTCATTTACTGAGACTGGGGAAAAAGTTTGGGGGGAGGGTAAGGAGGTTGTCACAAAAAATAAAGTAGGATGTTACCTTGCTGTCTGGCTCTTAGACCATGTGCTCCAGTGATGGTGGAGTGGATAGAATGCTGAACCTGGAGTTAAGAAAATGTGAGTTCCTGCCTCAGACACTTGACACTTACTAGCTATGTGACCTTGGGCAAGTCACTTAACCCCAATTGTCTTGCCTTCCCCCCGTCAAAAAAAAAATGTGAGTTCAAATCCTGCCTCTGACACTTAAGAGCTGTGGGACTCTGGGCAGGTCATCTCATCTGTAAAGTTAATAACACATAAAGTAGTTAAAGCTTAAAGTGCTTTATAAATGCAAGCCATTTTTGTTATTACTAGCATGAAACTGATTCTTTAAAGGCTCAGTCTAGAGTGGGCCTGAGCCTGTAGGTGGAGTTTAGTCTAACTGCTCCCTGCCTCAGTTTTCTTACCTGCAAAATGGGTCTAATAAAACCTTTCTCCCAGGGTTGTTGTGAAGATCAAGTGTTTTGCAAACCTTAAAGCATTCTGTATAAATGTGAGCTATTGTTATTTTTGTCCTTGCTATAGTTGAATGAATTCCCTAAAGGCTCAGCCTGGAGTGGACTTGAATCTGTAGGTGGCAGTTAGTTATCCTCAGAAGTGGGGATCAAAAGATCCTGGAGATAATGCCGGGCTGTGCTGCATTCAATAGTTGAGGGCACCTGGAGATCTGGCTGCCGGTTCTTGTCTCCGCTTACTAAGCAAGAGGCATAAAACCGGGTCAGAGAGATGTTCCAGATTATAAGGCAAGAAGGAACAGGAGAAGCCCTCCAATCCAGCACCAGAAATCCCCTCTACAACAGACCAGACAAGGGATCACTGGGTCTTTGCTGGAAAACCATTAATGAGGGAAACTCACTGAAGCCCATTCAGCTTTGGAAGAACACTCAAGCTCTTCATCACCTCAAGTCTTAATCGACTTCCTCCCATCAATGTTGGCTCTTTGAGCCCCCCCACCGCCACCCCAGGCCACTCGGAACAATGCTAATATCTCTTATCAGTGACAGCTCTTCACATAAAAACATCTCCCTTGCCCCATGTAAGCTTTTCTACAATATGAAACATAATGAATGTTTACCAAGAATTTGACATACGTTTGTCCAACTAGAACCTTCCAGAAATCCTGTGAATCAGGAACTAATATTATCTTCACTTTACAGATGAGGAAACTGAGGCTTAAGTGGTTAAGTGACTTGCCTAGGGTCATGAAGTTTACTAAGTACCAAATGTAGGATTCAAACCCAGGCCTTCTTGACCCTAAGTCTACTATTCTGTCCTCTAGGCCTCATTGCTTTTGAACATCCACAGCTGTGTCAACCAATCCTCACATGGGGTAATCTTTAGGCTGCCCACAGGCAGCTAGGTGACTCAGTGGATCCAGTGTTGGGCTTAGAGTCAGGGAGACCTGAATTCAGATCTCATCCTCAGACACTAGCTGTGTGACCTTGGACAAGTGCCTTAACTTGGGTCTGCTTCAGTTTCCACAACTCTAAAATGGGGATAATAATAATACTTGCCCACCATGGTTTATTGTGAGAATCAAATGAGATAATATTTGTAAAGCCCCATTCTGATGGCCAAGGCTTCTGGCTTCTAAGAGATGTCAAATATACTGTTCTGATGCCATAAAGCTGTGTGAGCTGTCTAATAACGCACATTTAGTCCAACTGCTCCCACGCCCTAAGGAGCCCAATTCTTAGCACAGTGCCTGACATATAGCAAGGTCTTAATATATGCTTCTTATCTCCCTGCCTGATTCCTTCTACCATTCCCCTTTCCCCTCTTCCTTCCTTCCTTTCTTCTTTCCCTCCCTCCCTCCTTCCTTCCTTTCTTCCTTCCCTTCTTCCCTCCCTTCCTTAAGTCTTTCCTTCCTCCCTCCCTTCCTTATTTCTTTCCTTTCTCCCTTCCTTCCTTCCTGCCATTTACCATCCTGACTGCCATCTTCTGGATAGTCTCCAGCTTGTCCTTACCCTTCCTAAGGTGTAGTTCCCATACTAAACAGGATTACTGATATTCGCTGAACAGGGAAAAGTGTATTGACTAGAATGAGGATGGGATCATTGCCTCCCTACTCCTGGGCATTAAGCCTCTTTTAAAGAAAGCTAAGATTCCATTAGCTATTTTGGCTGCCACATCACACTGTTTACTCATATTGAGCAACTAGTTCACTAAAAACCCCAGATCTGTCTCAGGCAACTCTGATCTAGGCATATCTCCACCATCTAGTAGATATGAAATTAAATTTGTGAATGCAACTCTAAGACTTTTACTGTTCTTGTTAAATTTCACCTTGATAGTCAGCAAATGTTGTCTTTTGGGTTCTTTTTGGACTCTAACTCCCTCCCCTAATATATTGGCCTCCCCTCCCAGTTTGTGTCATCTACAAATTTAATAAGCATGTCATCCATATTTTTATGCAAATTGTGAAACAAGTGCAGATTCCTGAGGCACTCCCTTAGAGATATCCTTCTATTTAAGCTGATATCAAAACCATTAATAAGACCTTTGGGGTTGAGCTCCTCAACAAGTTCTGACGCTATCTCATCGTACTGTTGCATTGCATTGTATTGTACTGTATCTTGTTGTACTATTATTTATTCTCTGCCCCTCTTTCCTTGTCTAATCCACACTTCTCTGTCTTGCATATAAGAATAGGGTGAGATACTTTATCAAAAGCTTCATTAAAATCTAGGTTAACCATATTCATGGTACTCCCCGATCTACAAGTCTAGTAACTTTGTCTACAAAAAATTATGATGTTAGTTTGATGTGACTCGTTCTTGATAAAGTCCGACTAGCTCTTTGTGATTCTCTCACCCTTCAGCATCCATCCACACTTTGCACCCCACCCTCTTGCTCCTGTTGTCGAATTTCTCCTGGAATTTCCAATCTGAAGAAGGGCCCAGGCCAGTCATCCTTCATTCCTCTGCCTGCTCTGGATACTGGGGAACCTTCCTTGCATTCTCCCTCTTTTCACTCCCACATATAGATTCATATATGTATATATATATATACCCATTTATTTATAACATATACATATATGTCAGTTTCTATTTCTTTCTATTATACATATATACATATTATGTATATATGTGTGTGTGTATAGATATATATGTCTTCTTCTTTTAGAATGTAAGTTCCTTGTAGGTAAGTACAGTCTTTGTTTATTTTTGTATCCTCAGCACTTAGCACAGAACCTGACTAGCAAAAACAATATATCGGGGCGGCTAGGTGGCACAGTGAGTAGAGCGCCAGCCCTGGAGTCAGAAGGACCTAAGTTTGGATCCAGCCTCAGACACTTAACACCCCCCCCCCCAAAAAAAAACCACCCCTTTGACCTTGGGGGAATTTTTTAACCCCAAATTCCCCCCAAAAAAAGAAAAAAAAAAAAAGCTTAATATATCCTTGTTACCTCAATTTTTCTAGACTCTCACTAACCATCCCTTTCATAATAAAATCTAGAATTTTGCCAAGAATTGATATAAATCTTATTCTGTCCCCTCCTACCTTTCAAAAAGCATCATCCTATCTGTCTGTTTCTAATCCTTTGGTGCCCCTCCCTTACTCCACAATCATTCCAAGATTCCATTCCAATATGAAAGTAATTCATCCATCACATCCAACACATCCATCACCTTGGGATGTAGTATTATCTCTTCCTGGTAACAGGAGCTCATTAAGGGCGGAGAGGCTTTGTTTTATACTGTTAGCCTCTCTCTACTTATATTAGGTTTTAGCTTACTCTTCCCCCTTTTCATTCCTTCTTTTCTCATCTAAAGATCATCCTTGTTGACAGAACCAATAAAAGGAAAATAAGACTTAGCCAGTTCTGTCTTCTCTCTGATTTCCGTTGTCACTATGCCCATCCTACACAGCCAGAAGGCCTTTGCCTTTCTTTGATTCTCTTTTTTTTCCCAATAAAGCTTTAAAAAAGATAAGACGGGTTTTTTGTTGTCAGATCATTTCCTCTCCTGCCTCAGCTCATTCTGAGCATTAGCACTCCTGACACTATTCTTATAGGATTAACTATGCCATGATTTTGTGTTCAGCCTCTTTTCCTTACCCCTGCTACCATTTTCTGATTATGCCTTTCTGAAATCTAAATTGGTAAATTAGTTCCATCCATATTATCTTGTTAAAAAAAACTGGCCTTCTCCCTCCCCTATAATTATTTCACTTTGTGTCCTTGGAATTTCCCTTTTGAGAGCTTCTCTTCCCTCCTGATCTGACTTAATTTGTGGAAGGTGAGCTCTCTTTCAAGACCAAATGACAGGGGTGGCTAGGTGTCACAGTGAATAGACCAGCCCTGGAGTCAGGAGGACCTGAGTTCAAATTCGACCTCAGACACTTAACACTTACTAGCCATGTGACCTTGGGCAAGTCACTTAACCCCAATTGATCTGCCTTCCCCCCTCCAAAAAGAAAAAAGAAAACTAGTCTCATCTTCTTCCTGACTCCAGGCCCAGCACTCTGTACAAATGGACAGTGAGGTGGCACAGTGGATAGAACACTAGGCTTGGAATTAGGAAGACTCATCTTCCTGAGTTCAAATCCAACCCCAGATACTTACTAGCTGTGTGACCCTGGGCAAGTCACTCAACCCTCTTCACCTCGGTTTCCTCATCTGTAAAATGAACTGGAAAAGGAAATGGCCAACCACTCCAGTATCTTGCCGAGAAAGCTCCAAATGGGGCCACAGAGAGTCGAATACTAGTGAAAAGTTTCAACAACAATAATAGCTAGCATTTATATAGTGCTTTAAGGTTTGCGCAATGCTTTACATGGGTCATCTCATACGATCCTCACAACAAACCTACGAGTTAGGGTCTGTTATTATTATTATCCCCATTTTACAGATGAGGAAACTGAGACATAGACAAGTTAAATAATTTGCTCAAAGTTATAGAACTGGTAAGTGTCTGAGCAGGATTCAAACTCGGGTCCTCCTGCCTCTAAGTCCTAAGCTGTGCCACCTAGGTGTTTAATATCTGAATGTTTTTAGTGGGAAATTAAAGTGAATACAAGGAATCTCTGACTTTTGTTCTTAGCCAAAACAATTTAATTGAACTGTCCAGGACACTTCCTGAGTGTTGTATATGACACCGGGGACCATGTGGAAGCCTTTCCAGGGGTCAGTCCTCCAGATACTGGTCCTTAGCCCCTCAGGCTGTGTTGGGGTCTCCTTTCTGAGGCTGACAGGTACCAATGTCCTGTCCTCTCGAGGGGACTAAGACAAGGGGCTTGGTTATGACCTGCTTACTGAACAACAAACGTGTCAGATGGAGTTATGACGATGCTCGGTCATATGCCCTTTCCCCTCTTGTGCCTGGCTTTTGTTTTCTGGCTTTCTGTCTGTATTTTTCCCTTTTCCCTGAGGTCCCTGTCTCTCTTTGTGCTATTAGAATGAATGGGGAAAAAATTAATCCTAATCTTTTCTACATTTATTTGAGGGTAGCTAAGTGGCACGGTGAATAGAGTACTGGGCCTGGAGTCAGGAAGACTCATCTTCCTGAGTTCAAATTTGATTTCTTCCTTAACTAAAATCCAGCCTCAGACAACTACTAGCTGTGTGACCCTGGGCAAATCACTTAACTCTTTTTGCCTCAGTTTACTCATCTGTAAAATGAGCTGGAGAATGAAATGGCAAATCACCCTAGTATCTTTGCCAAGAAAACCCCAAGTAGGGTCACAAAGAGCTGAATATAACCAAAACGACTGAACCAAAGCAACCGCCACCACAATACTGATTTGAACTGTTGAATAGAAAGATGTGGTGAAAATCTGAAAACAAAACAAAACAAAGCAACACAACAACAAAACCTGGCTATTGTCTTTCCTGTTCTCTGCTCAGAGGGGACTCTTCCTCCACTAAGATGCAGCCCTAATGCCATTTTCAAAGAATCTCGCCAGATTTGAATTCTTCTGACATTTCCAAAGAGTTTTTTAGGGGAAGCCCTGAAGTATATTAGAAATGAAAATGGTGTCAGGAAACTTGGATTTAGTCCTTGCTTTCCAGCTATCTAGCTGTGTGTGACCTTGGGCAAGTCACTGCCTTGGAGGGTCACCATTTGCTCATTAATAAAATGGAAGGCAGTTTGGTGGCTCAGTAGTTAGAGTGTTGGGCTTAGAATCAGGAAGGCCTGAGTTCAAATCCTGCCTTAAAACTTACAAGTTATGTGATGCTGGGTAAGTCACTCTCTTAGCTTCAGTTTCCTCATCTATAAAATGAGGATAACAGCACCTCACAGGATTGCTGATGAGATAACACGTGAAGTGCTTTGCAAACCTTAGAACACTTCTCAATGCTAGCTGTTATTACTACTATTACAATCAAAAAGTCATGTTGAGTTATTTCTAAGGTCCTCCCCCAGCTCCACGTTCCAATTCTATGAGTCAGACCTCAGATAATTCTCTAGTTGGCTTGCAAGAACTCTCTCAACCTCTCGAGTCTCATATTTATTTCATGACCAGACTAGGTGTCTCAGCAGGGGCTTCCAGTACTTTGGACACAGCCAGCTGACAGGCCTCCTCACGGGCCTCCTGAGCTTTCCTGGGTATGCAGATGCGCCATTTGGGAAATTTACGTGGACACTCTAGACAGGGCTTCTGATTAGTTTCCTGACATAGTTTAGAAATAAGGTAGATTAGGGCGGCTAGGTGGCAAAGTGAATAGAGCACCTGGCCCTGGAGTCAGGAGGACCTGAATTCAAATGCGGCCTCAGATACTCAACACAAAAACTAACCGTGTGACCTTGGGCAAATCACTTAACCCCAATTGCCCTACCTTCCCCCTTCAAAAAAAAAAAAAGAAGAAGAAAGAAAGAAGGCAGATCATGCCATAGCATCATAAGATGAGGTCTTGGGAGCCAGAGACAGTCGAAAGTCTCAGGCAAGTCAGGAAAAATAGCAAAGGAGTTTGCTCCAGACTTGGTTTGTGTGTAAGCTCCATAGTGCAGGTGCGCTCAAGCATCTTTCGAACCGAGTCTAACAAAGGCAAAGCTTTGATCCAGGCCTTCCCCCTCCCCCATACACAGTTTCTCCAACTCGGGGCCAGGGCGCACCCCATTGTGCTCCCCCAGATGATGCTGCTCTAGGCTGGCTTATGCTCCAGTTAAGCCGAGAGCTTTTTGGAGTGTCATTTGTGAAGTGCTTTCACTGTGTCTAAAGAACCCCAAAATGGGGTCAAGAGCAAACACAACTGAAATGACTCAATGACAACAACAACAATGGAAATGTCACACAATTCAGATTCAAGTCTGGTGCTAAATGTGTGAAGTTTATAGGAGAGCTCTGGTGCTTAGTGCTGGAAGGGACCTCGAGGTCATCTAGTCTAAAGGCTTTATTTTTGGTTCAGTTCAGTCATTTTTCAGTCATGTCTGACTCTTCATGACCCCATTAGGGGTTTCCTTGGCAAAGACATTGGAGTGGTTTGCCATTTCCTTCTCCAGCTCATTTCACAGATAAGGAAATTGAGGCAAATAAAGTTAAGTGACTTGCCCAGGGTCACACAGCTAGTAAGTATCTGAAGCTGGATTTTAACTCAAGAAGAGAAGTCTTCCAGGCTTTATTTTACACTTGAGAAAACTGAGAGCCAGAGGCTAAGTGACTTAATCAAGGTCACTCGGCTACAAAGTGGCAGAGATAGAATTAGAACCCAGGTCTAGTGACCACAGCTCTCTTTCCACTGTGCCACAAGATGGAATAAGATGTGGTGAAGCTGGTCTTACATGTCATGTCACTCAACCTTTCCCTATGACAGATGAAGAAACTGAGGCCCGGTGAGCAAAAATGGCTAGCACAGTAAGTATCCAAGGAGGACTCTAACTGGCCTCTCGAGGGCGGGGACTACACAGAAGCACAGTTTTAACCCCAATCGTATTCCATCCAAGAAATATGTATTAAGTGGTTATTCTGTTCAAGGTGGGAAAGAAGAGGAGGCTTGTCAGAGGTCCCAGATATCACAGAGAGGACTCATTTACCCAAGCCAGTTTGGCTGACTCCTATTTCTTAACAGACTGTACATTGATGAAGGGAGAGAGCGCCAGGGCTGAATTAGCCACAGACTTGTTCCTTCTGTATCAGTAACATCATTTACATTGGTTATTCATTAGGACAGGGTAGGGAACCTAGGGCCTTGAGGCCACATGTGTCCTCTACGTCCTCAAGTGCAGCCCTTTGGCTGAATCCAAACTTCACAGGACAAATCCCCTTAATAAAAGGCCACACCTGAGAACCTAGTAAGTCACATGTGTCCTTGAGGCCGTAGGTTCCCCACTGCACTAGGAAATAGAATACACAATAAATGACCCCTGAGACCTCGTGCTTTGGTGGTCAACGTTCTTTCCATTTGACTCTGTGGTCTCCTCAATAACCTGAACGCCGTGTCCATTATCCTTTTTAAATTCCCATACCTTGTGCCCCAGAATCCATGAAATTCAACAAGCTGACTCAGCACCTCCTCTTGGCAGGGCACTGTGGTGTCCTGTAGTAGATAGAGATTGGTCTCAAAGGCAATTGGGTTCAGATCCTGCCTCTGACATATACTGGCTATGTGACTGTGAGCAAGTCATTTAACCTCTCAGTGCCCCAACCAGCTATCTAAGAGTATAAATTGCAGAGAGGATGCTAATCTGCGTTGGCAGAGGGACTTTCCTCACATGGAAGTTTTCTGTATCAGTGAAATCACAGACCCTATCCCTTTCCAAATAAAATGAAGGTCTTCCATATGACTGAAAAGTAATAGGGATTCCAGGTCCTACACAGCCTGTCCTTGGCAATGACCTTCGAGTATCAGTTCACTGATGTCTCCAAACATACATTCTGTTGACAACTTTCACTTCCGAGCTCCTGACTCGAAGCTACAAGCTCATCTATGATTGCAAAAGTCATTAAAAGGGAAGCTGGGGGAAATTAGTCACTAAAGTACCAGAAAGTTCTCAAATGTAACATAAAAACAAGAGGGTGGGAAAGGCTATTAGACAGCTATTATGCCTCAGATAGAACAACAGCAAAGACAGACCCCAAAAAGAAAAATTCATTTACGTTCATTCAAACCTATTTGGCTGATTCCTAGTTCTTAACTGACTGTATGACAAAGGAAATTAACTGACAAAGGAAATAAGTGTCAGGGCCGAATTCACTGCTTTCTTGTTGCTTCTTTACCGGTAGAATCTAAAACAAAACTGAATCACTTCCATTTGAATTATCTTAGGAAAATTCTGAAGATCACCCGGCAGGATAAGGTACCAGACACTGAGGTCCTTACTCCAATGAACTAAACTGCCAAGCATTCAAACTCTGCGTCAGAGATCTCAATTCCAATGGGCTGGCCATAGTGTTCAAATGCAAACCGTATGTTTGCTGAAAAGACTATCTTATGGAGAACTCACACAGGACAGGCATTCACATGGTGGTCAGAAGAAGTGATACAAGGACACTCTCAAGGTCTCTCTTAACTTTGGAATTGATTGTATGACATGGGAAGCACTGGCACAGGACCACTCAGCATGGCGTGCCCACGTAAGAGAAGGTACAGTGCTCTACGAGCAAAGCAGAATTGAAACAGCTCAAAGGAAGCGAGGATGCACTAATTTAGAGAATGCACACCAAATGTTCACATGGACCATTTGTGCCCAACCTGTGGTACAGCATTCCAAGCTCATATTGGTCTGATCAGCCGCAATCGGACACATTGAAACTTGACTCTAGCATAGCAATGTCATTTTGGTCCTCTCTGAGAATGAAGGACAGCAACCAACCAACCAGTAGAATCATTTACATTGACCCTTTCCTCTTGTCTTATAAATTGGTAGTCATAAGATGGGAGTTAACTATGTTATTATTCTCATGAGGGTTTATCACATATGGTACTCGGTATAGAGGAGCAACTAGGTTGTACAGTGGACAGACTGTCAGTCCTGGAGTCAGGAAGACTCATCTTCCTGAGTTCAAATCTGACCTCAGACTGTAACTAGCTGTGTGACCCTGGGCAAGCCACTTAACCCTGTTTGCCTCAGTCTCCTCATCTGTAAAATGAACTGGAGAAGAAAATGGCAAAACCACTCCGGTATCTTTGCCAAGAAAATCCTGAATGGGGCCACAAAGTCAGTCATGACTGAAAAACAACTCAACGACAATTCAGTATGGAGGAGTGGATATTTTACCTGTCATACTTAATTTTCCTCCATGCTTTCATGCACGCTTAACTGATTCAGGCATCTAATGTTGATGCAATCATTCTTTGCTTAGGTAGCAAGGACACAGTGCCAAAACGTCAACTTGCTTAGAATTAAACAAAAGTTGTAGTATTTGTAACCAAATGCTAATTTTCTCAATAAAAAGGAAGAATCTATATTCTAAAAAGTTAAATAAAAGGGTGCTTTTTAATATAGCTAACTTATTTAAACTTAAGGTGTTTGGGGGGACAAGTCCAATCCAAGAATTTTCTCTAGCTCTCCATCTACCGGTGATTGTAACCAATGTATGCAAAAAATTTGTACAAAGTACGGGAAAATTGTTGGCAGAAAAGTGTGAAACTTTTACTTTGTAATATAACTAGAAAAGATGTTTGAGATCACTCCCCAGGGTCATAGAGGCAGAATTGGAAGGGATCTCGGAGGTCTTCCAATCAAAACCTCATTTTGCAGATAAGAAAACTGAGATCAGGGGGTGGCTAGGTGGTGCAGTGAATAGAGCATCAGCCCTGGAGTCAGGAAGATGTGAGTCCAAATCCAGCCTCAGACACCTGACATACTTATTAGCCGTGTGACCTTGGGCAAGTCAACCCCAATTGCCCTGCCCTTTTCCCTCTAAAAAAAAAAAGAAAACTGAGATCAGGGAACTGAAGTGACTTACCCCAAGGCCATACATGTTGTAAGCATCAGAGATGGGATTTGGAACCAACTCTTCTTGCTCCAGAGTCAGGGACTCTGACTATTGGGAAAATCCAGTCCGCTCATTTCCAGATGAGGAAACTGAGGTCTAGACAAGCCACTTGCTCATGATCACAGGACCAGACTTAAGATCATGGCCCAGGTCTCCTGATACCTACTTAATGGTCCTTCTCCCACATCATCCCATTTCCCTGTCTTAGCACCTTCTTCCCTATGCTCTAAGTTGGTTTAGTTATATAATGACTGGCTTCTGCCCCATCAGGAAAAGGATCCTTGTTCTAGAATTCCATGTACAGGTTTATGGTACTCTCAGACCTTAACTGAAACTGCTATCTCCAAAGCTGCCTAGTCTAAAAGCAATTCTGCTTTGCTCCTAGAGCATTGCACCTTCTCTTATGTGGGCACGCCATTCTGAGCAGTCCTGTGCTAGTGCCTCCCATGTCGTACAATCAATTCCCATTCTCCTTAACCTCTCTGCAGCATTTACCATTGTTGACACCCTCCTCTCCCTAGATACTCCTTCATTTTTTTTTTGGAGGGGGGAAGGTAGGGCAGTTGGGGTTAAGTGACTTGCCCAAGGTCAGATGGCTAGTTTTTGTGTTAAGTGTCTGAGACCGGATTTGAACTCAGGTCCTTTTGACGCCAGGGTCAGCTGTTCTATTCACTTCACCACCTAGCCGCCCCAATACTCTTTCGTTTATGGGTTTTTGAGATACCTCTCTCAGGGTTGTCTTCCTACTTATCTGACTGCTCCCTAGTCTCCTTTATTAGTGGTACAAACCAAGGTAATTGAATATGCTTTGTTATTTTTTTAAAATCTTGGTTTATATATCAAATTACTTACCATCTTGGGGAAGGAGGAGGAAAAAGAGGGAGGGAGAAAATTTGGAACTCAAAATATTTTTTTTAATGAATCCTAAAATTGTCTTTACGTGTAATTGGGAAAGAAAATAAAACATTTTAGATTTTTTTTTTTAAACCTTGGTTTAACATTTTGTGATAAAGTGACTTCTAGGGCAGGTCCTAAGTTTGATTTATTTTGTTACTTGGTTTTAATGGTCATCATAGCTAAAAAAAGATATCTCACAAAGATAAGTAGTTCCAAATGGAAGAAATGCATCATTGGATGTGCTTACTAAAACATGATACTCATTTTTCAATCTCATCTACCAATTATGCAAAGGTTTTGATTGAAATTCAGCTGGTAAATTTCCATCTTCCTAGATTGAAGGTGGAAATCTGGAAATATTGCATTTTTTCTATTCTTTACAAGTGAGTCCAAAAGGCACTGAGAATTTACACTTGGAAAATTTTTAAATAGGTCAGAAAATTTGGATTTCACTTTGTGAAATTTGGGTTTCACTTTTGTGCAGATAAGTTTTTACAGCTGACATTTTCAGCAGCAAAAGTAAATTTTCATTTTTTTAAATTTTTCAAATGCTTTATTAACTTTTGATTTACAACATTCATTTCCATCAGATTTTGAGTTACAAATTTTCTCCCCGTTTTTCCCCTACCCACCGCCCCAAAATAGCAGTCCCACAGGATATCCCCTCCTCCAATCTGCTCTCTCCCATATTTTCTCCCATACCCCTTTGGACATTTCCAGTGGATCTCTATGCCCCAGTGCCTGTGTATCTTATTTCCCAATTACATGTAAAAGAGTATTAATAATAGTGTGTGTGTATGTATATATATATATATATATATATATTTGAGTATTTGATTTTAAAACTTTGAATTTCAGATTCATTCCCTTCCTCCCTTGTCACTCTCCCTTACTGGGAAGACAAGCAGTTCAGTATAGGTTGTACATGTGTGGCTAATGCAAAACAATAACATAGTAGATACATTGTAAAAGACTGACTATATTTCCTTCCCTCTTATCCCACCTCCCATTTGTTCTATTCTCTACTTTGATCCGTCCCTTTTCAAAACTGGGTGCTTCCAACTTCCCTCCCCCCCAGCATGCCCTCCCTTCCATCATCCCCCT